>NC_046154.1:20133330-20433330 GCF_011064425.1 Rattus rattus | reverse complement strand
TATGCAGAAGTCAGGTAAGCCATTGTGGGGTAGCGGGTGGAGGGGAGATGGGCTTGGCCAACGCAGCCAGGAGGATGCGGGGATACAAGGGAAAGCGTCTCATCTGAGGATGCACACGTGTGTGCTACTGACAAAGGAAGCGGCTGCTGGGGTGGAACTCAGCAGCTGAGGGCTGACCTAGCAAGAATGAGTGTCTCAGTCCTAGTCCCTGCCCTGCAAAAAAATAAAACAAATCCATTGGGTAGATCTTCACAAAGGTCGCATTTAAGGTTTTCCAAATAAAAGCAATTCGCTCTGGCCCTTGAAGACTCACTTCTAAAGGTCTGTGAAAACACTGGCAGACCTCTGACCACCAGGCAAAGGCCAGAATTTTACTCTTCCACCCAGACACCCGAGAGGACGAGGACCAGGCTCAAACCTAAGCCCAGGTGAGGTTGATGGGATTACTTTATTGGCAAGCTGAGGCAGGAGGATTGCCAACAGTGTGGGGCCCTCCCCGCTGCTGTGAGACTCTGTGTCAAACCCAGAAAAATAACAAAAGTCAGGGGTTACAGATGTGCAAGGGGCTGGGGGGCCCACGACAGGGTCTCTCTGGTCTTCCTACACGAAGCTACCTCCCCAGGCCTTTCTACAACCAGGATGGGGCTCTGCCCAGAGATCACAACCTCTGAGTCTCTTTAGCAGCAAGAGGGGAGAATAGGGAGGGTGTGCATAGGTGCTGGGAGCTCAGGGTAGATTGAAATATTATATATAACATATAACATATTACATATTTATTATGTCATAATCTATAATATTATTATATAGTGTTATGTCAACCTCTACAATTGCAAGGTGCACAGACCTGATATAACTCTCAGTTATTAAGGTCCCCAAGTTCACTTTGCGTCCCCCAGACAGCCTATCTGTGCAGACCTAGAAGCTCATGAGTGGTTATACCCCACCCCCATCTCCAGGACCTCATATTTATCCAGCAGACCCCACAGCCTCCAAACCACCTTCCAGACCACGCAGTGATTCTGAGACTCCAACCGAGGCCACTTTGCCATGCGCCTGTCATCAAAGGCTTTTTCGGTGCCAGCAAAGTGATGAAGAAGAGAGCTGTGGGCCTGGCTGTAGGTCCTGCGTGTGATGGGACATAAGGTGAGGTGACAAACATCACAGAAGTCCCTTCTCACTGTGCTGCTCAGGCTCCAGAGCTTAGGGATGTCTCGGGCAGGCCCAGCGGGCTAAATGTCTACAGGTAGTTAATGGTGCCTCATCCCCCAAACTTCTGGAGCCCCTAGATTCCACTGAGGCAGGAAGAGGCTCCCCACCTAGCCAGTGTCTTTCAATGATGCATCTAGAGCTGTCTGGACTGTATCCATGATCCCATCCTAGCCCCCTGCAGGCTGGCCCCAGCCTTCCATAGTCATTCAAATATGATGCCTCTCTAACTCTGCCCCTAAAGGACAAACTCAACAGAGCAGCAGGCTGTGCTTGAATGGCAAGGGGGCTGTGCAAGCGACTGGAGTGCAGCTAAGTGGTTGGAGCAGCTGCCTCTCAGCTCCGGTCCTTGCGGTCAGGCAGAGGCGTGGCCCTGTAGAGCCTACATCTTCTGATCTTTCCAGAGAAGCCAGAAACCAGTGTTTTTATGTAAAACGAAACCACCCGGGGTTTAACAACACTAAATTGAAGCTTTTAACTCAGTGTAGGAGCCAAGTCTCCTGCTCCTGCCCACCCCCACGCCCCATCCCTTAGGCCTTGGGCTTTCCACACACAGTAGGCCATATCTGACCCATTCCAAGGTTCAGGGAATCCCATCCTCTCTCCTCTTCAGGCATCTTGGTTTACAGATGGGGAAACTGAGGCTAGAAAGAGGAGGGGCCTTGTCCAAGTTCTCTCCCACCACCCACAGCATCTTCATCCTCTCTTGAGTGGGTACAGCTTTTCAAACAAAGGTAAGCTTGGGGCCAAGGATGTGTCTCAGTTGGTAGACTGCTTGCCCAATATTCATGAAGCTCTTGGTTCTATTCCCAGCATGCAAAGCATGCCTGGAGGTACACACCTGTACTCCTGGAACTCGGGAGGTGAAGGCAGGAGGAACAGAAAAGTTGAGGGCCATCCTTTGCTACATAACAAGTTTCAAGGCCAGCCTGGGCTACATAAGACCCTGTTTCAGATAAATAAATAAAAAAAGTAAATTAAGGACACACCATGGAAGTGACACGCCAACACGTCAAGTCCACCAGAGGCATGGCTTGTGTGAGTGTGGGGGAGGGTCACCTTTGGAAAACCCAAAGAGGCAGGAAGCTAAGCCTAAACAGCTGTGTGCCCGTGGGCAAGCTACTTTCCCTCTCTGGGCCTCAAAATTACCAATGGACACAGCCAGGGGCTGAGCCTGGCTAGCCTACAATTCTAGACATCTCTGAGTCCCCTCCAATGACCATAAAGTAAAAAAAAATAATAATAAAAATAATAATAATAACAATAATAATAATTCTGGGAGAGCAAGTTATCTACGCCAGCCAGAAAAGACCACAGTTTTTAGAGAAACCCGACTCTTAGTTCTTGGTTACTGGAACTCAAAAGGGGCAATGGTAATAACACAGGGGTGTGGGGGGTGTGGTTTAACCACCATCCTCCAGTTAAACAAAAACACATCTACTTCAACTTCATCCCCACCCCCCGCAGCCCCCACCCTCATCTCAAATGTTACCCCTTCCTTTGAGAAGTTAAATCAAATGCAAACAATTGATTTCATGCCACATGGAGGCTGGGGTTTGAAGCATGGGAAACTTTAAGCACCAGTTTTTTCTGGGAGCAATTACAAAATCTCGGGGCGGGGGGTGTGAGAAGGCAGATAAATAGAGAAAGCATCCTGGCGTGTTCTTTGGACCATGGAGCAATCGATATTGATGTTGGGGACCACTGTGAGCTGTCACTCAAGAGAGGGAAAGCCATTTGCTTCCTGCCGCCCAGCTGAGAACTGGAACCATAGTACTGATTGATTGATTGATTGATTGATTGATTGATTGATTTTGGGGTTTTTTTGAGACAAGGTTTTTCAGTATAGCTTTAGCTCTCATGGAACTTGCTCTGTAGACCAGGCTGACCCCAAACTCAGAGATCCACTCGCCTCTGCCTCTGCCTCCCAAGTGCTGGGATTAAAGACGTGCTCCACCACAGCCCAGCTTAAGGTACTGACTCTTTTACAGCCCAGGTAGTTGAAGCCTAAGGTTGGTAGACTGCTTATGATCTTGCCGGCCCTCAGCAACTGATACCCATGCTTATTACGCCACATCACAGGTGAGGAAACAGAGGGTCCGAGGGGAGAGAAGCTTGTCTAGGGTCACACAGCAGTACAGATAATGAGTTTTCAATCTACTGTCTCCCACTGTCTTCCGAAGGTTAGCACAACTCCAGAAATAAGAAGGCGGAGGGTGGGGGGGGAGCCAAAATAACACACATACCACACAGCCCAGCCCTGGTGTGCCAGTGACGATGGGCTGTTGTGCTCCGGAGCTCAGTCAGCATTCCTGTGGCCACGTGGAGAATTCTGAGCACAAGTTCTCAGCCCAGCTTGCCCGCTCCCCATAAGGCTTCTCCTCAAGCTTCAGGGTTTTTGTCTTAATATGCCCAGTCAGATAAACTTCAGGCTGAGAACGTTAAACTCTACCCCTGGATTCTGCATCCTGGATTCACCCCCATGTCCCCTTTCCCCTAGAAGCCTGAAGCCCACAGACGCTCTGGCAGGGAGATCACTGGACCTATCACAGGACCTAAAATTGTAGGTCCTTGAGCCCAGTCCCAGAGCCCCAAATGGCTTGTATATGTTCCACGGCAGGTCACTGTCCCTTCAAGCTGTCCCTTCAAGAGATTTCTTCGCATGCAGGAAAGGATAGCATCTCCTGTCTTTGCAGGATAGAACAGGAAAGGGTTTGGTGCTGGGTTGCTCCATGGGCAATGAGGTAGAGGTGGATGGTAGGAGCTTCCTGGGTTATTCCCAGCCTGGAGCTCCAGGCTCCCTTCCCGGGCTGGGCTGTGTCGGTCCGGGAGGGAGGAGCTACATCTGAGTAACAGTAGGAAGGCCGAGTGCTTCCTGCCCATCAGGGAGTGGGCAGAGCCTGGACAAAGGTGGTTGACGGGATCGCAGGGTTCAGAGGCAATGACATAACCCTGTACACTCTGATGCAATTTCTGGTGACACTGGAGCGGGGGACAGTCATTGCTTTCTATAGCACATGAACCTGCAAAACACGTTGCGAGCTGTACAGTGCCCTCCTTACCCAGAGGGTCTACAGAATGATGAGTTCCAGTTCCTGTATACCCTCAAGGAGAATCCGAGACACAGGGAGACCAGAGCTGTGCCCTGGTCACACAGCTATGCCCCATCTCGTTAGGACCATGTCCTGGCTGCTCCCTGTGACACGGTGTGATGCCTTTATCCCTTTCTTTGGGAACTACTTCATCTTGACTCTACTGTGCGACACTCAAATTTTCAAAGCCTGAAAAGAATTTGTTATGCAAAGGTTCACCTCAACAGGATGGGGGGCCCGTTGCTGACAGTGCCACTCTTGGCACCTAGAATAGAGTTAGCACACAGCTGGTGCATGGTAAGGATGTGTGGATGGGAGACACCCACCATTCTGGCCTGTCTGGTCTTTTGGTTCACTGTAGCCCTAACATATAGATGGGACTGTCACAGACAGGACATGGCAACCAGCCTAGACCTGTCTCACTCCACCAGTAGGTTTCTGAGAAGCTGTGTTCTGCCCCCAACGGAATCAGAGACAGTTCAGGACAGGGAAAAGGACAGACAGAGAGGAGATGGGCAGGGAGTTAAGGTTGGAGAGGAAAGAGTTGGTTGGGAAGACCAGGGAGGCTTGGAGGATGAAGGGAAACCTGAGAGGGGCTTTCCTTCATCTCTTGGACTACGGAGAATAGGCAACAGGGTTCAATTCCTGACGTCACTTACCTTGTCTAAAACTCGCTGTCCCTATTTGTAGATGAGATTTCTGTCAGGTGTCAAAGCAGTGTTTAGCACACAGTAGGCATTCAATAAACGGTGTCCTCCTCACTAATTCTCAACAAGACTGAGAATCTGAGCCTGCCTGAGGGGGTCTTTAAGTTCTTCCTAGAGCCAAAGTTCCTTTCAGGCCTGAGAAGCAAGCATCCCTCTCTTGTATGCATGTGTGCACGTACCCACATATGTATGTATGTGTGTATATATGTGTGCATGATTTTGAAACCTAATTTCCCTAGATAGCTAGAGTGGCCTCGAACTTACTGAGATCCCCAGCCTCCAGACTGCCAGCATCACCGCGCCAGCCCTCTCTTTTAATCAGGATTCACAGGCATACCCAGAGTCCTTTGCAAGGCCTCCTTCCCCAGGCCCATTAGTGTTGAAAAGGATTACCATGGACAATGTGGGGTAAGAATGAGGTTTTCTTCTGCCTTGGGTCCTGCCGCTGTGCCTGTGCCTTTAACCCTTTCTTACCCACGCTGGGCAAGGCAGCAGCCCCACTCTCACGTGCACGCAGCCCGGAGCCGTTCGCGGGCTCCTTCCGTTTCCTGGGCTCCCCCGCTCCCAGACAGACACTAGCATGCGGTCTCCGATCTCTCCCGCCAAAGATCTCAGCACGTGCCTTCTCCCAGCTGCTCCCCAACTACTTTAGACACCAACGGGACAGAGTGGCTTGGGACCAGGAAGGGCGCAACTGTGGATTACGGCGCCGCGTGGGCACCGGGAGCAGGTGCTTAGCACCAGGGTAGGGTCCTGAGTAGCGGCTCCGCGGGCGACACGACCATCATCCTGCCAGGCCCCAAGAGATGCACGCGGGGTCCGGAGCGGGAGGTCGTGAGTCCCCAGGGAGCCTGACCTTCCACGTTCCCCACAGTGGCTGGGACAGTCACTACGGGACCGGCGGAGCGCGCGCGTGAGAGTCGCACCAGCCGTGGGCGCAGCATGCTTTCCTTACCTGCAGGCAGGAGTGGGGAGGGTCTGTCCCGGCGCGCCGAGCGGTGGCCCTAAGGAGCGCAGTGGCGGGAGCCTACTCTGGCGGCCACCTCCCCCGCCTGCTTATGAAGGCGGCCGGGCCGAGCACCCGCCGGCCTCCCCGCCCCCGGCCGCCCCGCCCCCGGCCCGCACCCGGAGCCCCAGGCCGGTGCCTCTGCGTTGCCAGGGCGCCCCCTGCCGGGAGCGCGGCCCTCGACCCGGCCCGTAGGGCTGCAACAGGCAGGTTAGCCCGCCTTGCTCATCCTGGCCTCAGGGCTGGCTTGTCGTTAGGTTTGATTTCTCCGTAGGAATGTTTGTCCCTTGATGGTTGTTTCCTGTGCCTGACTGCGCGTCTATGAATCCACTTGGCTTCTCTTAAGTCTCTATCTTTCTGCCTAGACATCCTTGTCTGTAACCATGTGCGCCTCTGAGCCTCTCACCCTTACCCCTTTCCTAGCCACTTTCTTTTTCGCCCTTAGCGAAGTCAGTAGGAAGCAGAGGGAGATCCCTCCGGCAGGGCCTTCCCTCCCTAATGCCTTCAGAAATAGGGACTCAGGACATTCTGTCTGTCCCAGCCAGAGGCCCCAGGACCTGTCCGGGTCACACCACTTCCCAGGCAGTGGAGACAGACTGTCCAGGCCCACAAGCCTGCTCTGGTGACCTCGGAGGGCTGCCCGAGGCTCTATAACCGGCAGACACTATCCCCTGGTTTCCCTTGCTTCCCGTTATTGGGGGAGTTATAAGAGACCGCCGTGTTGGGAAAATGCACAGGAAACAAATTCTAGATCAATGAGAGAGGAAAGGCAACCGCTGGGTGCTTGCAGGCCTCACTCCATTCCCCAGGGGCCACCACCTCCCTTTCCGTGAGAGCCAGTCTGGGTTCTGGAAGTCTCTGATCCGTTTCCTGCTGTGAACTCCTGGAGGTCGGTTTGAATCCCTTCTCATATCCTTCTCCTAAGAGGAAGGTCTTACTGAAGCTGACTGAAACTATTTGTGTCTCTAATCCCCAACAGCCAGAGATTTGAAAGTAAGGATCATGCATCCCCGAACTCCATCTTCCTCAGCGCCTATGCCCCAGGATTGACCAATTCTAGCCTCAAGTTCCGTCTTAGGTCCCAGCTTCTTCTATATGAGATCTACCATTGAGCCCAATGTACAGAAGGAAAACCAAGGCCCAGAGACAACGTATGACTCATTGGTAAGTTCAGGGCCAGAGCCGGAGTCTGATGCCAAAAACCAAGAATGCCTGGGTTTGTTTCCCTTTGGTCTTGCATTTTAATAACTGATTCTGTTTATTTACAGTAGTGCTGTAAAATTTCCCTTAAGAAATAAGTTTATGTTTTTACAAAGTGAGACCCAAGTGTTGGATCAACTCCTCCTTTGTTTGTGTATTTCGGTAGTGAGGTCACGGTGGCAAAAGTCATGGGGGCAATGAACAAATGAAGCTCTGGACGTTTCTCGTCCTTGTCTGTAAGAAGCCGAGAGTTAAGACAGCCGTGAGCTCAGAACACAACGCTTGGCAATTGCTTGCTAGCGCCAAACGGCTTGGGATTACAAAAGGCTTGAGATAATATCAGCCTCTGTGTGCCAAGGGACATCCGCATCACAGAAGGTCTTCCTTCCCAACATGGGCAGAGCTGAGAAGCTGAAGCTAGCGGCAGGAATTGGACGGTTTCTGTCTGTTACCATGACCTTCCCCCACCTCCCAGGCCCCCAATACCATCCATTGGGAATGAGCAATTCTGGTTTGGCTCATGGCTATCCCAAGAGACCATTGTGTCTTCATGGAGAATCACAAGCACTCTCCAAGGGATTGGTGTGGCTGATTATCTCCCCCTCCCCACCCCCCACCTTCTTCACTACACACTTTCCCTGTTGTTGGTCTCTGACCCTCAAGAATTCAGTTGAAGAATGTAATCAGTGGGGTATAGTTCTTGCCTATGTGCACAAGACCCTGGGTCTCAGATTCAGCACAGAAGTAAGCAATCAACTGAGATGGTGTCTCCCAGCATGCCTTGCTTCCCTGATCTCTGGGTACCACTTTTGATGCCGCCTAAAAGCCAGGAGGAGGCCAGGCCTTCACATCAGGAGCCTGAACCCACACCACCCCCTGCCCTAGCCTTGTCCTAGCCAGCTGGTAAGCTGACAAGGTATCTCTGGTTAAGACCCAGATTCCCAGGGTTGGGGATTTAGCTCAGTGGTAGAGCGCTTGCCTAGCAAGCACAAGGCCCTGGGTTCAGTCCCCAGCTCTGAAAAAAAAAGAAAAAAAAAAAAAAAGACCCAGATTCCCTGCAGTTGTTTGGTCCGGATGCCTGGCCTGCTCAGTGAATGCAAGCAGCTCCTTATATAGATCTCACACCATCTTTTCATACATGGTCTCCAGGGTACAATCAAGATGAAAGAAATGGGCAAACGGAACCACTCAACCTCCAAGCCCCCATGCCTGAGAGCTCTGTGTCCTTCCTCTTTGTCCACATTGACTCCATGCCATGAGCTCCCTGCTTGAAATAAGACCCAAGTTTCCTAGTCACGGCTCGGTTGACCCACACCCCTTTAATCTTAATATTCAGAGGGCTGAGGCAGGAAGACTGCAAATCCAAGACCAAACAACTGCAGAGAGGGACCATGTCTTAAAAAACCGGATGATGTGGGGATAGAGGGCTCAAGTAAGAGCCAGGAGTCCAAAGCTTAGAGTAGGGACCTTAGTGGACAGAGAGGGACAAAGGAGAGGGGACGACTGACGGGGGCAGTGTGGCCCCTGGGGGTAGGAAAGACTGAACTCTCGTAGATGTTTACAGGTGTGATGGTTATGTTTCAAGCTTAGGCCTAACCAAAGCTTCAGCTCTTGACTCTCTGGGTCCCCTCCGGCCCCGCCTTCAACTCAGTATGAAAATGAACTTGGAGATCCCGAAGGAGGGGCCTGCTGTAGGGTTCCTGACTCCATCTAGTGAGTCACGCTGCTCAGAGCAGCCCTACATAGAGAATGGGGAATTCACAGTTGGGAAAGGAAAGTCCACTGTGAGTTGTCATTTGAGGAACACTTCCTTTGTGCCTGTCCACATGATTCAAAGCTCTCGTCACAATAAGACACAATAAGATTCATTTTGTAACCATGGAGGCAGCCTCTCTAACACCTCTCCCCAACCCTCTCTTTAGGAGGGGGGGTTCTTATTGGGTAGCGGTGACACATGACTTCAATCCCAACACATAGGAGGCAGAGGCAGGCAGATATTTGAGTTTGAGGCCAGCCTGGTCTCAACAAAACCAAACCAACCGAACCGAAACAAAACGAAAGGAAACAAAACATAAGAGAGTGAGTAAGCACTGTGTTGCCCAGGATAGCCTCACCCTGATATGTAGTCAAGGATGGTCCTTCTGCCTCCACTACCTGCATGCTGGGATTGCAGATATGTGCTAACACATATCTGTATATACGGCTAGGGCTCGAACCCAGGGATGCTACGTGAGAACTCTACCCTCTGAGCTATATTCATAGCCCCACTGGGGATGATCTTAGACTCCCAATCTACTGCCTGTACCACCCAAGTGCCAAGATTACAGGAGGAGGCCATCTTGCTCAGTTTATGAAGTGCTGGGCCTTGCGTTTGTTTGGCGAACGGTCCCCTAACTAAGCTACATCCCTAACTCCATTCTCTTTTCAAAGGAGGAAGCATTCAGCTCCGCTAGGACAGGCTGGCAGTTGTGTGCACTCCACAGAGGTTTATTAGATACCTAATGTGGTCCAGGCTGCTCCAGGAAGTGCGGCCACACGCTAACAAGGTGAAGGGGAGGGACACTCTCAGGAGTCCGCTGACAGAAACAATACACATCATAAATGAACAGATTACTTGGTAACTAAGATGACCAGAACAGGAAGCCAGAACAGATCCCAGTGTGCTGAAGAGGGGCCAACAGTAGCAGTTGCCCAAGGGAGAGAAGAGAAAGTTGTCCAAGGACACTCAGACAGGAAGAAGAATCCGTCTACCACCTCGGCTCTTACACAGTATGTAACATACCCTCCCAGGACCAAACCTCAACCCGTCCTAAGCTTAACCTGATCCTGCCTCAGCCCCTTGCTTAGCTAATCTCATCTCTGGCTTCTTTCGCTCATCCCGTTTCTCTATCATGGGCAGACCCACATCCAGTCCCTTCACACATAACAACTCTACTCCCCAGCCCGAGGCCCCAGCATGTCAGCCCTGCTCCCAGCTCCTGGCCCACAGACTGTCCTCCAGCCCCAACTGCCCTGTGAGGAAGTCCTTCTGACAAAGGACCAGAGGAGCCCGCCCTGTAAGAAAAACCTCATTGTCTACCAAACAGTGTGCCCATTTTTGTCCTTATTTCTCAAGGGACTTGTGAGCAGGACTCCAAGCTGGGAGAGGGAGCACACTGCTTCCTACTCTCAGCCCCGAAAAGGCTGCAAGCCAAGAGCAAAAGGTCAAGGCAGCCTTCTAGGAGCCGGATTCCAGAGGCCAGGGCAGACTCAGGCAGCCACAGCAGCTGGCCCTTGCCACAGTAAGTCAGGAAAGCAGTACCCTCTTATCAGTAGTGGGAGGGCTTGGTTGTGTGCAGGACAGCCGAGGAAGGATCTCTGTCTGTCCGCCGTGGCTCTGTCTTCCCTGAATCCATAGGAGATGGGCCGTGCAGATGCTCCTCTGAGTAGGACATCACTTCCTGCTAAGTATGGCAGTTCAATATGGACCAGAATGGGGATAGCTTTACTTACGTACATACAGCTGGTCCTGAGGATTGGACAGGGCCACACATGTTAAGCATGTACCCAGGCAGGCCCCAGCAGTAGCAATATACATTTTTAGAATTGGGGGGTTAGGGGAGGAGCAAGCCCGCATACGCGGGCACAGACGCCATGGCATACCTGTGGAGGTTAAAGGACAACTTTTGGGAATTGGGTCTCTCCTTCCATCTTGTTGAGGTAGAGTCATAGTTAGTGTCCATAGCGCACTGTGTACTCCAAGCTGGCCAGCCCGTAAGTTTCCCAAGTAATTTTCCCATTTCTCCTTGCCGTTTTGCCACAGAGTGCTGGTGGCTTACCGCCACCTGTAACTACAGCTCCAGGGGAATCCGATACTCTCTTCGGGCATCTGACCTTAGGGTCTGTGAATCTCCTCATCCTCATGGTGATCACAGATGACCTCTAGCAAGGGGTTGGAGGTGGGGTCAAAGAGCACCACTAATCGGCCTCTGGCCCATTGTCCACCTCTTAGTGTAGCCAGACAAGGAGGTGGTTCTCCTTGTTAAACAAAGGCTTAACTGGACGGCTGGGAGGAGCCTAGATGTGCTGTTTGATGTGCTAAGCCTCCTACCTCCCAGCATTTGCTTCTAAATATAGTCTGAGGTCTTGAATTCAGCTTTGAGGCTGTGATAGTCTTCCCTCTTAACAAAGCTCATTTTCCTCCCAACATACACAGGCCCAGCTCAAAGACAGGGCTTTTTTTTTTTTTTTTTTTTGCTGGCAGTTAACAATGAGCAAAAAAAAAAAACGTGGCTGACCATCCCAGAATACTAAAGTTCCCCACAAGCCAGCTATGTACGTACAAGTTTGAATCCCACAGTCGCCAGGCTATAAGGCAGCTAATGCATCCTCTGTCAGCTGTGTGGGGCTGCTGACTTCCCAGTTCCGGTTCACCTTCTGGTACCCACTTCCATAGCTCTGTAAGGTCAGCATGACAGAGACTGCAGCGTGCTACATTGTTTCTGTTCCCAGTTTCTTTAGTAGGGAGTTGTCCTTAATAACAAAAAAAAATCAACTCCTTAAACAGGTTTAAAAACTAAGGAAGCTCTCTGCTCACTAAATGGGGTGACTTAATGTTTTCAGGACCCAGTTTCTCTTGTTCTAGTTCTCTGTTTCCAACCAGGTGAGGTTTCAGGACACATGGTAGTTCCTTTCAATATTTCAAAAATAAGATTGAGGTCAGGAGGTGGCTCAGTAATAAAGCAATGGGGACTCAGTAAACAAAGTTACTCAGTAAACAAAGTAGCTAGTGATGGAGGGAGACACCCAATGTCAACCTCTGACCTCCGTGCCCTGGAACACACAACACATGCTCACACAACTGTTCTCATGTGTGCACAAAAACATGCATACATATAGACTTGAATACCACACATTCAAAGAAAGAAAAAAAGAGCCAGGCAAGGATTTTAATCTCAGGATTTGGGAGGCAGAGGCAGGTGGATCTCTGTGAGTTCAAGGCCAGCCTCCTCTACATAGCAAGTTCCAGAGCAGCCAAGGATACATACAGAAACCTTGTTTCAAAAAAGAAACAAAGAAACAAAGAGAAAAGAAAGACTGGAAGGGAGAATGGAAGGAAGGCTCACTTGGTAATAATTCCTGCAACCAACATAAAGTAAGAGAACAGGGACTAGAGAGATGGCTCAGTGGTTAAGAGCACTGACTGCTCTTCCAGAGGTCCTGAGTTCAAATCCCAGCAACCACATGGTGGCTCACAACCATCTGTAATGAAATCTGATGCCCTCTTCTGGTGTGTCTGAAGACAGCTACAGTGTACTGATATATAATAAATAAATAAATCTTAAAAAAAAAAAAGAAGAAAACCAACTCTGACCACCTGAGTACCATGACAATCTCATGCCCTCATAAACATGAATATCATATCATAAATGCAATAATTATACAATAATAAACAATATTTTATTATATTATTTATCATTAATATGTTATACAAGCATATAATTACATAATAAGTATATTTTTACTTTTTTATTTTTTAGATTTTTAAAAAAATTTATATGAGTATACTGTTGCTCTCTTCAGACACACCAGAAGAGGGTATCAGATCTCATTACAGATGGTTATGAAATACCACGTGGTTGCTGGGAATTGAACTCAGGAAGTGCTCTTAACCACTGAACCATCTCTCCAGCTCCAGTAATTTATTTATTATGATTGTGCATTTATTATATAAGTTATTGTTTATAATAATATAATAATAAATAAACACATTTAAGACAGACAGATAGGAAAGAAGGAGGGAAGGGAGAAAGGAAAGAGAAAAAAAATTAACCTATTGCCTTAAAAAAAATACAAGTTTGGACTGGAGGAGTCTTCTAGCCTGACCTCTATCATGGCTTCCTAGCCAGTCACCACAGTAACTATGTAGGCCAGTGCCGGCCCACCCAGGGAGATGGGCAGATCCTGCCCACACATTTTCCCCCAGACGAGAAGAGAAACGTGGGTACTGGGGAAGCCCACACACGGTAGCTTCAGCGGTTAGACAGTTCTCCACTCTCTTGCTTCGGTGAGATTCTATATTTGCCAGAGAAAATTACTTCGAGGCAAATAACAATATTTTAAACAGTGTGTGGTGACTCAGGCCCAGCCTTCAGGAGGCTGATGCAGAAGGATTGCCACGAATTCCAAAGCCGGACTGCTCCACAGAGTGACTTCCAGACCAGCCTTGGCCATGGTGTGAGATCCTGTATCAAAAATAAAATAAATCCAAACCAGAGGGCTGGGATGTGGTTGGTAGAGTGCTAACCTAGCTCGCACGGGGTCCTTGAGTTCATACCCCAGCAATGTATTAACCAGCTGTGGTGGTGCACACCTGTAATCACAGTACGTGGCCTGGAGGCTGGGGGACCAAGAGTTTAAATCTATCATCTGCTACATGCTGAGTTCAAGGCTATCCTGAGATCATGAGACCCTGCCCTAAAATATCCAAAAAATTAATAGCCATACTTTATATGTACAAAGCTCAACGGTTTTTGTTGTTGTTGTTGTCGTTTGTTTGTTTGTTTGTTTTCGTTTGTTCGTTTTTTCAAAACAGGGTTTCTCTGTGTAGCCCTGGCTGTCCTAGAACTTACTCTGTAGACCAGGCTGGCCCTGAACTCAGCTGCCTGCCTCTGCCTCCAGAGTACAGAGATAAAGGCAAGCCTGAGACACTACCATCATAGTAGGTATTTAATCTCAGTTGAGGGGTTCTGCCATGCCTTTGATCATTTCATTCCCAGATAAAAGACAAACTTTCATATTTATAATAAGCCTTAATGCACTAGACCTGGGCAGACATCTACCCACTAAGCTATTTTGTCTACTTCCCAATCAGTAACCCAGAGATATGACTTGTCATGTTCAGCCTGGGCCTCTCTAACTGACTGGCCAGTCCTCATGGCCCGTTCTCACAATCCCTTACCCCATGATGTCTTCCTCTCTCTTCAGTTTCCTCTCTCTCTCCTCATGTTCTGTGCTTCAGACACCAAGTCAGGGAACTTTAGCCTTGCCTACCTCTCTTTGGCCCAGCTATAAGCTATAGGCTTTTTTATCAGGGATAACCCAGGGGCAAGGTTACATAGCATCACTTGGTATACGTGAGGATCTCCTTGTTCCTGGGATAAAGACCTTGGGGAAGGGGGTCCAGTCTATAATACATAGCAACAGACCAAACCTCAACACACTGCTATCTAGCTCCAAGATGTTTTTAAACATATGGGCTGGCTGGTTCTTAACTTTGCACCAGTTAGAAATGTATCTGAGAAGTTTGGATCTTGATTGGGGGGAAAAAGCCTCTATAAGCCTACTGGCAAGTCTGTACTGTATTTTCTTCTTCTTTTTTTTTTCTTTTCTTTTTTTTTTTTTTCGGAGCTGGGGACCGAACCCAAGGCCTTGCGCTTGCTAGGCAAGCGCTCTACCACTGAGCCAAATCCCCAACCCCTGTACTGTATTTTCTTGATTGGTGCTTGATGTGGAAGGGCCCAGCTCATTTCGAGTGGTACCACTCCTGGGCAGGTAGTCCCAGGCGCTATGAGAAAGCAGGGTGAGTAAGCCAGGATGAGCCAGCCAGTAAGCAGCATGCTTCCATAGCCTCCGTTTCAGTTCCTGCCTCCAGGTTACTGCATGGAGTTCCTGCCCTGAGTTCCCTTTGTGACAGATGGGGACTGGGACATGACCTGAAATAAACCCTTTCCTCCCCAAGCTGCTTTTGATCATGGCGTTTTATCAGTCATAGCAATAGAAACCCCAACTAAGATAATGTGTGAGTCACTCTGTTCGGGCGGGGAGGCTTAAATGCAAAAAGAAGGATCGTTGGGGTAGGAGAGGTGCTTTAGCAGTTAAGAGCATTTCTTGCAGATTGGCCAGGGTCAGTTCCCAGCACCCACCTAATAGCTCACAATCATAAGTAATTGTAGTTCCAAAGGACCTGACCCCTCTTTTAACCTCTGCACACATGGGTAAGCATACATCCAAAACACACCCAAAAAGACCCCAATTATTTTAAAGAAAAGGTAAATTGCCTACAACCTCAGTACACACAGGTGCCCCATGGAACACCTTGGTAATAGTTTTCTAAAGTTAATTTATACAGTAAAGAAAAACTTTAAAAGAATTGCGCCATGGGATACATACACCATTTCTCAGTCTTGTGCAGAGTTCTGCCCAGACACACATCCCATTTATTTCTCTGGTAACCAGCATGGTCCCCACTGCAGAGAAAATGAAACAGAGGCTTGAAGGCCAAGACATGGTCGGCCAGCAGCAGCTAACAGGCTCCTGGCCTTGGCGCCCTAGTTCCAAGAGAAAGGATCTACTCATGGGCCTCAGATAGAGCTGTGTGGTGAGTTGAATGAGAATGGCACCCCCAAAGTTCATATGTTTGAATGCTGGATCCCCAGCTGGTGGAACTGTTTGGGAAGGATTAGGAGGTGTGGCCTTGTTAAAGCAGATGTGTCACTGGGGGTGGCTTTGAGGTTTCAAAAGGTCAAATAATTCCCACAGTTAGCACTTGTTCGTCCTCTCTCTCTCTCTCTCTCTCTCTCTCTCTCTCTCTCTCTCTCTCTCTCCTGCCTGCCTGCAGACTAGGATATAAAGGTCCAGCATCATGCCTGCCTGCTTCCCACCATGGTGATGATGGATAACCCTCTGAAACCAATTAAAAGCTTTCTTTTGCCCGGTAGTGGTGATGCGCACCTTTAATCCCAGCACTTGGGAGGCAGAGGCAGGTGTATCTCTGAGTTTGAGGCTAACCTGGTCTACAGAGTGAGGTGAGAGCTACACGGAGAAATGTAGTGTGAATTTACAATCTTAAGCAGCCCATATAAAAGACACACAACACAACCCAGGTGTTTATTCACAAGCCATAAGCCTAGACTGGGCAGATCTAACTTACTCCCCAGCTGTAGGTCCCTTGTTACTTGCTATTTCTCCTAGCTATGCAATTCTGGTCCATGGTGGCTTCTTCTCCATTGTGATTGTTTGTATATGCTTGGCCCAGGGGGTAGCCCTTTTAGGAGGTGTGGCCTCGTTGGAGTAGGTGTGGCCTTGTTGGAGTAGGTGTGTCACTGTGAGTGTGGGCTATAAGACCCTCATCCTAGCTGCATGGAAGCCAGTCTTCTAGCAGCCTTCAGATGAAGATGTAGAACTCTCAGCTCCTCCTGCACCATGCCTGCCTGGATGCTGCCATGCTCCTGCCTTGATGATCATGGACCGAACCTCTGAACCTGTAAGCCACCCCCAACTAAATGTTGTCTTTTATAAGACTCGCATTGGTCATGGTGTCTGTTCACAGCAATAAAACCCTAACTAAGACATCCATCTTTCTCTCCTCTGTCTTTCTACCTGCAAACCCCTCGCTGGACCCTATAGTCCCACCTTTCTCCCTTCCTTGCCCAATCACAGGCTCTAGCCTTTTTTTTTTTTTTTTTTTTTGGTTCTTTTTTTTTCTGTGCTGGGGACCGAACCCAGGGCCTTGCGCTTCCTAGGTAAGCGCTCTACCACTGAGCTAAATCCCCAGCCCGCTCTAGCCTTTTCTTGACCAGAGAAACTGGGGAGAAAGTTCGCATGGCATCATTTAGAATACATGAGGATCTGTGATCACATCTTGAGGAACCGGAATTTAGCATTAGAATACAAGTCACATCAGACCGACCCACTACATAGAAACCCTCTCTTGAAAAACAAAACAAAGCAAACAGACAAACAAAAAACCCAAACCAACCAAACAAACAAAGCTTTCTTTTATAAAAGTTGTCTTGCTCAGGGTGTCTCTTCACAGCAATAGGACAGTAACTAAGACAGGCTAGCTGGCAGAGTGCTCCCTTAGCATGTACGAGGTCTTGGTTGAGCTCTAGCATTGCATAAACTGAGTTTGGCAGCGCATGCCTGAAAACTCTGAACTCAGGAAGTAGAGGCAGGAGGATCAGGAGTTCAAGATCACCCTTTGCTATGGATCTTAAAGCTGACCTGAGATACATGCTCTTCCAGAGGTCCTGAGTTCAATTCCCAGCAACCACAGGGTGGCTCACAACCATCCATAATGGGATCCAATGTCCTCTTCTTCTGGTGTCTCTGAAGAGACAACAGTGCACTCACATAATTAATTGACCCCCAAACCTTATCCAAATAGTGCCAGTCAGTGACCCTGAACTTTGATGGTCACAAGGGGTAAAAGGTCAAGTACTCAACTGCCATTCTTCCAGCTGGCCCAGGGTCCTTTCTGAATAGGAAAAAAAAAAGCGAGAACTCCCTAGGTGTGGGGGAGGAGGTTTATCATAAACATGTGAGAGAACATAGTCAGAGGCAGGGACATCTGAGGCAGTCCAGAGTGGACATGACCCTGAGCTACGTGGGGAGAGGGGGAGGGGAGGGAAGAGAGAGGGGAGAGAAGGGAGTCAGGTGCAGCAGCCCAGAGGCCCAGAGAGAAGGAACAAGCAAAGTGGTCTTATATATGGATTATATAGGGAAGGCCCCTGGGCTGGAGAATTCGGGATAGGGGTAGGGTAAGGTATGTGGCACTCTCTCCTCATCTCCAGGAAGTGGGAGTAGTCTGGGAAGACTGCTTGTCTGCTGCCCTTCTAGTCTTGGCTGATTTGGAGTAAGCCAGAATGAACTGGAGGCCCTGAACATCTAGGGTTCCCAGTGACAGGCCACATTCAAACAGGACACTACTAGCTGAACTGTTTTTGAGCATGCGGTTCGCTCTGTGCCTCTGAATCCCTTGGAAGAATACGGGGCAAAGGCTAGCCCTTGGATTTAGCAGCTGGCACTCCCGGTGTTTTATCACCTGTCAACAGTAACGAAGGTTTGGGAGAGCATTTGGAAAGCTCTCCTGTGGCATCCAGAGCCCCGCTCCTTCCAACCAGTTTCCTCCTCTCTGGCTTTGTAGCTTGACAAGATTTCCCCAGGGTTCTCCCTGTGACCTCATCAAGGCATCACAACGCTTGAGCCCAGGAAAGAGAACTGGATTGACCCAATTGGGTCACATCCCACTCCTGGTGCAGCCAACCATGGATTTGGATGGGGCTATGCAATGCCAACCTGGCAGCAACCAGAGATGAGGCACTGGCCTATGACTGGAGTGCAACGCCCTAAACTAGACTCAGTCATCCACATTCTTGAGGTCACAAATGACACTTCCTCTTTTGTTGTTCAATGAAGATGTGCACTTGTGGCCTTGCCACCACACTGCCAACAAGTCCAGCCACTCCCTGGACTTGTCCCCAGACACAAAGAGGAGTGGTACCCAGAGACTGGAGAGATGGCTCAGCGGTTAAGAGCACTGACTGCTCTTCCAGAGGTCCTGAGTTCAATTCCCAGCAACCACATGGTGACTCATAACCACCTGTAATGGGATCCGATGCCCTCTTCTTCTGGTGTCTCTGAAGAAAGCAACAGTGTGCTCACATAATATATGAATGAATGAAGGAAGGAAGGAAGAAAGGAATAAATAAATCTTTAAAAAAGAAAAGAAAAGAAAAAGAGGAGTATACCAACCATGTCTACAATCAGAGCCTGAACTAAGAGGGTGTCCGAAAGTTGACAAGTCAGGGTCTCCTATGTGCTGGAGCCAAGCTGATCCAGGGAGGAAGCAGAGCCCACTGCTGGGGCTAGGGGAATGGGAGCACAGGGAGAAACTGAGGCAAGAGTAGCTGAAGCCCCACCTTTTCATCTTCCCCTTTCCAGTTTCCACTTCGAGGACCTGCGAAGGAGGGCTGGGTTTAACTTCCTAAGCGTTTCCCTCAATCTTCAAATTCCTCCACCCTGATGTTTCAAGTGACCAAAAAGGGCCCTGCCCAGAAAAGGTGACTCGAAACATTACAAAAATTATACATCAGAAAAAGCAGGAGATTTTCTAAAAGTTTGCAACATCCTTAGCTACCAGGGAAGTGCAAATCAAACCTGATTTTCTGATTTCAGAATCCATCTTTCCGGACAGATTAGTTCTCTTCAGAAAAAGAAATGACAGCAAGTGTTGTCAGGGACATAGGGAAAAATGAATCCTTATTCCCTGCGGGCAAAGGTGTAAACTGGTGTGGACTCTGGGAATCAGAGTGGAGGGTGTGTGTGCACGCGTGTGTGTGTGTGTGTGTGTGTGTGTGTGTGTGTGTGTGTGTGTGTGTGTGTTTTGTTTTGTTTTATTTTGAGACAGGGTTTTTCTGTATAACCTTGGCTGTCCTGGAACCCACTTTGTAGACCACGTTGGACTCAAATTCACAAAAATCCTCCTGCCTCTGCCCCCTGAGTGCTGGGATTAAAGGGGTACACAACCATGCTTGACTTAAAGTGGAGATTTCTTTAAAAAACAAATGTGTGTGTATACTATATATAATTATAGATGTAAATAACTGATATGTACGATATATGATATATCATATATAATATGGTATAATGATATATATGTGATATGCTATATATGCTATGATATATGTGATGTATATGATATATATGGTGTGATGTATATAATATATATGATATTATATATGTGATATGATATACATGATATGGTATATATGATATGTATGGTGCTGTATGATATGATACATATGATATGATACATATGATATGATATATGGTACATATGATATATGATACATATATGTCATATCCTATGACCCAGCCGTTACACTCCTAAGAATATGCTTGATGACTATATCCTACCGCAGAGACACTCATTGCTCATTGATGCTCTATTTACAGTAACCAGGAAGTGGAGTCAGCCCAGATGTCCCTCAGTCGGGGGACAGATGAAGGAACTGTGGGACCTATGCACAGTGGGTACAGAAAAATGAAGTTATGGCATTTTCAGGAGACCGGATGGGACCTGACAGTGAACTGACTAGAAAAGGCAAATGCATGTTCCCATGGGTGATCCCAGCTGCCAATGTCGTTATCAGTGGTGGGGTTTTTTTGTTTGTTTGTTTTGTTTGTTTGACCCAGATAGACCCTCTAGATAGCCCTGGCTGTCCTGGAACTCACTGTATAAACCAGGCTGCTCTCAAACTAACAGGGAGCCTCCTGCCTTTGTACCTGACAGCTGAGATTAAAGGCGTGGGCCACCACACCTGGCTACCAAGGGCTAATTTTTTTTATACATGTGCATTTATGTATGACTGAGTGTGTATAGTTAGAAAGGAGTCTGTAAGAGGGAGAAGCAGCTTTCAGAGAGACGGGTGGGCAGGGTAATAAAACCATCAGTGTTGCAGGAATGTGAGGGAGCCTACGTGCAGTGACAGGTATAGGGAGAGAAGGGAGGAGATGAGGGAGAAGCCACATCCCACTTACCCCTGTGCTTCTCCTGAGGGAGACCCTGTAGACACGGACGCAGGAGGTGGTGCCTGAGCGTGGAGCATGCTCAGAGCCATTTAAGGACACTCTGGTGGCTGGTCCACACCATAATACTATCCTTGTCCCCGCATTGCCTGACCTCTGCCAGGAGAGAGCAAGCCGATGGTAACCTGCCCTAAAAGGTCGGTAGAAATGATCGTGTGGCTGCCAACTTCAGAGCGTGGGCACTGTATCCTACGAGCAGGAGCCAGGGAGGATTGTCCGGGCCTCAGAGCTAGGCTGGTCAAAACATGTCAAAGCACAGCGTGAGCAGGGCTTTCTGGAAAACACTATCCCCAAACACCGATCTTGGTGCTTCCGCATTTGATTGGATACAGAAAGCCACTTTCAAACCAGGCGCCCATTCCTTCACTGAGACAGCCCATCGGCCTCAGCTAAAAGGACACGTGCCCAGCTCTTCTGCCTTGCCTAATCGCAGATACCAGACTAGGACTTGTCTAAGGGACGATTATAAAAACAGAGTCCAAGTGGGAGAATGCATTCCTGCAACCTCGGCGTTAGGGAGAAGGAGGCAGTAATGTCAGGAGTTCAAGGCCAGCCTAGCCATTCTCAGTTATGTAGTAAGTTCCCTGTCCATCTTGGATTTACATAACAACCTGAGTCGATAGAGAAGGAGAGGAGGAGGAAGAGGAAGAGGAAGAGGAAGAAAAAGAACTGAGACTTTTTATCTGGAAAGAAAATGGTGACCCTGTGGATGGGAAGATGCAGGTTGCCGTGGACAGGGAGGCTATCAGGCATTTGATGCTGTTCTTGGAGAAGTCTGGGGCTTGTGAACCAGGAAGATAATACATTTTCTCTTGTTTAGAATTTTTGTTCTCGTGGCTTGGGAGGATCTCCCATATAAGATACAGATAGATGGCCGGTTTGTCCCTGGAGGCAGACTAGCATTTTCCTATACTTGGTGGCTCTTCCCTTGTGACATGGCAAGGGACAGGCTGAGTCCATTCAGGAGAGGAACTGGGTGGATGACAGCCCTTAAGGATTAAGCACCTGAAAACCCGAGTCTCATTTTCTCTTTTATCATTTTGCTCCAAGCCTGCGGAGACCAAGCAGGTCCCCTGAGACACAGCTGCAAGCCCGCCTCTCCTCTTACAACAGCAAAGATTTCTTCCGAATTGATAACGACTTCCTTTCCTGCTATGTACTAGGTCAAGTCCATAATTCAGTCACGCACTCACTCAGTCTTTTACTAGAGCCACAGGTAACTGTGAACTTGTATTTCCTGATTTCTCAAAGGACAAGGTTGAACAGGTATGGGGCCTTGCCCTGCCTGCTGCTGGTCTAGAAAGTCTCCCATTATGTGCGTGCTAATGGCAGCCCATCCTGGTCCCCCAACCCTTTTTTTTTTCAGAGCTGGGGACCGAACCCAGGGCCTTGGGCTTGCCCCCAACCCTTTTTAAATAAGGTCTCAGGTATCTCAGTCTTGTTTCAGATTCACTATATAACCAAGGATGACCTGAACTTCTAGTCCCCTGCTTCTGCCTCTCGAGTTCTAGCATATCTGCTTTTATGCGGACTTAGATAGAACCCAAGGCTACCTACAAGCTAGCGGACCACTCTACCACCGAGCTATATCCCTTAGCCCCGTTCATCATTCATTTTTAAAAGATTTTATTTCTTTAATTTTTATTTCTATGAATGTTTTGCCCACATGTATGTAAGTATAACATGTGCACGCAGTGCCTGCTGATCAGAAAGGGGCATCCGATCCCTTAGAACGACTGCCACTACAGTTGTGAGCTGCCATGTGGGTGCTGGGAATGGGACACAGGTCCTCTGCAAGAGCAGCAAGGGCTCTTCACTGCCCAGCCGTCTCTCTAGCCCCCTCACTGTATTCTTTATTCTTTAGCCATCTTCTGTGCCTGTGAAGGAACACATTGTCTGTCCAGATCCCATACTTCCATGCAGGGGGCTCGTGTGGAACAAACTCGAATTACTAGTCAGACAATCCAGCTGGAGGTGGGGAGCAGGAGAGGTGCCCGACTCACTGGCCAGAAGTCTGACAGCACAAAGACAGGAGACAGACATTTCCACACGAGGAGGTACATCGGCAGCTCTTGGACTGGGCCAATCCCTCTCCTTCTCCTGCCTTCACCCTACCCTCTCTCAGCTGTTAGAGGTCACTCTGAAAATATGTGTGCCGGGTAAGCAAGATGGCTCATGTGGACCTAGGATCCATCCAATGGAAGGACAAAAGAGACTCTTACAAGTTGTCCTCTGACCTTCACGTTCACACTAAGGCACACATACATATACAATGCACATACATGCACACAAACATACATACATACATACATACATACACACATACATACATACATAGCATACACAGATATACACATACATACACACAAGCATGTACATACATCCATGCATGCATATATACAAACATATACATGTGTGCATACATAAAACACATACACACATACATAATACACAGATGCACATATGCATAGGCACAGTCATGTACATACAGACATGCATGAATACATAGAAACATGCATATATACATGCATGCACACACATACATACACACATGCATATATACATGCATGCATGCACACACGCTTACACACAAACACAACATACATACAAACATACATGCATACCCTTTCCTTCTCAGACCTTTTCTGCTTTATCACTGTCCCTGGAACCATGTTGAGCCCAGTACTGTGAGACAGTGTTCAACCCACCAATGTTGACTGAGTCCTGGCGATTTTGTTTATATATTTTCATTTCCTAGGGACCAGGGCAGCAGGCAGGAAGCATCCCCTGAAAACAATGCCCACGTTGTTAATTCCTCCCTGATCCCAACAGGTCTCTGCCAGTTGGTCACAGGCCAAAGGGAAAGTTCTCTGATCTTTGGAGTATTTTGGAAAGAAGTGAGTTCCAGCCTGTGACACTGAGTGGGAGGTGATGCACTTCCTCTTCTAGAAAATTCTTTCAAATTCTAGACAGCTGTTTTTCCCAGGCTCTGCGGTTGGCGTGTCTTCTCCGCATCACCTGAACCAATGCTTAGTTGCTGTGTTGCTTCTGATGGCTTTAAAAAAAAAAAAAAACCAATAGATTTATTTTAGAATTAAATAAGAACTGGAAAGCCAATATCACTTGCTATAAATAGAAGGCAATCGTGAGCTTGGGTTTCCATGAATACAAAATGCATTAGTAAATTCCAGCTCCAATCTGTTGCCTAGAGCGGGCTCTTAGCAGAAAGCGGGGAGCGGCGCGCTGACCGCGTGTTGATTCAGGAAGGAAGGAGAGAAAATTGAACACTGAAAAACCCTCCTGGGCCTGCTAAATTGGGGTCATTAAGAGCTTATCTGGGTCTGTGCTGGGCAGCAAGGGAGGCGGTGAGCACCCTGCAAAGTGTCTCCCCGAATCTTGTAAATTCAGAGCGCCAAGTGAGTGAATGCTCCCTGCACAACATGGTGGGGTGGGGGGTGGTCTCGAACATGAGGACAGAGCCTAGGAGGCTCTGACAGGCCAACCCTGAGACCTGCAACCTCTAATGGAGTAGGGGTGTAGTCTGTGGTCTTGTGTGTTGGGGAGCAGCACCTGCTGCTGGCTTTTAGGATCTCATAATCACGGATGTGGGGGTGAAGGGTCTCCTTACTTCACCCTCCCCTGATTCTGATCCCTGTGGAGAGGAGCGGTGATCCATCCCTACCCTGGGAGCTCGTGCAAAGCCCCATTGAGACTCACAGCACTGATACCCACAGTTCTAAAAATGTTCCTCTGTGGTCACTTCTCTCAGGACTTCTGAGAAACTCAGCACCTAGCGTAAGCAGCAGGCTCCAGCTATCTCCCGAGCTGAGGAGTTTTACAGCGCCCCCCGCAGTGGGCAGTGCTTAGGGCACTAAAATCCAGCCTTGCTGCGACCTTCTGTGGGATCTCTTCACCCTGGTGAGCTTCAGGACCAGGTTCAATCTCTTTCTCTGGGTTTCTACTTCATGTGTCATCCCCAGGGGACTGGAGCAATGGGCCAGGCTGCAGCTGGGACCTCACACTGGGGTCAGCTGGGTGTGGGTGAGCAAAAGTACTTCCCTGTCTGAACCTCGGTTTCCTTGTGATAAGCCTGAGGAAAGTCACTTGCCTTTCAGATAAATCTGTTAATTCTGTGTGTGTGTGTGTGTGCTGTGCACACATGTGTGTGCACATCTTTGTAGATGCCAGAGAACAACTTAAGATGTCTTCAGGTAACACCTTTTTAAAAAAAAAAAAAAAAAACAACGCCTTTCACTGGCTTGAACTTTACCTAGGCTAAGCTCATTGGCCAATGAGCTTCAAGGACCTGCCTGTCGCCATCACCCCAAGATTGGAAGTGACACTACAGGGTTCTTAATGCCATTCTGAAGTGTCTGGAGCTGTGTTTCCACCTCCATGGGAGATGGGGGAAGGTTTCCAGCAAGGGAGGGTTTCCGCCCCGCCCTCCCCCCCCCACCGGAAGTACAGGTGTTCTGAGCAGCGAAAGCCACCTTATCCCTTCTCCTTGCAGAAACTGAGCCTCTTAATTCAAAATAAGGCTCTCAGTTCTCAACCTGTGGGTCTTGATTCCCTTAGGGTCGCAGACATTTACATTGTGATTCGTAACGGTAGCAAAATTTCAGTTTTGAGGTAACAATGAAATAATTTATGGTTGGAAGGGTGTCTTAGGATTTCCATTGCTGTGAACAGACACCATGACCAGGGCAACTCCTATAAAGGCCAACATTTAATTGGGGCTGGCTTACAGTTTCAGAGGCTCAGTCCATTATCATCATGGCGGGAAGCATGGCAACACCCAGGCAGAAATGGTGCTGGAGGAGCTGAGAGTTCTGCATCCAGGAGGCCACCAGGAGAGACTGGCATTCTTAGGCAACTAGGAGGAAGCTCTCTTCTACAATCGATGGAGCCTGCGCATAGGAGGCAACCTCCAAAGCCCACCTCCACAGGGACACACTTCCTCCAACAAGGCCACACCTCCTAACAGTACCACTCCCTTCCGGTCAAAAATAGTCACTCCACCACAGGAGGTGACCACAACATGAGGAACTGTATCAACAGGTTGCAACATTAGGAAGGTTGAGAATCACTATCTAAAACCTGCCACCCCCCAGCGTCTCAGTCTTGTTATTCTTGGGTAGAGTCCATTCAGTCCACAGACCAGGCCTACACCTGCGTGCTCTCCTCATTCCACTCTCTTCAGGTCCAAGATCAGCCCCAACTCCTGGTAATCTTACTAATTGCTTCAAAGAGCTGAATCCTGACATCCCCTCTGTCTCCATCACCACCAGGCAGCCAGCTCCTCAACAGAATGGTTGTGAGGTTTCTGGCTGTCTCAGGATGACACTGCTGTCCCCTTTTAGGACACACTGTGTATCGGTCACACTCGTGCTGAGAAGCCACTGCTCTCGTTTAGATCTTGAATGCTCCCCTAAGTCCACAGGCTGAAGGCTTTGTCCCCATCCTGTGTCCCTACTGAGAGGGAGTAGAAACTTTGGGGGGTAGGACCTAGTGGGACATTGTCGCCTCTCTCCTGGGCTTTAATTTACCATGGTCCAAAAGCAACAGAACAACAAGAGGCTATGGACTGAAGCCTCCCGTGCTGGCTAGATTTACACAGCTAGAGTCATTCTGTTCCCAAAACCTTCAGTTCTGTTGGCCTAGAAGTGTTGGAACCAGAGAGAGGAGTAAGTGTTCCTGCCAGGAGCCACAACAAACATTGCATTGAACTGGAGGCTCTGACTTCCTTGTCACTTTGGGCTTGTGACGCCCTTAGCTGACAGACCAAGAAAGGAATACCAGTGTTAGGAGGGGTGATTGATCCAGATTACCAAGGGGAAATTGGATTGCGTCTTCACAATGGAGCTAAGAGAGATTTATGTCTGGACTGCAGGGGAACCTTCGGGGTTCTCTTGCTACAGCCGTGTCCTGTGATCAGTGTCAACGGGAAACTACAATAGCCTAATCCAGGCAGGACGACAAAGGCACAGACTGGTCAGGAATGAAGGAATGGGTCGACCTTCCACAGAAAGAGCCAAAGAGCCAAGACCTGCTGCACTGCTTCCGAGGGATGAGGAAATGGAGAACAGGCAGGAGAGGAAGGGAGTTGCAGAAATGAGGATTACGACTGATCTGTGAAGAGTTATTAGTACAGATATATGTGATTTCTTTGGTCAGTTTGTCAGTTGAGAGAATATCAGTAATTATCATATTTAAGTTTCGAGATACTAAAAGAATGTCTCTAAAGGAACATTGTCACCTATTTTAAAGGTGTTTGTGACTGTCTGTGAAATGGTCATCTCATATCAGGCATAATTAGGAGCTGGGGTTATTACTTTTGTTTGGAAATCAAGCATGACACAGGGGATATGATGGTGCGTCAAGTTGACAAGGGGTGGAGTGGTGGTGGCTGTTCTCGGTTGTCATTTTGACTACATCTGGAATTAACTAAAGCCCGAGAGGCTGGGTGCATCTGTGAGGTGTTTTTTTTTTTCTAATTTGAAGCAAGAAGAACCACCTTAAATCCAGATCTTTTGAAGTGGGAAGATCCACCTCGAATCTGGGCCACACCTTCTGTTGTCCCCCTATACAGAGGACATGAACTCAGGAAGCTTGCTCTCCACCTGCTTGCCCTCAGCCTCGATGACAAGTTCATTTCTTCACTGGCATTAGAGCCTGCTTCTTCAGGATTCCAAGGTCTGCTGAAGACTTGAGACATCCACACCCATGGACTGAGCAACTTCTGAGTGCTTGGACTTCCCATGGGTAGACATTCTTGTAAAAGCTGGCCCGCCGTCTGTAAGCCACTCTGATACATCCTGTCTAGACATAGATATGGAGTAATACAGATTCAGTCTATCACTTCTGTCTCCCTGGACAACCCTGACTGCAGCTCCTGAGTCGTGAGCCAAGGAAAACCCTCATGTTGGCGAGTCGGTGACCTCTAAACTTTGGCTTCTCTTTGTTCTGACGCTGAAGATCTGATTTCAGATCAGAGATGACCAACCATCTCCCCATGTGGGACTCAGAGACTTCTTAAATGTCACCCTATTGTGAAGGGCACCGGCTGTTCTTCCAGGGGTCCTGAGTTCAATTCCCAGGAACCACATGGTGACTCATATAACTATCCGTAACGGGAACTGATGCTCTCTTCTGGTGTTCAGAAGGCAGCTGCAGTGTGCTCATAGAAATAAAATAAATACATAAATCTTAAAAAAAAAAAAAAAAGACAACCCCACTCTGTTGCTCAAATTGGCCTGAACACTTTCATCTTTTTGGTTGGTTGGTTTTGTTTTTTTCGGAGCTGGGGACTGAACCCAGGGCCTTGCACTTGCGCAAGCGCTCTACCACTAAGCTAAATCCCCAAGCCCCTAGGTTGGTTGGTTTTTGAGACAGGGTTTCTCTGTGTAACAGCCCTGGCTGTCCTGGAACTCACTTTGTAGACCAGGCTGGCCTAAGGAAACAGAGTTAGGAGGGTCCCTGGGTCCTACTGGCCAGCCATTCTAGCCAATCAGAGAGTTTCAGGCCAACGATGAGACCCTGTCTCAAAGAATAAGGTAGAGGGCAATGAAGTCAACATCTGGCCTCTACATGTGTGTATGCACATGAACATGTACATACATGTACAAAGACATGAGCGTGTACACACAAACATGTACACATGTGTACAAAGACATGAATGTGTACACATGAACATGTACACACATGTACAAAGACATGAATGTGTACACAGGGATATATATGTACTCACGTGTGTGTGCACTGTGCGTGAGCAAGGGCACACACACATACACACACTGTCAAAGGCCAGGTCAGGGTAAATTGAGGCGGTCCTCAGGGCTCTGCCTCTCTGAGCATACCCATCAGGTACTAGGCTGCATTCTGTGAGCTCTCAATAGGTTTGTCCTTCCTCTTGCTCAGGCCTTGACAACACACACACCCAGATTCTGACAAGGATATGTAGTACACACCACCTGGCATTTCTTACAAACCCAAACATACTTTGAAGGCCCAACCCAAAGGGCCTTGACAGTGAGCCCAGGGAGCTGAGAAGTCCACACAAAAGCTTGTGCACGAGTGTCTATAGGAGCTTTGCTCATGGCTATCTGAACTGTAACCAATGGTATCCTTCAGCCGGCGGCAACCAGTCACCGTGCCATATCGCCTTCAGACAAAGGAATATTATTCAGTGTGGAAAAGCAATTAGCCGTTAAGCCATGGAAAGAGCCTCTACTCTATCTTACCATGAAAGTTGCCACTGTGGCCATGTCACCTTCTACAGAGTTCCAACTGTGATGTTCTGGGGAAAAAAGCCAAAGTTATGTAAACAGTAAGAAAGATCAGTCGGGGGTTGGGGATTTAGCTCAGTGGTAGAGCGCTTGCCTAGGGCAGGCCCTGGGTTGGTCCCCAGCTCCGAAAAAAAAAGAACCAAAAAAAAAAAAAAAAAAAAAAAAAAAGAAAGATCAGTCGTTGGCAGGGCAGGTAGTGGAAGTAGCGCGGAGAGATGAGAGGATGGACAGCTTTAGGGCAGAGAAACGGCTCCACATACCAGCACCAGGGTAGATGCCTGTCCAGACCCAGAGTGTGGGCCACAGCAAGAATGAGCCCTCTGCATACTTTGGACACTGGGAGGTGATGTGTCACTCTGGCTGGGAATAAAAGAGAGGGGTGTGTGTGTGTGTGTGTGTGTGTGTGTGTGTGTGTGTGTACATGTGTGTGCACACATGCATATTGGGGAGTACATGAGAAATCTGTCCCTCACACTCACCGTGTTACAAGCCTAAACCTGCTAAAAAAATTTAAACTTTTTTTTTTGTTGGGGGCTGGAGAGATGGCTCAGTGGTTAAGAGCACTGACTGCTCTCCCAGAGGTCCTGAGTTCAATTCCCGGCAACCACATGGTGGCTCACAACCATCTGTGATGGGATCTGATGCCCTCTTCTGGACACTCACTGACAATAAATGAATAAATAAATAAATAAATAACATCTAAAAAATTTTTTTGTTTAATTTGTTTTGTTACTTTTAATTTGTAATTATGGTATATTAATATTAATTTCAGGTGGGGGATTTAGCTCAGTGGTAGAGCGCTTGCCTAGCAAGCACAAGGCCCTGGGTTCGGTCCTCAGCTCCAAAAAAAAAAAAAAAAAAAAAAAAAAAAAAAAAAATATTAATTTCAATTCCAGTTAATTATAAGAAAGATTATTGCAATTTATTTCTTTATTGCATATGTATATTAGGTGCATATGCAAGCACGCACAAAGGTGGAGGACAGCTCGTGGGATCTGGTTCTTAGAATCCCGAGTCCCTGAGAGCATTAGTCTTGTCTGGTATTTCCCCCACCCCACCCCCCTTATGCAGTTATTGAGTCCCAGACTGTCACACGCCAGGCAAGTGTTCTACCGCTGTGCTGTGTCTCCAACCCCTAAACAAATTTTTTTGAAGGGCCTGAGGTTGTAAACAGAGATGGTAGAGCGCTTACCCATTGTTCACAAGGCCCCGGGCTCCGCCCCTGCTGCTTATCTATGATCTTAGCACTCAGGAAGTGGAAGCGGGAGATCAGGTGGGAACCCGGAGGAGGGCCGGAAGGAGGAGGAGGAAACGGAGGAGGACGAGGGAGAGGAGCAGGCAGAGGAAGAGAAATTTAGGCATGTAAATGGTTCTTCTGACTTGAATCCAGCAATCAGGGTCTGGAAATTAACCTCCCACACACAAGTTCACGGGAGCTGCACGTGTCCACGGTGCCACTCAGGGACAACCCGCTGCACAGATGCCACCGGATCCTCATGCAGCACCAAGCAAAGGTGAGGAGGAAGGGTCACGCTAAGTCTTCCCTAGGTGAAAGGTAAGGTGTGACCTGGTTTTATTTTTGGATTGTCCTGGTGTCTAGTGTCCGTGAAGACTTCACTCCAGAAAGGCTTTGTAACAACGGATTCCTGCAGACTTCCATCCTAGTTATATAAGGAAGTCCAGTTAAGATTTTCCAGTTAAGAGTGCAGGGGAGGCTAAAGAGATGGCTCAGTGGTTAAGAGCACTGACTGCTCTTCCAGAGGTCCTGAGTTCAAATCCCAGCAACCACATGGTGGCTCACAACCATCTGTAATGGGATCTGATGCCCTCCTCTGGTGTGTCTGAAGACAGCAACAGTGTACTCATATACATAAAATAAATTTTAAAAATTCATCTTAAAAAATGTTAAAAAAATATTCCTTCTGGGGCCAGTGAAATGACTTAGCAGGAAATGAAATGGAACACTTGTCTCACACCATGTGTGCTATTGTGTAGACATGATTCTCCTACCCCTCAACGCACGCACGCACGCACGCACGCAAGACTGCATGTTAAACACTTGATCCCCAACTGGGGGAGGAGTAGTCATTGAAAGGTTTTTGGATCAGATACGGAGCTAGAGAGATGGCTCAATGGTTAAGAGCACCAGCTACTCTTGCAAAAGACCCAGGTTCAATTCCCAGCATCTATATGGCAGCTTACAACTATTTGTAATTCCAGCCCCATGCGATCTGACTAGCTCTTGTGGCCTTTGCAGGCACCAGGAAGCCAGACGGTGCACGAACATACATGCAGGGGAAACTCCCATGTACATAAAATAAAAACAAGTGAGTCTCTGCCAGGCATTGATAATGCCAGCTTTTTAACCTCAGCACTCGGGAGGCAGAAACGAGTGAATCTTGGTGAAGTCAAGCCCAGCCTGGTCTACAGAGTGAGTTCCAGAACAGCCAGGGCTGTGTAGAAAATGGGGATAGGGTTTCTCGGTGTAGCCCTGGCTGTCCTGGAACTCACTCTGTAGACCAGGTTGGCCTCGAACAGAGAGATTCATCCTACCTCTGAACACTTGATTAAAGGTGTTCACCACAGCCACCAGGCCTAGAAGTTGTATCTTATCCCAAGTATCTCTGTCTCTTTCTGCTTCCTGGCAGCCATCAAGTGAGCAGTCTTGCTACACCCTCTGCCTGGAGCCCTGCCTTGCCCCATACTGAAAGCATAAATCCGGCTGGCCTTGGCAGGAAGCCTCAGAAACGGGCATAAATCTTTCTCTTGGGAATTTGTCACAGTGACAAAAAGCCTAACTAACACACTATGCGACATTTGACTGAAATGAGATCAGAGGCCAAAATGTACGAAGTCAAACCATAAAGTTCTAGGCAAGAAACAGAAGGCCTACTGACCGTGAACTTTGGTGTAGAAATGGGTTCTTACGTATGACGCCAGAGGCACTGACTACAGACCAGGAAGTCGACAAAGGAAATTTCTTTGACATTAAAAATTCTCATGCGGAGGCGTCCGGTCGCAGACTCTCTTCTAGGCGCTTCCTGCCCATACCAGAGACTCAACCACGATTCTTCAGAGGATCGTCAGGCTCTCTTCCTCTGTCCTTCGGTCAGCAGTCTCTGTGCGTTTGGTGTTACAGCTGTGGCGTTTAATAAGGAACTTGATCCTGTACAGAAACTCTTCATGGACAAGATAAGAGAGTACAAATCAGAGCGACAGGCATCTGGAGGGCCTGTTGATACTGGCCCAGAGTATCAGCAAGATCTGGACAGAGAGCTTTTTAAGCTTAAACAAATGTATGGTAAAGGAGTTGAAGTCATCGACAAACCCCGGTCCTCAGGAACATATCAAATCCGTGTGGTAATTCGTCATGAATTAGTTGTACAACAAATCTAAAGCATTCATTTCACAGTTTAAAAAAAAAATTCTCATGCAGCAGAGGACACAGAAGTCAAGGCCCACAGAGTAAAGGTTTATAGAATAGATCTCACGAGCTCTACAGGCTGGGATGTGGCCCAGCAGCATGAAAGATAAAAATGAAAAAAAACAGAGCTATACGTAAGGGACTAGTATCTAAAATATGTGGAGGAATCTCAGGATGGGTGAGGTAACACTTCCCATAATCCTAGTGTTTGGGAAGAAGAGGCAGGAAGGTCAGGGGGTCCAGGTCATCCTTAGCTACATAGTAAATTTGATGGCAACCTGGGATACTTGACCTTTGCTCTCAACACATCAGCATCCGAATGATGGTAAAGGAGAAATGGCTAAATAAACATTTCTCCAAAGATATACAAATGGTGGGTAAACACCGACACCCTTAGCCCCTGGGAAATATAAATGAAGACCAAGGTGGGATGAACAACATCCCACTGTGAGATGGTGATAACTGAAGTCCTATGAGGTGGGAAGCCATCTCTGCTTGGAAGCCAGTAACTCAGAGCCTGGTACAGCTGGGCTGCAATTCCCCAGAATCTGAAAGACCTGATTGCCCTGTGGCCCAGTGTCACCACTCCTGATGGACCATCAAGAATTCACACAACGGGGGTTGGGGATTTAGCTCAGCGTAGAGCGCTTGCCTAGCAAGCACAAGGCCCTGGGTTCGGTCCCTAGCTCTGAAAAAAAAGAAAAGAAAAAAAAAAAAGAATTCACACAATGGCCTGAGAGATGGCTCAGTGGTTAAGAGCACTGACTGCTCTTCCAGAGGTCCTGAGTTCAAATCCCAGCAACCACAGGGTGGCTCACAACCATCTGTGATGGGATCTGATGCCCTCTTCTGGTGTGTCTGAAAAAAAAAAAAACAAATAAATCTTAAAAAAAAAAAAAAAAAAAAAGAGTTCACACAAACATTTAAAGCAGTTGTTCTCAACCTATGGATCAAAACCCCTTTGGTGGGGGTAAGGGTGGGGGGGATTGGGGGGCTGAGGTTGGTCACATATCAGATATCATGCATATCAGATATTCACATTATAGTTCCTATCAGTAGTATAATTATAATTGGGGGTCACCACAACATAAGGAACGCTATTAAAGAGTCATTAGGAAGCTTGAGAACCATTGGTTTTGTTTTGGTTTTTTTTCTTTTTTTCGGAGCTGGGGATCGAACCCAGGGCCTTGCGCTTGCTAGGCAAGCAGTCTACCACTGAGCTAAATCCTCAACCCCGAGAACCATTGGTTTAAACAGTAATGTCCTGGTGCCAGACATGGTGGTGGTGCACACTTGTAATCCTAGCATTCAGGAGGGTGAAGTAGAAGGTTCACAAGTTCAAGGCCAGCCTGGGCTACGTAAGGGACACTTGTCTCAAAGATGCAAACACAAAACAAAAGGCTAAAAGAGGCTTGTTGAGAGCAATGCCACTCATAGCAGCCAAGGGACAGAAACAGCTCAAATGTCCTGTCCATCTGCTCATGAGACAGTAAAAGGTGGTACACACACACACACACACACACACACACACACACACACACACCACACACACACACACACACACACACACACACACACACACACACACACACACACACACACCACACACACACACACACACACACACACACACACACACACACACCACACACACACACACACACACACACACACACACACACACCACACACACACACATAACACACACCACACTCACACCACACACACATAACACACACCACAAACACACACACTCACACATAACACACCACACACACACACACACACACACACACACACACACACATACACACACACACACTACAGTGTGCTATTCAGAATGAAGCACACTGCTACACTGGGGAAAGATCTTTCTGTCTGTGTGTTCTCAGTCAGGGTCTCAGGTAGCCCAAGCTAACCTCAGACTTCCTCTGTCACTGAGGACGACCTTGAACTCCTGCCTCTCCCTCCCAGACACTGGGATTGCAGGGGTGCACCAGAACTTTTGGCTGGAAAGTTCTTGAAAACTGTGCTACCAGGAAGGAAGTCAAGCCTAAAAAAGTCACGCTACCTTTATTTGTATCCAGTGTGAGGCAGGACATTAGGCCCAAAAGGAAGAAAGTCTGCTCACGGTCAGAGCAGAGAGCAGGGGGTGGGGCTTTGTGACTGTTTAATGAGAACAGGGAGCCTTCTGGGGCAGACAAAGGCATTTTAAGGCAGAGGCTTTAGCACCCTTAATAAAGGGTCTGAAGGAGACATTGGCTTCCTTCTGCCATTGCAGACTTAAAGAAACTACCACCAGTAAGAAACAGGTCCTTGCCAGACACCAAAGCGATTTTTGTGCCTGACCCAAGACTTGCTGTGGCTTATAAATTACCTGGTCTAAGGTATTTTGTTACAGCAGCAAGGATTGCCTAAGACAGTTGCTGCCCACCAATGGAAATGCCTGGAGGTACTGAACTATGTGTACTGTAAAGTAGTTTAAAAGGCAAATTTATGTTGGGTGAATTTTACCTCCAAAAGCATTCTTCTTGTTGTTGCTTTTATTTCAGACAGGATCTCACGTACCCTGGGTGTTCTGAACAGCCCGGAGAATGATCTATGAACCCACACTTTCGGCTTTGAATGAGTGAATTATTAAGTATACAACAAGCCAAAGTGAAAGAATAAACAGCGAAAGAGATAGGAGGTGGGGAGGGAGAGAACAAGATATAATCAAGTTGGGAACTCAAAGCATCCAGCTGAAACAAATGGGGAAGACTGAGGCGGGACACTGGAGCCCCTGAGTGAGCTTCCTGTCCACGGCAGAGATCCCAAATCCTCTTTCCCTCTGCTCGAACTCTTATGGATTACAGATAATCAGTGTTCCCCTCTGCTGGGAAAGCTTCGCCCTCCAGCTGACCACCTAAACACGTTCTTAGTGCACAGCGCCTTCCTTCTCAGTCTGTTCTGTCCTCCCTACTAAAGTTGGGGAGCCCAGCCCCAAACGACGGGCCTTGGAGGACCCGGAGACAAACCCGCTGAGAGGACTGAAAAGGACCAGAAGCTGCCCAGCTCCAGGATGAGCTCGAATAGCGCCAAACAATTCATCAATGGCTTCAAACAATTCACCCAGTTGGTTTCCAATTCTTTGTTGCCTAGGATGACCTTGGAATTAGGACCGTGGCTGGCCTAAAAGTGGATATGTAGATAAGCCTGCTTCTGTCTCAGGGACTGGCATTAAAGGTTTGTGGCTGGGGTTGGGGATTTAGCTCAGCGGTAGAGCGCTTGCCTAGGAAGCGCAAGGCCCTGGGTTCGGTCCCCAGCTCCGAAAAAGAAAAAGAAAAGAAAAAAGAAAAAAAAAAAGGTTTGTGGCCCTGCGATGGCTGGTTTTAGTCAACTCAGTACACAGCCAGAGTTATGTGAATGGAGGAAATCTTAATTGAGAAAATGCCTCCGTAATATCCGGCTGTAAGGCATCTTCTTAATTAGTGATTGATGGGGGAGGGCCCAGCCCATTGTGGGCGGAGCTATCCCTGGGCTGGTGGTCCTGGGTTCTATGAGAAAGCAGGCTGTGTGAGCCCCCAGAGAGCCAGCCAGTAAGCAGCACCCCTCCATGGCCTCTGCATCAGCTCCTGCCTCCAGGTTCCTGCCCTGCTTGAGTTCCTGTCCTGACTTCCTTCAACGATGAGCAGTGATGGGGAGGTATAAGCCAAATAAACCCTTTCCTCCCTAACTTGCTTTTTGGTCATGGTTCATTGCAGCAATAGGAGCCCTAAGAGGGCACCTAACCCAGCTGACCTTAAATTTTGAATTCCCATCTCCTGTGCCCCCATTCCAAGTTTGTGCCTTGCTGGCAATGAAACCTGGGACTTTGCGCACACTAGGCAGGTACTGAGCCACACCCTCAGGCCCTTACCTCCAGGTAATTTTTTTCAAGCACCGATGCAGATGCATGCTATAAAATGTATGGACCTTAAAAACGTGCAGACAGAGGGAGAGCCTGAGGACCGCACAGGCAGAGAGTCCATTAAGGGAAACTCTTCGGGACATGCAAACCCATGAAGTCAGGAACAGACTATGTTTACCTGGGGTGGGGGTGGCCTGGGGACAGGAGGAGATGGCTAGGGAGGGAAGGGGAGACACAGCCAGTGGCTTGGGCTTCTTTTCAAGGGGATAAAAAAATGTCTGCGGGGTTGGGATTTAGCTCAGCGGTAGAGCGCTTGCCTAGCAAGCACAAGGCCCTGGGTTCAGTCCCCAGCTCCGAAAAAAAGAAAAAAAAATGTCTGCACGTCAACTGGGCTGTTTTCAGAACTCTATAAAAATAACAAAAACGTGTAGAACTATTTTTGTTGTTCTTCTTCTTCTTTGGTTTCTTGAGACAGGGTCTCATGTAGTCCAGGCTAGCTTTGAACTCTCTATGTAGCCAAGGATGACCCTGAACTCCTGATCCTCCTGCTTCCACCTCACAAATGCTGAGTTCACAGGCATTGTACTAGACCACACTTGGCCTAGAAATGTAATCTCTCCCTCTTTTTTAAAGATTTATTTTATCTGAAATTGTGTGTGTGTGTGTGTGTATTTGCACCTGAATGCATTATCTGTAGAGACCAGAAGAGGGGACCATATCCACTGGAATCAGAGTTCCAGACGGTTGTGAGTCACCCAACACGGGTGCTGGGAACCAAACATGGGTTCTCCTCAAGAGCAGCAAACACCCTGTGTGTGTGTGTGTGTGTGTGTGTGTGTGTGTGTGTGTGTGTGTGTTATCCTTAATTTCCTATATCCTTAAAGCCTATATATTTATAATATATTATATTCTTTATATATATTCTAATATATAATATATTATTCTTTAAATGGATGAGTTCTATGGGCTGTAAATTATCTTAATAGATAATATTGATATTATCAATATCAGTATTAATAGATGTGCTATAAGGAAGTCTATCGTTGTCACACTGTTCCCAACACTGGAGACATAAATTATGTGAGGATCAGGGGCTGGAGAGATGGCTCAGTGGTTAAGAGCATGGGCTGCTTTTTGCAGAGGACCTGGATTCGATTTCCAGCGCCCAACCCTCCCCTCCCCCCAGAAATTCCAGGGGATCTGACTCCTTCTTCTGACCTCCACAGGAACCAGTCACATAAGTAGCAAATACATATACATGAAGGCAACACAGTCATACAATAAAAATAAAGATATAAAAATTTTAAGAAGCTATGCAAAGATCTTTAGGGATAAAATTTTGAGTGTGGTGAGACCGGGAAAGGGTCCCCATCCCGACTATAGAAACCTAAGCTTTGGAGGGCAATGTGTCCGACATCGGTCTGCAGCGTCTTTTCGATGTGGTTTAGAAAAACTCAGGTCACACAGCTGTACTGTCCAACACTGAAGCCACTAGCCACAGGCAATGATTTATGCATAAATTTACATTAATTAAAAATGAAGGGGTTGGGGATTTAGCTCAGTGGTAGAGCCCTTGCCTAGGAAGCGCAAGGCCCTGGGTTCGGTCCCCAACTCCGGAAAAAACAAAACAAAAAAAAAAAAAAAAAAAAATGAATGTTGGGTTGGGGATTTAGCTCAGTGGTAGAGCGCTTGCCTAGGAAGCGCAAGGCCCTGGGTTCGGTCCCCAGCTCCAAAAAAAAAAAATGAATGTCACAAAGATGCTATTCCCCCATTAATAGCCACATTTTAAGTGTCCAGTAGCCTCCTGGGACCAGTGGGCACAGTCCTGGGCCATGCAGGCCTAAGGGTCCCTTTCTCACAGAGAAAGTTCTAGGAGCCAGTGCTGGGGTATGCAAACCCAGAGAGCAAATGTGGTGAAGAAAGCGGTGATGGCGGTGATAATCTTCAGGAACTTCCTTTCGTCACCATGACAGTTCCAAGTGCTTTGGCAACTTCCAGACCACTGTCCAACGGTTTCTTCTGATTGTTCAACCACCCAGTTCCTAGTACCTTCTGTCTCAGCTATGTGTAGAAGGCGGGCTGCTCTTTTTGGCCCTAAAGAGACATGGTTGGGTAGGGATGGTGGAGTTAAAGTGTTGTGTGTAAAGTTTTGCTCTGGGCTTTATTAGAAGTGTAACTTTGTATCTCCTTACTTGGTTTTCCTGAACCAAGCACCTGTTTAAAAAAAACTGAGAAGGGGAGATAGCCTTTGGAGTTCCAGAAGGCTCTTAGCTCTGGTCCAAGCACAAAGCAAATGACTTTTAATCGTTACATTTGTGTGTGTGTGTGTGTGTGTGTGTGTGTGTGTGTGTGTGTGTGTGTGTGTGTGTTGTTTATTTATTTTTGAGGGGGCCACGGTGTATTTATGGAAGTCAGAGGACAACTTGTGGGTGTCCTTTCTCTTTCTCCACCACATAGGTTCCAGGGTGTACTGGGTTGGTCTGATGCTGCTTGTATTCTACTGGTTTCTCAAGATGTGGTTGCCCCCATAAGAGCAGCTCCTCACATACACCAAATGATACTATGTAACCTTGCTCCTTAATTCATAACTATTGATTGAATAAAGATACCTATAACCAATATAGCCGGGCAGAAGAGAGGGAGGAAGAGCCTCTGTTCCAGGCATGGGTCTGAGAAGAGACCAGGAAGAGAGGAGAGAATAGAGGAGAAGACACCCATGGGGTAGGTGAACCATAAGAACAGCCATGAGGGCCAGCCAGTTGCTGTTAGAGCATCCCAGGTGGAACATGGCCACTTGTATCACAGAGTTGATATCTGCCCAGCTCTGGTGCTTTAAGGCTTGTTATAAAGGTTTTTGTGTCTTTTATTTGGGAACTATATGACCAAGGGTGGGTTAGAAACCCCCAATTAGCTGGAGAGGTGGCTCAGTGGTTAAGAGCACTGACTGCTCTTCCAGAGGTCCTGAGTTCAATTCCCAGCAACCACATGGTGGCTCACAACCATCTGGGATGGGATCTGATGCCCTCTTCTGGTGTGTCTGAAGACAGCGACAGTGTACTCCCATATGTAGAATAAATAAATAAATAAAAAAAAGAAACCCCCAATTAATATTTACCACAACACCAGGGATGGAACTGAGGTTGTCAGCATGGGCGGTGAGCCTTGTTATGCGCTGAGCCATCTCCTGGTCCGTGAAAAGCAGGTGTTCATAACAGGAGGCAGGGTGGGCTCCCGGGTGTGATAGACTATAGAAGACTGTAGAGAAAACTACTCTAGCTTTTCACCCTGCAGAGTCCCCTGACGAAACTATAGGTCATCCATTGATTAGGGGATCCTGACGACCAGGCTGCTAGTCTAGGGCTTGCTCTATCAGGAGCCACAACAACAACAACAAAATGGTCATGACTATAGTTTTCCGTGTGTGTGTGTGTGTGTGTGTGTGTGTGTGTTTTCCTCTAAGATAGAAGGGTTTAACTGTGGAGAAACTGCTATACAACATTTCCCAAATTGATTTCATGGATAAATGTACGTAGTAGGGCTCAGTTAAATACATAAATTGATCCCGGTGGCCGGGCGTTCCTCACTACCCACCCCAATGTTCTGGGTTGCGGATCGGGCTACTTCCTAACGTCCATGTGGCTAATCCACCTCCCTCTGATATTCCCAAGTTATTACTTACTGAATCCTATAATCCATCTTTGCTGCACTAGACCCAGTCGGGGAGTCCTCTTGGGGCCGCCATCCCCAGCTCCTACATGGCGGCTACATGGCTCCTTCCTCTCTCTCCTCGGGTCCCTCACCTGCGCAAATCCTAAAGGTTCCGCCTCTGTCTGTCCTGCCCAGCCATTGGCTGCTGGCAACTTTATTTACCAATCAGAACCTTGCCTTCCGTGCAGCTGTGCGGATTTTCATGCAAACAATTTTGGAGAGCCAAATTAACATAATAAAAGCAGCCACCACAAAGGTGACCTGAACTGATGCTAGGCTGTTCAGTGTGTATCAGTTAGCTTTCTGTTCCTATAACAAATGGCTGAAGGAATGAGTCATCTTATAAAGAGGAAAGGTCCGTCCTGGCTCATAGCTTTACAGGTGTCAGTCTGTGACTGGTTGGACTCCTGTTTTAGTCAAGCAGGCACCTCCTGGCAGTAACACATGGCAAAACCACTCACCTCATAGCCAGGGATTAAAAGAGGGAAGGACACTCTCTCTCTCTCTCTCTCTCTCTCTCTCTCTCTCTCTCTCTCTGTCTCTCTCTGTCTCTCTCTGTCTCTCTCTCTCTCTCTCTCTGTCTCTCTCTCTCTGTGCGCGCGCGCGCGCGCGCGCGTGTGTGTGTGTGTGCGCGCTTGCATGCATGTGTGCGTGTGTGCGTGCGTGCGTGCCTGCGTGCGTCTGTGTGTTTCATGGTCTAGTATATGCTGTTTTGGGGAAAGTTGCATGTTTTCTTGAAAAGATGTCAGGCAGGGCTGGAGGGATGGATCAGTGGTTAAGAGCTCACACTGCTCTTCCAGAGGTCCTGAGTTCAATTCCCAGCCTCCGCATCAGGGAGCTCGCAATCCCTACAACTCCTGCGTTCACACATACACACCTACATAAATTGAAGGAAAGAAAAGATGTCATTTGAGTCATTTTAAAAACTGAAATTTTCCTGACGATGCTTACGATCACAAGATTACCAGGAACTCGGGTTGCAGACATGACTCAGTGGTTAAGAGCTACTCTTGCAGAGGACCTAGAAGACATTACCAGAACCGATGTGGCAGCTCACAGCCATCTGTGACCCCAGCTTCAGGGGGTCCAACGCCCTCTTCTGGCTTCCACAGGCACTGCATGCGTGTGGTACATAGGCATACAGACATCTGGACAAAACACCCATACATGTTTAAAAAAATAAAAAGATTTTAAAAACCCGGAAACTCCTCGACTTCCTGAAAACTAATATTTCTCCTAAGTATTTTTCTTGATTGATTTTGTGGGCATGTGTGTGTAAGTGTGGAGATAGGAGGGCAACTTGCAGGAATTGACTCTGTCTTGCCACTGTGTGGGTCTTAGGGGTTGAACTCAGGTCATCAGGGTAGGTGGCAAGTGCCTTAACCTGCTGATCCAAACAGAAATCACCCGAGGAATCTGGCAGGGCATGGTGATGCCTGCCTCTAACCCCGGCCCTTGAGAGCTACTTGGTTCCCACGGCTCCTATCAGAGGGCGCGTTCTGTGTGTCCCACCGCTGACTGTATCTGCTTTAATCACTCGATGGGCACAGCACCTGACGGGCTCAGCCAAGGGATTATCCTTTCTCCTTGGTGTTTAAAACTATTCCGTGGGATGATTTTAAAGTTCTGACACCCTGCTCTCACCCTGTTTCAACACGGACCCCCGGTTTTCTATTTTTTTTAATTACTTTTTATTGTTTCATCCCACCATTTAAAAAACTTCATCGAGTGTGTGTGTGTGCGCGCGTGCGTGTGAGTACGCGTGCGTGTGTGTATATGTGTGTGTGTGAGCGTGTGCGTGCATATGTTTGTGTATATGTGTGTGTGTGCGTGTGTTTTATATGCATGTTCTTGTGGGTCTGTGCATGTGCATGTATGTATGGGACCCAGAGAGCAATATTTCCCCAGTTGGCTTCCACTTTCTCGGTTTGTTCGAGGTAGGGTCTCTCACTGAACTGGAGCCCACTGATTAGGCTCGGCTGGCTGTAGAGCCCTGGGTTCTTCCCCGCGGTTGCCGATCTGCACTGCCGCAGTGGCTCTTTCCATGGCCACTGTAGATAGCCCTGTGTCCTCCCACTCACTGGGCACTTCGCTGACTGAGCCGTCTCCCTGGCCTGTGGCGTGGTGCCCTGGAATTATGCGATGGGTCCGTTGCCTCTTCTAGTCTCATCCAGCTGCGACCAGGCTCCTGGCTTTCTGTTCTGTTCAACCTAATCCTATCGTTATCAGTCCTGTCCCCAAGTCTCCATCAGCCGAGAGCCCCGTGGATCTTTTCTTATAACTCAGCCCCATCAGTTTTTAAAGATTTATTTATTTATCTCATGTATATAGGTGCTCTTTCCACATCACCAAATCCCATCACAGATGGTTGAGAGCCACCGTGTGGTTGCTGGAAATTGAACTCAGGACCTCTGGAAGAACAGCCAGTGCTCTTAACCCCTGAGCCGTCTCTTTTTTCATTATTATACAACATTTTTTTACCTATTCTTTCAGAACTTCATTTGTGCGTGCGAAGTACTTCAACTTCCCCTGGGTCCCCACTCATCCCTTTCCAAGGTCCTTTTATTTCCTTTAAAATGTTTTATTCTGTGTGTGTGTGTGTGTGTGTACGTGTGTGCACGGGCATGCGTGCACATATGCTATGTGTATACACATGCCTACAGAGACCAGAAGGCACTAGATATCCTAAATATTGATTTATAGATGGCTGTAAGCTGCCCTACGTGGGTGCCAGGAGCTTGGTCCTCTGCAAGAGCAGTAAATGCTCTCATCTGCAGACCCACCTCTCCAGCCCCCTCCCTTCCTTCCTTCCTTTTGTTTTTTATTAACTCTCTGAGTACAGTTAGTACTGTCCATGTGCTCCCAGGAGTGGGGTCATCCACTTAAGCATGGTCAACCTACCACGGACTGCAGGCTTAAACTAAACTGACCCTCCCTCCCCTAGCTGCCATCAACTGCTAACACTTTCATTCTTTGAGCACGTTCTTGCTCTCTTAATGCAAGATGACCCAAGGTCACCTTCTGCATCCTCTGTCTCAATCTTGATCCATCATTTGTTCATGGAGACCAGGGCCCTTTGGTGGTGAACAGTATTCAAGAACCTGGATCTCATCCCTTTTTGGGGGCAGGAACTAGGGAGTGTGAATCCCCTGTTGCCATCCTGCCTGGGCACCAGTCTTTCAGACCAGGCTTCCAGACTCTCTACTGGAGGACCAACCCTCTTTACAAATGCCCACCTGACAACTTTAGGACTAGAATTTTCTGGAAAGGAATTTAAAAAGAGAAGAAAGAGGTTAGTCAGTTCCTGGGCACTTCTCTCTTTTCCTTTGTGTATTATAGTTACTTGTGCTGCCAGGGAAGAGTCTTTCTAAGTGGGTCTTTGATCTGGTAATTATTGTATTGTTTTTTTCTGTGTTGGTAACTATGTAATCTGTAGGTAATGACCATTTTGCCTCTTATTTTCCCACCCTTACACTTTTTCATAACGTCAGCAAGAACCTGAGAGTAAAGCGAATTAGTAATTACAATATTGGGCATCTTTCAGATGTTCCCAGTCTTCTTTAAGAGTATATTTTTGGCTGAGTGGTGTGGGGCACAACTTTAATCCCAGCACTTGGGAGGCAGAGGCAGTCAGATCTCATGAGTTCAAGGCTAGCCTGGTCTACAGAAAGAGTTCTAGGACAGCCAGCACTACACAGAGAAACCTTGTCTTGGAAAACAAAAAAGTATATATTTTGGGATCTGGGCATTGAAATGCACACTTGCAGTGTCTGCCTTGAGAAGACAGAGGAGGGAGGATCACTAAAAGCTCAAGGCCAGCCTTGTCTACATAGGGAATTTTGGGACACCCAAGGCTTCATGGTGAGACCCTGTTGATGATGATGATGTTGTTGTTGTTGTTGTTGTTGATGATGATGATGATGATAAAATATATATTTGAGTCACACCATCAATATGCCTGTACAACCAATATTTAAGAGATCAAATTGGAAATTCAAGGCTAGCCTGGGCTACATAATGAGACCCTCAAAAGAAAAATCAAACAAAAGACATTTAGGCTGGGGGTAAAGCTCAGTCCCAGCATGCACAGGGTCTTGGATTTGATGCCAAATACTGCAAAAATATGTATGTTAATGAGCTGCAGAGATAGCTCAGCAGGTAAGAGCATCAGCTGACCTTGCAGAGGACCTGGGTTCAATTCCCTGCGTCTCCAGTTCCAGGGGAATCTGGACCCTCTCTGCCTCAGCACTACACACACACACACACACACACACACACACACACAGAGAGAGAGAGAGAGAGAGAGAGAGAGAGAGAGACAGAGAGAGAGACAGAGACAGAGACAGAGACAGAGACAGAGACAGAGACAGAGACAGAGACAGTGTTGTGAGCCACCTTGTGGGTGCTGGGATTTGAACCCAGGTCACCATGTGGGTGCTGGCTCCAGGTCCTCTGCAAGAGAAGCCAGTGCTGTAATTACTTAGCCTTGTGTCCAGCCCCTGGTTTACTAAAGATTTTGAAACTGCAATTGGGTGTGACTTTTCGGAACAGCTTCCTTCTGAGCATGCGCCTGAGCGGAGACGCTCTCGGGGCTTTTCTGCTTTAGCCCACTGATTAACGTGAGAATTTAGCGGCTGCATTTTCTGAAGGTTAATTTTCCTCCTTATCCAGGATAAGCCCCAATTGGTGGCGCTTTAAAAAAATAAAGTAAACACAGGATTGAGCTAACTGCTGTTTTTGCCGATGTTTCTCACCTTTGTGTACAGCGGGAGAAGAGCTCATAATTGCCTTCCCTCAAGTTTGATTTCAGTTTCAAAAGTAAGATTGCCCTGTCGTATTAAAGACGTTAACTACACCCTCTTTATTCGGAACCCCTTGCTTTAGATTTGAGACATGGGATTTTATACACTCCCAAGGAGGCGTGGCAACATTTTTTTGTCCTAAAAGTCTTCCCTTGAAAGTATCATGAGCCTGGATTTTCCAGGCTGAGGTAGCGCTGGCCACAGCCTGGCTATCTATGTATGATGCCGTCCATGGGGGAGTGGGGGGAGAACAGCTGCATCTCCAATACGGTCTCACCAGGCCACAGGGGAGTTTTGTCTTGGTTTCCTCCTCTGCAAAATGTGGCATTGGGTACAAGAATGTGGGAACCTCTTCAGCCCTGGCAATCGTGGGCCCTCAGATGCTTCCGGGCCACCTTGCATGTTGTCACTGCTGTGGGTCTGAGAGCTCAGTGAGACTATTTGTGGTCTGCGATGTATTTGCATCTCTGAGAGAGAAGGCTCTGGGACTTCTGAGATGACAGGGAGGGACCACAAGGGACCAGAAGAGAGAAGGGAAGGGAATTGGCCAAGGGAGCTAAATGTGATGGGCCACTGTCCCCAGGGTCTCTGGCAGCTCCTAGTTCCCCTTTCCTGCCCCTCCCCCTCCTCTGTGCCCTACTCCCTGATACCAACAATAAACCCCCAGCCCAGGTAGCCCTGCCAGCCTGTGTCATTCTCTAGCCCCTCCCACATCTCAGCCTGGACTCTGTCTTATCAGTCACTGGACAAGTGGCTCCCTTCTCCTCCCTGCCCCATTCATCCAAGCTCTCTGCTCCAGAGAGCCCCTGAACCCTCGCCATGTGTGGTTTTTATCTCCCTTCTGGCTCAAATGCCGTGGGCTGGACCTGGTCGCTCTCCATCCAGTCTGGGTTGGGGGATGGGGTGGGGTAAGCTGTCTCATTCCTACTCCGTTCCACTCTCTGATTCCTGATCGGCCAGGTGGCGACTCCAGCCGTGTCCCCAGCATTGCTCTCTGAGTACCACAGCTCAAGGCAGCTCGAGTGCTCCCTGTGTGAGTATCTGCTGCCCCTGCTGGTCAGTTTGTTATAAACAACGACAGCTTTCCAGGTCACTAAGTCACCCTTCCCAACATTCAACATGGGGGGCGGGAGGTGGGGGGTGATAGCCAGACCAGACCAGATCCAGAAACCAAAACTATAATGAGTGGGGCTGTGTTTGTCTCCTCTTTTATAGGTTGGAAACTAAGATACTAAGATAAAGTCACTTTACCAAGGGATAGAGCTAGACAAAACAACAAAACAAAATAAAAACCAGAGCATTTAGGGCCAAAGCCTGTGCCTGTAGACCTAACTACTCAGGGATCTGAAGCAGGAAGATGGCTTGAGCTAGGAGTTAGAGCTAGTCTTTGCCATGACAAAGAGATAGATAATAGATAGATAGATAGATAGATAGATAGATAGATAGATAGATAGATAGATAGACAGTAGGTAGATAGATGATAAACTCACCATGGTTGGCTTATATGGTTCTGGGATTTATGCACACTAGGCAAGCGTCTACCAACAGAGTTATGGCATGAGCTATATTCCCTGCCCCCTCTCCCTTAAGGATTTTCTTCTTAAGGGAATAGGTAGACAGTTCCAATTTGGATCAGGGCAAGGTAAGCTCTTCTGTTTCGCTTTTTTATTTTCCAAGAGGAGCTACTTGGGAGGGATTGGGTTGTGTGTGTGTGTGTGTGTGTGTGTGTGTGTGTGTGTGTGTGTGTGTGTGTGTGTGTAGGGGAGGCTATGGGGGACAGCTAGTTGGGAGGATGGGCTTCGGAGGCTCTGTAGTTAAAGATGACCTTGAACTTATGATCTGTCTGCCTCCACCTTCCAAGGGCTGGGATTGTAGGTGGGTTGCCACCACGGCTGTCTCAGGAAGGGATGTTGAGGCCGGACGCTAATGCAGAGAGCCTTCTGTGCTGTGTGGACAGACTGAAGGTGCTCCACTGGAAGTAGAAAAGAGCAGGCAAGCTGTGTTTGGGAATAGAGTTCTGGGAGAGTGGGAAGTTTCAGTTTCTAAGGAGCTGGGGGCAGTTCTGAACCCCAAGCAAAACTGGGCTATAGATACCATCCGTCCGTCTATCTATCTATCTATCTATCTATCTATCTATCTATCTATCTATCATCTGTCTGTCTATCATCTACTTATAACTACACACTGTAATTTCAACCCTCCAGAAACAGAGGAAGGAGGATCAGAAGTTCAAGATCATCCTTAGCTACATATGAAATTCAGTGCCAACCTGGACTATATGAGACCCTGTCTTATACTGGGGTGGGGGTTGGTGGAAATCTGGGAATATAGGTCCACGGTAGAGTACTGACCCTGAGTTTGGTACCTGATGCCAATAAATAAATACAGAGAGAGAGAGAGAGAGAGAGAGAGAGAGAGAGAGAGAGAGAGAGAGCAAAAAAGCAAGCTAGCTTTTGGGAGGACTGCCTGTTTGTTTCCTTCTCCTTCAGCATGGGCTGTTCTGAATTTCTGCCCCATGCTTGCCAAGTCATGCTGACCAGATGTTCCCTAACCCAGCAGCCCATGTTCTGCTGACTCAGCACACTTGACCTCTTCCTTGGCAGCCCTCAGCCTCCCCCGGATGCATCCTCTGTGGTCAGAGCTCCACCTGGTTTTGCTACCTCCCCTTTCTACTTCTCAGCCTCCTCTGAAGAGCACTGGCACTCCCCAACCCTGTCTCAGACCCTCCCCTCCATCCTGTTCTCTCCTGGGGTGTCCATAAAAGTACTAGCAGCTCTCCCATGAATGCCACCTCTGTGGGGTACCTCCACGGCAGGGGTGTGCTGCGGTCCTCAAGGTGGTACAACCTACCTGTCAATCCTGCAGGGATACTGAGGCCTCACTCTGGCTTAGCCTTTCCTCTGACCCCAAGAGGGGCATCCAGCTGCTTGCACTTGTGTCCTCATGGGCACCGTAAACACACCTCATTCTCAGCCTGTCAACTGAGATCTCACATGGTAACACACTACTCCAACCATAAACCCAGTACTCATCAGGAAAACCTCTCTCTCCCTTGCCCTTATCCATCCATCCATACCATGGTCCACCCACCCATCTCAGCATCTCTCCCAAGCCTCCCCTGTACGGTCTCCATAGCAGCCCTGGGCATCCTGGCATGTTGCAGTGAATTAATTAAACCATTTTGGCTCCTGGACACACACACACACACACACACACACACACACACACCAGCTAATTTTGATATACCTTGACTAGTTCGATGGCTGAGCACTTCTAAACCTCCCCACTGCCTTAACACCTTCTAAATCTATATTTTCTCTTTGCTGCCCTGTTACTTTCTGGGCAGCCCCCTCCCCCCAATAGGGCCACATTCTTTTTCCACCTGCATTGCTGGATGGTTTCTCTCCTGCAGCTCTTAAATCTGATCCCTCTGTCTAAAAGTCATGCCCTATCTCTGTGCCCAGCCATTGGCTGTATGGCAAGTCCTTTTTTTTTTTTAAAGATTTATTCATTTATTATATATAAGTACACTGTAACTGTCTTCAGATACACCAGAAGAGGGCATCGGATCTCTTTACAGATGGTTGTGAGCCACCATGTGGTTGCTGGGGAATTGAACCCAGGTCCTCTGGAAGAGCAGTCAGTGCTCTTACCCACTGAGCCATCTCTCCAGCCCATGGCAAGTCTTTATTATCAATCAATGTCAGATGAGGGCAGAGACCCTTGGGTCTGGAAGTGCAGCTTTTGGGAGCTGAAATAAAATGAAGCATTAGAACCAATTCCCAGCATCTCCTCCTTTCTGTTCAAATTTTAAAAAGGCTCTTCTGTCAGATACAAATTGAGCATAACCATAGCAATTACGTAAATAACAAAGTATGCTATATAATTAACATCTCATCTATCATATTTGTCAATTAGATAAAGTATTCTACTATTTATCCTGAACTTAAGAGTTTATAATTTTACATCTGAATTATGTTCTGACTTGAATTTATATTACCATCTGAAAACCACCCTTTCTATATCATCGTCCTCAATGTTGATCAGCACGAGTTTGAGTATGAGGCAATAATTAGTCTTTAACTCCATCAGAAATCTGAGAACGAATTAAATATTACCTGAAGCTATAGGGAGCACAAAACATAGCTTCCAAACTTAACCAATTTGTAGAGACAGATGACTACCCGGACAGTCCCTCATTCCTCAAAACGTTGGCGTATCAGTCGCCAGCCTTCTGGCCCAGAACCATCTGACAGACTTTGAAATGAAGCAGGAACTATGAAGGACATGTTTACTCTGTCTTGGCAGAGCTAACCTGTTGACTATCCCACATCGTGTGTCCTTTCTTGGGCTGTATTTTTTGTCTGTAGATGAATAAGGTAAGCTTTGTCCAGAGGCTATTTTGCCATAGTTGGAGCAACTCGATATGGAGGTTTTGATGCTCAATTTCTTCTTTGGACCAAGAAGTGGGTACTGTCAGGAGCAGACATGTCCCCTAATCAAATGATCTTTAATAATGAATTAATATTAAATGTCATATTCTGTGGGTTTCTGATGTTTTTGAAGACTATATAAAGACTATGTAATCTGAATTGTTGAACATTAACCACTCTTAGCTATTTCTAATTAAATATTGTAGAAAGCATCTTAATATAATTAGATCAGAATCTAATATAACCAGGAGTTTATTACCCGGCCCTTCACTTGCACTACTCAATCGTCCTAAATAGTTTGTAGTGACAGATATTAGAAGGACTGTGTCTAAACCTTATATTCTTAGATGAATTGCATAGGCACAATGCCTATCTAAGTGTAACAATATTAATTTCAAATTTTGTATCAATATAAGAAATTATATCAATGATAAACTTAAATCTGTATCAATCTATAAATTCTATACCAGTATAAAATTATAACTTCAATTTGTATCAATTATAAAGGCTTTTATCACTTTGCTTAATAATAAATTTAGTAATCCATCCGAGCTATTTCCTTCCTGTTCAAAATAATGACCATTTCCAAATCATCCTTTAAAATAACAACCTATCTATAATTTATAAAATAACCATTACCAGACACCCAAACCCAACGGATTGGAATGACGACCCTCTGTAACATCTTCCTGCTGAATAGGCGTGACAAGAAATTCTTTAAAGGGGCAGGGAGGGGTAGGAAAATTAGAAAACTCGGTTAGACTTAAGAAAGCTAGTTTTAGCATCTGTTATCCAGTCTCTGCAGGTCTGGAAGGTTTAGAGCTTGACTGAAGTTCTGACTGGATCCGTCTGGAAGGCTGGATGAGGCGAGGTCATCTGGAATTATCAGTTACTCCTGAGGCTGTCCTGGAAACAGCTTCAGGAGACAGGGGGCTGGACGAGCGGATCATTCCATCGTCCCAAGGATGAATCTTGCCAAAGCTGTTCATTCTGTAGTATAAGAATCTCACCACCAGGGGTTGGGATTTAGCTCAGTGGTAGAGCGTTTGCCTAGCAAGCACAAGGCCCTGGGTTCGGTCCCCAGCTCCGAACAAAAGAACCAAAAAAAAAAAACAAAAACAAAAACAAAAACAAAACAAAACAATCTAAACAAATTTTTTTTTCTTTTCTTTTTTCGGAGCTGGGGATCGAACCCAGGGCCTTGCGCTTGCTAGGCAAGCGCTCTACCACTAAGCTAAATCCCTGACCCCAATCTAAACAAATATTATCTGTTGAGATAGTGTTCCTTCACCGACCTAAATGAGATCAATTTATTTATTTCTTTATATTTAAATCCCCCTTCTATGGGGATTAATATCTCAATGGATACATATGTCCCCTATCTCTTTATATAACTTGATTTAACATAAGCTTCCACTATCTGTCAGATAAGTTTATCCCCTTCTCCTGACCTACAATTTATGATCAAAAGCCTCAAAGTATTTATTCATCTATCTATTTAATTTTCAAATAAATTCTCTTTTACTTGCTGTATAAGCCTATTTTGAGGCTCTAATTGTAGTCATATCGGGCTGAATAATCTTAGAAATTGCAAGTAGGCCATGTTCAAAGATTCCCAGAGCTACCTTGGCATAGGTTTTTTTCAAATTTTCTTTAAAGCATTTTTCTTATGCATTCTGTTCATTTTCCTTGTCTCTATTTCCTACGTTTGAGATCAAAGGCCTGGATTTTTTATTGCAGGTCCATTTAAGAACACTTAAATAATTGTCATTACACTCCCTTCTATCCTTAAAACAATTAAATCAACTTTTATTTGTTTCTGTCCTTTGATTATTTGCAGGTAGGAATCAGTCTGCATCTCCCATCTGACTCTCTGCCTCCAAGTGGCCAGCCTGTCTCTTTGCACAGCAGTGGCTCCCAGCGCCTCTGAGCCCAAACTCTTTGTATTGTTCCAAACTGCAGGAAGAAATCCCCCCGCCCATGACAAAATCTGTAGCCTGCTAAGAAGCCAATTCTCCCCAAATCATGAACTAACAACAGAGTGTGTGTGTATTACATCCGAGAATCTCTAAATAATTTTTCATAGTGAGTTCTTGCCCCACATTAGGCGCCATCTATTGCAGTGAATTAGTTATAAACCATGTTAGCTCCTAGCGGATCAAGTATGTGCTGTGCCCACCCAAGAGCTCTCTGGATTCACGAGTGAAAGACACACACACACACACACACACACACACACACACACACACACACACACACACACACCAGCTAATTTTGATATTCCTTGCCGAGCTCAATGACTGGGTACATCTAAACCTCCCTACGGCTAGCTCACACTTCCCTCCAGTATTCCTGGCTTAGCACCTTCTAAATCTATATTTTATCTTTGCTGCCCTATTACCTTCTGAGAAGCTCTCCGCTCCCCATAGGGTCACATTCCCTTTCCACCTACATTGCTGGATGGTTTCTCTCCTGTAGCTCTTAAATCTGATCCCTCTCCCTCCAAGTCTTGGATATTCTCTCTCCTCCTCCTCTCTCTTGGTCCCTTGCCCACACAATCTAAAAGTCCCACCCTGTCTCCTTGCCCAGCCATTGCCTCTATGGCAATTCTTTCAATTGAAGGCAGCTGGGGACAGGGATCCTCAGGTCAAGAAGTATGGCTTTTGGGATCTGAAATAAGACAGCATTAGAACCAGTTCCCAACACTGGCACTGTCTCCAACAGTTCCCATTCAGTATGTTCACCACACAGCATCAGAATGATGCACTTGACTGTGACTTCATTCTATTTGAAACACAGAGGGCAGCCATTTTTCTTCTGGATCAAGATCTAAATCCTTAGTGCAGCCTGCAAGGCCACATACTCTGGCCCCTGTTGCTTCTGCTTCTTAGGCACTCCAGCACCATGGCCAGATCCACAATCTCCCTACTGCCCCAGAACTTCTACTTCTACTGGTCACCAGGATCTCCCTCCTCCCCTCCCTTCATCCAGTTAGCTCCTAACTGTCAGGGCTCACCTCAAGGGAGGCGCCACATGATGACCCTGAGGACAGGCTGAGTATGATGACAACCCTTCTGAAGTAGCTTTGTTCTTTCTCCCAACACAATTCATCTTGCAATCCCCTCACTCCTCCAGATGTTTTCTGACACGTCCCCCTGATTTGTTCCTGGGTGGGCACACATCTGTGCTTGCTCAGGAGCATTTAGGACCTCAGGGCTGGGGGGCGGGGCTACCTACCATAGTAGAAGGATAAAGTGAGCGAACCCAGCCTTTGCATCTGACCACATAGTGAGTCGCTTCAAGAAGTAGTGTTATGGGGGTTGGGGATTTAGCTCAGTGGTAGAGAGCTTGCCTAGCAAACGCAAGGCCCTGGGTTCGGTCCCCAGCTCCAAAAAAAAAAAAAAAAGAAGACCCAGGTACGATTCCCAGTACCCACATGGTGGACCATGACTGTAACTCCGGTTCTAGGTAATCCTATGCCCTGTTTTGGGCTCTAACAAATACATGAAGGCAGAGTGTGCATACACAGGACATAAAAGCAGTAGCATCCAGGGGCCAAGGAGAAAGTTCTGTCTGTAACGTGTTTATCCCACAAGCCCAAGGACCTGAGCCACCCACATGTACAAATCTGGACATGCTGGCATACATCCCAGTGTTCTGGAGGCAGACACCAGTGTCCCTGGGGCTCACTGGCCAAACAGCCTAGCCTACTTGGTGGCTTCCATACCAGTAAGAGGCCCTGTCTTGAAAGGAAGAGGGATGTCAGCTGGGAAGTGGTGGTGTATAAGATTTTCTGCCTAAGCATCATGGCATCCTGAGTTCGAATCCCCTGGTACCCATATCAGAACCAGATACAGCCTCATATATGCCTGTACCCCCAGTGCTATGGAGGGTGCAAAAATCAGGACATCTGATGTCCTTCTCTGTCCTCTGGCATCTACACACATAACACAGAAACATGCACCTTACATGTAGTACCTAAGTCATCCACCTTTTCCTGGAAGGACATTCTGTCTAACTTCCTTCCTTCCCTCCCTCGCTCCTTTCCCTTCCTCCTTCACTCCCTTCCTTCTTTCCTTTTATCTTTTTCCTTTTCTTCTTTCTTCCTTCTTTTCTTTTCTTTTCTTTTCCTTCCTTTTTCTTTCTTTCTTTCCTTCCTTTCTTTCTTTCTTTCTTTCTTTCTTTCTTCTTTCTTTCTTTCTTTCTTTCTTTCCTTCTTTCTTTCTTTCTTTCTTTCTTTCTTTCTTTCTTTCTTTCTTTCTTTCTTTCTTTCTTTCTTCAGGATTTCACCATGTAGCTCCAGGTGGCTTGGAGTTCTCTATGTAGACCAGGCTGGTGTAGAACTCAGAGGTCCACCTGCCCCTGCCTCCTAAGTGCTGCAATCAAAGGTGTGCACCACCACCCTCAGCACTTTTTTCCCTTTTTCCAATACCGAGGACTGAACCTAGAGCCTCACTTAGGCCAGGCCAGAGCATCATCCCTGAGCTGTGCAAAGCCCCTCCTCCTCCTCCTCCTCCTCCTCCTCCTCCTCCTCCTCCTCCTCCTCCTCCCCTCCTCACTCTTCCCCTCCCCTATTCCTCTTCCTCCTCATCTTCCTCTTCGTTCTCTTCATCTTCCTTTTCTTCTTCCTCTTCTAATTTTATTTCAAAACGGAGTCTCACTAGGTTGCCCGGGATCACCCTGAACATATTCCCTGACTCTATATCCCTTGCTGATCTTGAATTTATGCCTCAACCTCCCAAGTAGTGAGGATCACGGGCCTGGGCACAAGGCCCAGCTCCCATTCTTCCTGTATTACAGAAGCAATGCATGATGGTTGTAGAAAAACAAACCAACAACAGGAAATAGGCTTGAGCAGGAACATATGGTCCTGTGTGAGCACTGCTTCGCACCCTGAGCATAGGCACAGGACCCATCATATCAGCATCTCCGGTTCTGTTGTTCAGGCATGACAACCTATTGTCTGTACACAGCAGTTTTCTGTTGCATGACACATATGTGGTATTCATGGTAGGCTGGCACACGGGTACGTGTGTGGGTATGTACATGTGCATGTGTATGGAGGCCAAAGGGCACCCTCTTGTTCCTGATCCTGATTGATTCTTCTTCTTCTTCTTCTTCTTCTTCTTCTTCTTCTTCTTCTTCTTCTTCTTCTTCTTCTTCTTCTTCTTCTTCTTCTTCTTCTTCTTCTTCTTCTTCTTCTTCTTCCTCTTCTTCTTCTTCTTCTCCTCCTCCTTCTCCTCCTCCTCCTCCTCCTCTTCTCCTCCTCTTCTCCTTCCTCTTCCCCTCCTCTTCCCCCTCCACTTATTCTTTTGTTTTTCTTTCTTTTTTTATTCACTTCACATCCCAATCACTGCCCCCTCTCCCTGTCCCCCTCTCACACAGTCCCTCCCTTCTCTCCTCTGCCCTTCACAGAGACGGTGGAGGTCCCCCTGGGTATCCTCCCACTCTGGCACATCAAGTCTCTGCAGGGTTAGGCACATCCTCTCCCACTGAGGCCAGACAAGGCAGTCCAGTTAGGAGAACATATTCTGCTGACCGGCAACAGCTTTAGGGACAGCCCCTGCTCCATTTGTTGGGGGACCCAAATGAAGACAGAACTACACATCTGCTACGTAGGTATGGGGGGGCCTGGATCCAGCCAGTGTTCTCTCTCTCCCTTTCCCTCTCCCTCTCCCTCCCCCTCCCCTCCTCTCCCCCCTCCCCCTATCTTTCTCCCTCCCCTCCCCTCTCTCCAGGATCTCTCATTTAGCCTGGAGTTCACTAAATAGGCCAGACTGGTCGGTCCAGGGAGAGCCAGGGACCCGCCAGTTGCTGCCTTCCCAACACTGGGATTGGGTAACATGAGTGGATCTCCACACCCTGTCCTTCCTTCCTTCCTTCCTTCCTTCCTTCCTTCCTTCCTTCCTTCCTTCCTTTCTTAATTTTTGAGATAGTGTATCTATTTAGCCCTGGATTGTGTTTTCTTGTTGTTGTTGTTGTTGTTGTTGTTGTTGTTGTTGCTGGTTTCATTTTTTTGTTTTAATGTGTACTTTGGTGATCAAACTCAGTTCCTTGTGCTGACGAGGCAAGTACTTTCTGACTAATATCTCCCCAGTGTGGGTGTTTGTGTATGCACATGTGCATGTGTGTTTTGTGTGTGTGCATGTGTGTGTGGTATGTGTGTATGTGGAGGTGTCTACGCATGTGTATGTGTGTGCATATTCGTGTGTCTGTGTGTTCAAGTGTCCTAGAAACTTGGCTGTTATTCTTGTTTTGACACAGTCTCAGGTACAGCAGGCTCAAACTCACTCTGTAACTGAGGATGCGTGAGAACTTATGATCCTTCTGCTCCACCTCTCAGGTCTACATGATGGTGGGGATAGAAGGGCTCCATGCACTCTCCCAAACAGGCTAAGTAACCATTTGGCAAGACACTCTGGTTTGGGAAGACTTGGGTGAGTCCTCGATCCTGCTGCTCCTCTAACTTCCGTGGAGATTTCGAGGGCATACTATGCAGGTCCCAGAGGAGAGCCACAAAGGTGACCAGTTGTCATTTGAAACTGCTGGCACTGTGGCAGTGAGGGTTCACACACCCGTGCTTGCAAACATCTTGAATGGCTTTGCCAGATGGGCCTCTGTGGGAGGCAGGCACACTGCCAGGGGTGACAGACCACCCTGCCCAAGCACCAGGACTTTGGGTCACTTTCCCTACAGTCCACCTCTGTCTGCCCTAAGTGAAAGACCCCCGGAGTGGGGAGACCCTCACTCAAGTCTCAGGATGACGAAACCCCCCAAGAACTCACACAAGACCGTCCTTGTTGTAATCACATGAGGTTTATCGATAGCAACCAGTGCACTGGGGTCGAGACTCGTATCCCACGCAGGGGCAGTGGAGTTCGACCCCAAGAGGCTGGGAGAAGAGGTATTTAAAGGGAGAAACCACAACCCGAGGGGCAGGGATGGCATCATTGGAAAGTGTGTAGAGTAACAGTGAAAAATCACAAGGAAGAACTCTCTGTCCCCCAAGATTGTTTCCTAGGAGAATCTGTCTCCTACTTCTCAGATTGTTTAACTTCATGGTCCGCTAGTTCCTAGGAGAAGTTGTTTCCTGCTTCTCAAGATTGTTCTCTAAGATTTGTGGTCAGCTAGTTTCTGGGAGAAAGCTGTTGAGCTGGCCAATGTAATTATCCATTCTATAGCCCTAGGAGAGGCTTCTTGGAACATACAATTTTGGGGCCTAACCTGTTTTGTTTTTTTCCCTAAACTTTGTGTCTAGGGGGGCAACTTTAAAACTTTTATCTTTCATAAGCAAGTCAACACCCAACTCCATCTGGGAGAGGAGAGACTCCTTTTTGCTTAGTTTCATGTTTATTCTTACTTTATGTTACTTTGAGCTGTTTGGTTTTGTGATGACCAGCAGGCCCTCCGGTTTTTTGAGATAAGGTGTCACTGTGTAACCCAGGGTGGCCTTGAACTTACCACCTTAGTATTGTAGCCTTCTGGGTACTGGGATTATAGGTGTTTAAGGGAGTTTTTGTTTTGTTTTGTTTTAAGACAGAAAAATACTTTCTCCAGAACTCACCATCCTTCTGTCTCAGCTTCCAAGACGTTAGGTTCTAGGCTTCCAGAGACACGTAGGGACACGACTTTTGGTTTTAAAACAGAAAAGCCACCATACCGTAGCTCTGGCAAATGGACTTCCAGCCTGATCGTATTTCTATATTTAAAAGCAAAAAACAACCAACCAAACAAACACAACAGTTGGGGACTGCAAGTGGTAGCCTATGCCTTTAATCCCTTGGGAAGCAGAGACAGGCAGATCTCTGTGAGTTCAAGGCCAGCCTTATCTTCTTAGCGAAGTTCCAAACCAACCAGAATCAGAATTGCAGTGTGTGTGTGTGTGTGTGTGTGTGTGTGTGTGTGTGTGTGTGTGTGTGTGCGCCTGAAAAGGCAAAGTGTGTGCGTGCGTGTATGTGCTTGGCAGCAGTCAGTGCGTGCGTGTGTGCGTGTGCGTGTGCGTGTGCGTGTGCGTGTGCGTGCGTGTGTGTGTGCGTGTGTGTGTGTGTGTGTGTGTGTGTGTGTTGTATTTGTGTTTGGGTGGAGAGGCCAAAGCAGTGCGCCTGATGCCCTGCTCTGTCTCTGTCTCTTTCCACCAGAAACCTAGAAGTTTCTTCCATTCTCCCCAGCTTGCTAATGCCCTCGCCACGTGCCGTTCCCAGGGGCTCACTCCAGGTCGCCACCAGAGGGCAGCCATGCTCCACTCCAGCAGCCAATCGTCCATTCCCGCCGCTCAGTGTGGGTCTCTTCCTGGATTCTCAGACTTGGAAAGGGAGAATAGGAAACCAGAAAAAAAGAGACCAAAAAGTGATCCTAGCTTCACAACTCGAGGGTCCTGTTTGTTTGTTAGTTTATTTTCTGAGACAAGATCTCCCCATTTAGTCCAGACTGGCCTGGAGCTTGCTAGATACAGCAGGCTGGCCTTGAATTCACAGAGCTCCTCAGACTTCTGAGTGCTAGGATTAAAAGCTTGCACCCCAACTTGCTTTATTATTATTATTATTATTATTATTGTTGTTGTTGTTGTTGTTGTTGTTGCTATTATTATTATTATTATTATTATTATTATTATTATTTAGTTTTTTCAAGAGAGGGTTCTTTTTTTTTTTTTTTTTTTTTTTTAGTCCTAGGATGTTTATTACAAAGGTAAACCCTGATCCTTGAGACTGGTTTATCCGTAGGATTTCTGGTACCGGGCACGGGCACCGGGACTGCCAAACTTTTTGGATTCGCAGCGACGGGGGTCAGCTACAGGCAGGGTCGGATCGTACTGGATGAGGATATCTTTGATCTCCTTCTTAGAGGCTTCATCCACATATTTTTGGTAATAAGCCACCAGAGCTTTTGAGATGGACTGCCGGATAGCATAAATTTGGGCCACATGACCACCACCCTTCACACGGACCCGGATATCCACACCAGCAAATCTCTCCTTGCCCAGAAGCAAAACAGGCTCCAGTAACTTGTACTGCAGCGTGCGCGGCTCGATCATCTCCAGGGGACGTCCATTCACCTTGATGAGCCCATTTCCTCGTTTGCAGTGGGCCACAGCTGTGGCTGTTTTCTTGCGTCCGAAGACTTGCACGGACTGCAGCGGACCCTTGGACGGCATAGCTACAAGTATGAACACGAGCTCCTCACCGCGCGGCGCCGCCACCGGAAAAAAAAAAGTAGAGAGGGTTTCTAAGTGTAACAGCCCTGGCTGTTCTGGAACCCACTTCATAAATGAGGCTGGCCTCGAACTCCAACTTGATATCTTAAGGAGTCAGTTCTACCCAGACCTGTGAGAAAGTTCCTGGCTTTTTCCTCTTCTCCCTCATTCATTCATTCATCTACAGTTTCAGTGTTTTCTTTGTGTAAAGGGGAGGGCTTGATCCAGGGTCTCATGTAGTCCAGCTTGACATCAAACTATGAAGTAAAAGATGACATCGAACGCCAGAGCCTTTTGCCTCCCCTTGCCAAGTGAGGAGATCACAGATGTACGCCACCAAGCATGGACTCACCTATAATTTTCAGCAAACAACACAATGTCCTTGTGACCCATCGCCATAGCTGAGTTTCAGAACCTTCGCCCTGAAGACACTTTGGGCCATTCGAAGTCCCGCTCTCTGTTTTCCCTCTCCCCTCCCAGGCCACACCCCATTTCACAGATTTACCTATTATTGGAGACAATTGATACCTTTTCATTACAGTTTAACTTACGAGGGGCCCCTCCTGTACCACAGCATGGACCAGTCAGAGAGCAACTTGGGAGAATCACTTCTCTCCTTGAGGGTCCCAAGAACCCAAGTCATATGGTCCAGCTTGGTGGCAAACACCTAAGTGCTGAGCCATCTTGCTGTTCATCCACCACTCCTTATATAAATTCTCTCCAGAGGCATCTGCTCATCTGGTTTATTTCACTTAATGTAACATTTTCAAGGGCCGTCTACATTGTAACTTGGTTTGCTACATTGTGCCTTTTCATTGCTGAGTAATATTCCATTGGATGTTCAGATTACCTTTTCACTACCCATTCATTAGGGAGGGACATTTGGTTCTTTCTGTCTGGGGGCTGTTGTAAATAAGGCTGCTTAGAGATGTGTGTGTACACACCTTTTAAAGATTATAGACATCATCCACATACCACACACTGGGCATGTTTGTCCTCAGCGAACCATTTGGTTCTTACATCATCACAAAGTTACAAAAGGATTACCATTAATTCTAGAACATTCCATCTCCCCTCTTCTTCCCCACCCTCTCTGCAGTGCTCCTGACCCCTCAATCCTGGCTACCACTAATCTGCAGTCTGCCTCTGCGGCTTCCTTATCCCAGACATTTTGTGTAGGTGAAGTCATCCTGTGAGTGGCCTTTTGTGAGTAATGTTCCTTCCCAGCCATGTTTACTCACTTATCTGTAAACCAAGGGACATTCACACTGTCTGCAACTATAACACTGAATGTCACACCTAGCTATGTACAAAGGAGTTTGGAGGCACTGAAAAGTCTATGGTGGGCCCACTGGGGCACACCCCACCTACACTAAGGGTCTCACCAGCCTGGGACTTGTTATATAGACCAGGTTAGATAGTAATCCCTCTGCCTCTACCTCTGAGTGCTGGGATTAAGATAAGATGTGCACTACCACACCCCAGCATTATTGCCCCTGTGTGTGTGTGTGTGTGTGTGTGTGTGTGTGTGTGTGTGTGTGATTTTTAAAATTATTTTTGACAGACTGTGTAGTCCTGGTTGTCCTTGCTCTGTAGACCAGGCTGGCCTCAAACTCAGAGATCCACCTGTTGGGATTAAAATGCCATCCTTGCTCAGCTGTGTGTGTGTGTGTGTGTGTGTGTGTGTGTGTGTGTGTGTATGTATGTATGTTTGAGACAGGGTTTCTCTATGTGTTCCTGGCTGTCCTGAAACTTACTATATAGACCAGGCTGGCCTCAAACTCAGAGGTCTGCCTGCCTCTGCCTCCTGAGTGCCAAGATTAAAGTTGTGCGTCACCACTGCCCAGCCGTATTACTGTTTCCTGAAACAGGGTTCCATGTAGCCCAGGCTGGCTTTGAAGTCACTCTATAGCCAAGGATGACTCTGAACTCCTGACGTCTGAGATGCTGTGATGTTTCTGTTGGCTTTGGCTTTCCCTTGGGTTTGATTCAGTTTGCCTGCTCCTGCCTGTTGGGTTGGGGAGCGCATGGGCTTGCCCCATGGTATCCCCTGCTGCACATGTATGTCCGTCCTTTCCTGAGCTGCACACAGTATGTCCTTCCGTTCCTGTTTATTCTGTTCTGCTTTTCCTGTCTCAGGGCCTCCCATGTGTCCCGCTAGGCTCCTGTTTGACCACTGAGTCACGCCCCCAGCCCTGCTCTTGTTTTGAACATAGAGCCATCATGGACCATCAAAGGCCCTTGGCGTGTGCTATTCTCTCATGAAATGTATTCAAACACAGCACTCCCTGTGTCAAATACGAGTGCTTTGCTTCATAGACTCATCTATTCTTACAATTTGCAATTGAAATGATCTCCGGTCACAGGTTGGGAGCGTGTTGTTTTGGTGTCTGTGGTTACTTTAGCAACACTGAACTTCTTCGGTTCAAGTTGGAAGCATCCTCCAGGCCCTTGAACGTCTCCCAAGCCCTGGAGCTGAGCTCACCGCACTGCAGAAGACAGCCGCCCTGAGTCCCACTTCTCGATTTCCTCATCCACCCAAGACAGCTCCAATAGGGGATGAGGCCAAGCAGAGCGGCTCAGGACGGGCAGTTCCGGGCAGTGAGCTGGGCCGTTGTGAAGGAGCAAGCTCCGCTCAGGAGCCTTTGCTAACCTAAACTATGGGGAAACACCTTCAATCTGAAAACCCCAGTGGAGGCCTTTCTCTAGGACTTGCATGAGGTTCCCCAGAGACGTGAACCAGTGTGAGGCCCTGTGGCCGACAAGGTCAAATGCAGCTCTCTGGCCTGGTACTCACAGGCCAACGTTGCTGCTGTTCCGGCTCCCTTTGTGGTGTGTTGACCTCTCCCTTGCTTCCCTGTCCTGTACCAACATTCTGGCAGATTCTACACCGCCAGGCCTGTGCCCCTGTTGTCTGCACAAGGTTTGCTCCCCTCCCTCCCTCCCTCTCCCCTCCCTCCCTCTCTCCCCCATCTCTCTTTCAGATGTATTTGTCTTAAAAGAGTGCACAGGTTACACGTGTGCACTATAAGAAAACAAGATTACACAGTGAGTGAAGACAGAGGAGAAGCTGGAGAGATGGCTCAGCAGTTAAGAGCACTGACTGTTCTTCTGGAGGTCCTGGGTTCAAATCCCAGCTCACGACCTTCTGCAACTCTAAGATCCAACACCGTCACACAGACACGCATACAGGCAATGCAGGTAAATTAAAAATTAAACAAAAAAGGAAATAGAAGGGGCTGATGAGATGGCTCAGCGGTTAAGAGTGCTGGCTGCTCCTCCAGAGGTCCTGAGTTCAAATCCCAGCAACCACATGATGGCTCACAGCCATCTGTAATGAGATCCGATGCCCTCTTCTGGTATCTGAAGATGACAACAGTGTACTCATATAATAAAACAAACAAATAAATCTTTAAACAGCAGAAAGAAAAAAACAGAGGAGTAAAAGGAATAATCTAGAAGGCAGGAGAATAATTTCCCTCAATGTTACAGTCACTGCTAAGGTGACACACAGGTAAGAAACTAGTAAAATGCACTTAGTTATAAAAAATTATATAAAGGAGAAGGAGACTATTCAGGGGAAGGAAGGTGTGAAGGTTTAAACAAGAATGGCCCCCATAGACTCATATCTTTGAATGCTCGATCCTGGGTTGGTGGAACTGTTTGGGAAGGATTAGGAGGCGTGGCCTTGAAAGAGCAGGTGTGTCCCAGGGCCTTGAGGTTTTAAAAGCCAGTGCCCATGCCCACCCTGCCCAACTTTCAGAGCAGGGTATAGGCTCTCAGCTCCTGCTCCAGCATCATGCTTGCCTGCCTGTGGCCATTCTCCCCACCCTGATGGCCACAGTCTCCCCTCTTCTGCAACTGTACGCAAGCCACCAGTTAAATGCTTTCCATTGTAAGCTGCCTTGGTCATAGTGTCTCTTCACAGCAAGAAAACAATAACTAAGAGAAAAGGGGATCAGCAGGAGTTGGTGGGGGGAAGAGAGGGAGTCATGGAGGGAGAAAAATGGGATGGAAATACACGATATTTGCATATGCAAATGTCCTAACGGAACCTGGTACATGTAACTAATACATATTAATTTTTTATTAACTTGAGTATTTCTTATTTACATTACATATTAATTTTTTAAAAGATAAACTAACAAGTGACCTTGTCATTCAGAAACAGCAATGATAAACTGATTGGTTATTGTGTGTGGCTTCCTCCGTGCACATATTTCTATCATCAAAATGTAAAGACCATGGAAAACATTAGTGTACACGCATGTACAGACAGGGTCCACACAGCTTCACATCTTAGCGGACTTCCTTCAACTCCTTTCCTCTTTTCTAGTCCTTTTCTAGTTTTTTGAGTCTCACATAGCCCAGGCTGCCCTTGAGTCTTACATAGCCTAGGCTGCCCCAAAATCTGCTATGGATCCAAAGCTAACATTCAACTCCTGATCCTTCTGCCCCTGCTAAGGTTGCAGACACATGCTGCCACACCTGCTGTCTCATGCCAAGCTGGCCTCAGATTCACTGTGGAGTCGAAGCTGACCCGGGATTGCTTATCCATCTGTCTCTTTCCCAACTGCTAGGATTGCAAACGTGTGCCCCCACAGAGTCAGGAAGAACAGGGTTTGAAGTGAGCTTTGGCTACAAAGCGAGCGCCTGTCACTACAATATATTCAGAGATATTTTGGAGACCAGTTGTTGTCTTAATTAGGGTTCCATTACTGCGAACAGACACCATGACCAAAGGACACTCTTACAAAGGACAACATTTAATCGGGGCTGGCTTACAGGTTCAGAGGTTCAGTCCATTATCATCAAGGCAGGAAGCATGGCAGAACCCAGGCAGGCATGGTGCAGGAGGAACTGAGACTTCTATATCTTGTTCTGAAGGCAAACAGGAGAAGACTGGCTCCCGAGAGGTTAGGAGGAGGACCTCAAAGCCTAACCCCATAGTGACACACTTCTTCCAACAAGGTCACGCTTATCAACAGTGCCATGCCCTATGGGCCAAGCCTATTCAAACCACCACAGCTGCCCTGAGAACTTGAGACAAGTACTCCTTTCCCTGCCTGGCAGAAAGGCCTGGGTTCAATTCTGGCCAGTTTATACCTCCTTTCAGAAATGTATCTTTGCATCTCATCTGCCTGCATGATGCTTACCTGTCCTGTCCTGTCCTTCTTTGGTCCCCTGGACTACACTATGGCTGGCTCGTTCCTCTGGCCTGACTGATTCTGTCACAGTGTTAACTTCCTCTCCATCCTTGCTTGCCTAGGCTGTATCTCTGACCCCGCCCAGCCCGCCTCCAGTGGAATTCTGCTCTCATGATTATCCTTGTCATAATCTATATCAAGTAACATTTGCAGCATCCACAATAAAGTGCTACTAGGAAACAAAGATCACTGGAAAAAAAAACTTTTAAAAAATGTATGTGTGTCCCCAGATAAATTTTTTGCTCTAGTGGCATAAATCCTGTTGTGGACACAAGCAATAAAAGCACCTTGAGTAAAATCACCTTGAGTAAATTTTTAAAAAACGTGTTTGTATGCGTGTGGACCTGCCTGTGTTGTACGTGTCCCACATGGTACACATAAGTTAGTACCCGTGGAGGCCAGCAGGGGGCAGTGTGTTCCCTGTATCTGGGGTTACAGGCTATTGAAGGCTGCCTAACCCGGGGACCTCTGAAAGAGCAGCAAGCTCGGCCAACTGCCTAATCAATTCTTTAGCCCTTGGTGGTGGTGGTGGGGGAAACATTTTATAAACTATTCTAAGCTGAGAATGTTACATCTCCATTCTGCCCACCCTAAGTCCGCTGAGCAGGATCTTTGGCTTGGAGGTCGGCAGCCTCGACTCCAGTCTCCAGAAGTTTCTAGTCCTCTGAAATCTGCTCTAACACCTTCTCAGGCAAAGCAGCGAGGGGGATATAATGAATCGTCCCTGGACTCATAATGAAAGGACAAGAGGCCATTTCATTTGGGAAACGCCCCCTTTCATTTTTTTCCAGTGCTAAGGCACAGGAAGAATAGTCCACACAGGTGACCCTGTGTGGACAGTCTCTGACACGTCTTTTTTTCTCTTCTCTTCTTTTCTTTTTTTCGGAGCTGGGGACCGAACCCAGGGCCTTGTGCTTGCTAGGCTGACACGTCTTTTTTTTTTTTTTTAAAGATTTATTTATTATATATAAGTACACTGTAGCTGTCTTCAGACACACCAGAAGAGGGCATCGGATCTCTTTACAGATGGTTGTGAGCCACCCTGTGGTTGCTGGGATTTGAACTCAGCACCTCTGGAAGAGCAGTCAGTGCTCTTAACCACTGAGCCATCTCTCCAGCCCGGCTGACACCTCTTTTAAATAAGTCACCCATGTCCCATTCCACTTGGGGCAAATGCTTCACCATGTTCCAGGGCACCATACTGGAGCACATATTACTATATTTCAGTAAGGGCAGGGCAGACCTGATTTGATCTGGATATGAAATGCTCCTGCCTCAGACACATAGGTGGAAGGTTTGGTCTCCAAGGCAGCACACACAGGGGAAGCTGTGACAGAGACGTTTGGATCCCAATAGCTGTGGCTCAGATCAGCCGATCTGTCCAATCGTCTGACAGCCCCATCAGAAGGTGGTAGAGCCTGGGAGGTAGAGCCTTGGTGGGAAAAGGGAACCAGCAGGAATGTACCCTTGAAGGGTCCATCTGTCCCCAGCTCCTTCCTCCCTCTCTACCCTTCCCCCACGACCCATTGCCATGACATAAGCAGTCTCTGCCACCGTGCTACCCTCCTTAACTGTAGGCCTGGAAGGAACAGAGCAAAAGACCCTAGAGTAAAGCCTGGAAAATCATGAGCCAAAAAGAATCATTCCTTCCCTGAACTGTTAACCCGGAGCAGCTAACACGGAGTCCTTAGGGGTGAGCCGTCCATCATCACAGCCTTGGAATGAGGCAAGTGTTCTGATGGCTTAATGTCACGGCCCCAGGGGACAGGGGCTTCCCTGTATGACATGGAGTTTCTTAAGTGCTGTGGTCAGCAGGCTCAGAGAAAGGGCTCACTGCTGTCCTGTCCCCCCAGCTCCTACCGACTCTCTGTGCTGAGCACTAACCGTCTCCCGGGTCTCAGCCCGAATCCTGGGAAGTTCGGTAGATCACAGATGTGGTACCGCCTCATTCACTGCTTGGAGTAGCTGCTGTGACGAAGAAGCCACCTTGGAGGACAGTTTAGAGTTTCCCGAGACATCAAGCACACATGTCGAGTGCCGCCAGCAATCCACTCCTGGTATCCAGTGAAATGGAACTCTCTGTCCCCACGAGGGCCGAACTTAGCTGTGACATAGCACTCCTCCGCAGACAAAAGCCAGACGCTAGGGAGACGCTCAGCAGGTAAAGGGACTTGCTACAAAACCCTGATGATCCGAGTTCGATTCCCGGACCCACTCGGTAGAAGAAAAGGGCCATCTCCTCCAAGTTATCTCCTGACATCCCCCATGGGCTGTGTGGCACACTCCCCACCCCAAAAGTGTAAAGGCAGAAATGGAAACAGCTGACACCGCAGCTCAAGAGAGCAATAGGAAATAACCGTGACTGTGGCAGACTACCTCTGCACTATACAGGGAGACCACTGGCCCCAGGATGGCCTGGACAGGAGTCAAGACCGACACACCCAGGGGAAGAAGATGAGGTGGGGTGGCTGCAAACTGTCAGAGTCCATTTCTGAGAAGCTTCTAGAAAAGGGACAACCGTGGAGACAGAAAGTGGATGTGTGTGTGTGTGTGTGTGTGTGTGTGTGTGTGTGTGTGTGTGTGTGTGTGTGTGTGTGTGTGTGTGTGTGTGTGTGTGTGTATGTGTGTGTGTGTGTGTGTGTGTGTGTGTGTGTGTGTGTGTGTGTGTGTGTTATGTGTGTGTGTGTGTGTGTGTGTGTGTGTGTGTGTGTGTGTGTGTGTGTGTGTGTGTGTGTGTGTGTGTGTGTGTGTGTGTGTGTGTGTGTGTGTGTGCGTGCTTGCACTTTGTGTCCATGTCCCAGACCCTGGTGACAGCAAGAAAGCAAGCAGGAAAGTTCCTGGGAGATATCAACACTCCCCACACAGATTGTTCTGACTGTCACACAGCTCTGGGAATTTACTCAAAAAATCATCGAGTCGTATACTTAAAATCTGTGATCAAGGCAGGCTACGTACTGTGTGTGCTAAGGTGGTGGGTGAGGTGGGAGAATGATGAGTTTGAGGCCAGCCTGGGCTACATAGAGAGATTCTGTCTGGGGAAAAAAAAAGAAGAAAAGAAAACCCAGCGCAGTGGTACACACCTATAATCTCAGCACTTGGGAGATGGGGCAGGAGGATCAGGCTTCTAAGGCCATCCTAGGCTCCATAGCAAGTTCAAGGCCAGCCAGGGATACATAAGACCCTGTCTCAAAAACAAAATAACAACTAAGTGTGAACTCTGATAAGCGCAGTAAAGACATGAGGTCAGGTGGCTGGAGGAAGGGGACCCTCCCCAGGTCACACAAGGACCTGTTTGAAGTAATACCTTGTGGACTAAGACCTAATAGGGCAGGAAGTGAGACAGCTCAGGTGAGGGGTGGCCTGGCTAGGCTTGCCTGGTGGGAACCCAGTCTTGCTGGGCCCATGAACTCTACTTTTTGTCCTTTTGGTTTTGAGACAGGGTTTTTACTAGGTAACTCAGGCTGAAATAGAACTCACTCTGCGGCCTAGGCTGGCTTCAAATTCCTGATCCTGTCGCCTCTGCCTCTCAGGTATTAAGAGGTAGGCATGTGTCACCACACTTGGCTGTGAGCCCTTTTCCACACACACTATCTGTAGGGCTCATGGAAAGCTGAGGGTTTGTCCTTAGACCGCACACAAATGAGGGGTGAGTACTGGACGCGGGGTCTGTCCATGTCTGGTGTTGGTTTCCCCAGGGTTGTGCTTTGCACTGCTCCACCGCAGCCCAGGATTCCATACTCACTGACTACATGTCTTTTGTGGCCTGCCACAACTGGGCTTGGACCTCAGTGGGCAGTGGAGGTGTCCGGGCACGTGCTGGGCTAGGAAGTGGCTGAGATACAATGACCTCATGGTGTTTCCACAGACAGCAGCAGCCCGAGCAAGGGTGAGTCATGCCGTTGGAGAACTGCGGGGCCGTGGGATCTCAGCACAGTTGACAGGACACAGGGGCATCAGCCAACCCGGAAGGTAGAACTCCAGGCTGGGAGGAGACCTGTCTGCCTACTCCTGTACCTGCCCAGGACCTTCCCTCAACGACCTGCAGCTTCTAGCAACAGAACTGGATGAAAGCCCACGAGGCCATCCTCCAGCTGTGTGACCTACAGCACACTGAACGAGGCCGTCCACTCCAGGCTTGGGAAAGGAAGGGGTAGGTCAGGACCAGAATCCTCTACACAGCTCTATGTCCTGGTCTTTTGCATCCTGCCAGGAAGAGTGACTTCCTACCTAGAGCTAGCTCTGTGCTCTCTATCCATGAAAGCCCCCCAGAGGTCTTCTGTAGTTTGGGACCTCTTCCCTAGAGATTAGGAGTCATTTGGCCAGGAAGGATCAGCCATCAGGCACTTCTCACAGCTCTCCAGATGGTGCAAAGGGACCAGTGGGGTCCCAAAACTGGAGGCCCAGCCTTTCATTTCACAGCCAAATAGACCGAGTGAGGCTTGGAGATCCTTCATAGCTTTCTCCCTACCCCAGGGCCACGCCTTATGCAGCTGCGGTATGCATCTACCCATCTGGCCCCCCAGGGTGTCTTCTGGTAAATGGGGGTCCTATGAAGCCTAAGGCAGTAGTCCCCGCAGAGAGGAGTTTGATTGACATTTCTGGAGCACTGTGTGCCAGGCCTGTAAATGGGCTGCAGCACTGGGATCAGGCAGAGGGACCCCCAGAGGAAGCCATCTTGGCAAGGTAGGGCAGGCGGTATGTACGAACAGACATGCAGAGGAGAGCTGAGGTGGGGAAGGACCCGACCTGCTCCCTGTTAGACCTACTTGGTTGGGAAGGGCTCCTGGGTGCTGTCTTGACTCAGGCAGCTAGCAGCTGAGAGAAGGGGCTTTCCAGAGGAGGGGCAGCTTCAACAAAGGCTCTGAGGCTTGATGCAGGCTTGAAGACCATCTGGCCACGCCCTGCTGTTTCTGTAGCTTAAGCTGCAGGCTTAAACTAATCCAGAGGGGTCAGCAGCAGGAATGGCTGTATCCAGGGTCTCTTTCTCAGATACAAGGAATGAACTCTGGTTGATGGCTTTATGCTGCGTCTTTCCCATTTTTAAATATTTATTTATTTATTATATATAAGTACACTGTAGCTGTCCTCAGACACACCAGAAGAGGGCATCGGACCTCTTTACAGATGGTTGTGAGCCACCATGTGGTTGCTGGGAATTGAACTCAGGACCTCTGGAAGAGCAGTCGGGTGCTCTTAACCGCTGAGCCATCTCTCCAGCCCCGTCTTTCCCATTTTTAAAGTCAACCTCGTCTTCCAAGCGCTCCTCTGGAGTGCAGATAACCACTCTTAACTTAGAGCCCAAGTCCTGAGAGTAAAGCAACTTCCCTGGGTCAGCTCAGTGAGTGGGAGCAAGGAGTCTGATTTAACTGGTATTGTGGTGCTCGCCTCTAATTCTAGTACCCGGGGGAGTTGAGGCAGGGGGATCCTGAGAATTCCAGGCTACAGAGTGAGACCCTGTCTCAAAGAGGAGGTGTCTGGGCACCTGAGAAGAAGAAGAGGAGGAGGAGGAGGAGGAGGAGGAGGAGGAAGAGGAGGAGGAGGAGGAGGAGGAGGAGGAGGAGGAGGAGGAAGAAAGAGGAAGAGGAAGAGAAGGAAGGAAAAGAAACAAGGGGAGGGGTCCGGAGCTCAACATCGAGGGACAAGACAGAGATGGGGAAATGGGGGGAGGCTGCAAGATTCAGAGGCCTGGATATAGGAAAGCTCAAAACAAACAAACAAGCAAACAAAGAAACAAACAAACAAAGCCAGTCTGCCTCAAGCTCTAGGGACTCTGGCCAAGATGACAGTCCTGCCAAAAGCCCTGAGCCCTCACCCTGGGCTGGGGCTGGCAGGGTGGCCTTGACCTTTCCCATGCTCTGGACTCAGCAGGCAGAACAACCTGGTTCTGTTTCAAGGGCGCCGAGCTTGGTGCCTCTCTCCAAACGCCTCCTCAGCCCAAGGTCTGGAGCCATAGCCACAGCAGCAGCCAATGGCTTCCCAGTGGAGCCCCTGCCCGGCCCTGGGACTGCCAGGCTTCGCCTTGCCTCTGAGGCTCCTTTTCCACGAAAGCTCTAACCACAGCCGTCCCTGGATGGCCCAGGGTGAACTCTCCAGCCCTCCCTGACGCTCAGCTGCTGGCATTTTCTTTTTTTTTTTTTTTTTTTGTTCTTTTTTTGGGGACCAGGGGGCCTTGTGCTTCTAGGCAAGCGCTCTACCACTGAGCCAAATCCCAACCCCAGCTGCTGGCATTTTCTTTGCCCCAGCTTCAAAGGCCTGGCACTTCCTCCCACTGACATAAACACATAAAGATTTAAAGAAGTGGTGGTGGGCCCACACACCTGTGGTCCTAGCACCAGGGAGGCAAACGCAAGAGGTTTAGGAGTTCGAGGCCAGTCTGGGCTACGTGAAACAAATCAATAAAGAATGAATTAGTTACTGATACCAAAAGGGACAACTAGTCTAAGAACTTCCTAGCAGCCGAGACAAAAAGGCTTATACATGGGATTCTGCTAGACTGTTTCTAGGACGACTTGGCTCCTTGGAACAGCGTCCTTAGACCCTCAACCAGGCAGGGTCCTATTTAAAGGCTGCTGTCCTCAGTCTTGGAGGGCACGAGAGGAGGTGATGTTCCAAGCCACCCCTTCTGGTCCCCCCTGCCTGCTAACTCTACTCTCCCACATCACCCCCACGGGCCTGATACTCCCTGGTCTGCTTGCTTTCTCAGCCTTCTCGGCTACTTAGTGTCTCTGGGCTGTTTGCAACACAGTAAGGGTCTCACCAATGACTCCTCCAGCAAACTGAACTCAATTCTCCCGGCGGAATGACAATCCCATAGCTCCCAGCTGCAGCTAGCTGCTCAATGCAGAGAATGGAGACGATGCAGAAGAGGGCTGTGAAGGTGGCCACATGGTGGCACAGGCCTGCCTTCCCCTACTATGTATCCCCACCCAGGCAAAAAGAGGACATGAAGCATCTCACGCAAAAAGGTAGGAAAATACATTTATCAGATTAAAAATAATACACAAGTCGTTTCGTGCCAGCTTTCCCATGTGTGGCCTTAAAGATGTGGTTTTACCTTTCCAGCCTCGATTTCTCATCTGTGAAATGGGGACATCCATATTCATTGAGCTACTGTAGATGTGAACAAATTCGCACAGAAAAGTACCTGGCGGGGTTGGGGATTTAGCTCAGTGGTAGAGCGCTTGCCTAGCAAGTGCAAGGCCCTGGGTTCGGTCCCCAGCTCCGAAAAAAAAGAAAAGAAAAAAAAAAAAGAAAAGAAAAGTACCTGGCCCAGTGCTGGGTGCATAGTAAGGAAGTCACGCATTTCAGCAGTTAGGGGGATGGAGTCTCTGCTATTTTAAAAGAAAAAAAATGCAAGCTAAGTTCTCTCTATTGTGTAGCCCTGGCTGTCCTGGAACTTAGTGTGCAGACCAGGCTGGCCTTGAACTCATAGAGATCCTCCTGCCTCCGTCTCCCCAGTGCCGATCACCATCCAACTTAATTTTGCTTTTGTTTTTTTTTTTGGAGCTGGGGACCGAACCCACTTAATTTTGTTTTATGTTTGCAAGCCTGGTACTGACGAAGGCCAGAAGAGGGCGCCAGAGTTACAGTTGTGAGCCATCAGAGAGTGCTGGGAATAGAACCGGGCTCCTCCGGAAAAGCAGCCAGTGCTCTTAACCGCTGAGCCACCTCTCAGAGCCCGGAGCTTGAAATTCTGATCCCCATGCCTCTGTTTCCCAAGTGCCGGGCTCCAGGCATGTGCTGGTGTGGAGGCACACTGGCTGCTTTCTTTTATTCTCTCACCAGCGACGATGTGGAAGCGTTGAATCACAGTCTCTCCACTTCAGAGCTGACAGAGTTGTTTAGCCGACCCCACAGAGCACCAGCCCACCGATATGTGTCCGGCTCACGGTAAAAACTCGGCATCCCTGAGTTCTCAGAAAGCCTTCTGGAGGAGAGGACCTCAGGATCCCCGAGTGGGCTCGGGTGAGGCTCAGGGTGCCAGAAGCTCTTCACAGTGACACTCCCTCCCACCACCGGCGCTGCAGTTGAGCTCTGTAAGGACCAGAGTGGCCTCCCCTAGATCAGCTGGGTGTCACAGGACAGGCCTTAGTCATGGCATCAGGAAATCTCCGTGGTCTACTCCTGGTCTCAGTGCTGGCCCAACTGTAGCTTTGTCTGGTGACACATCCTGACCCATCCACGTGCTCTGTAAGTACAGGGCAGACACAGTCCCTCTCCTTTGCCTTCTTTTTTTTTTTTTTTTTAAAGATTTTATTCATTTATTATATATAAGTACACTGTAGCAGTCTTCAGATACACCAGAAGAGGGCATCAGATCTCTTTACAGATGGTTGTGAGCCACCATGTGGTTGCTGGGAATTGAACTCATGACCTCTGGAAGAGCAGTCGGGTGCTCTTAACCGCTGAGCCATCTCTCCAGCCCCTCCTTTGCCTTCTTATGTACGTATGTGTTTACTGTGTCTGTGTGTTTGTGTGTGTGCATGTGTGCACGTGTGCGCATGTGTGGTGTGAGAGTATGTGAGTGCCCGTGTGTGTACACGTGTCTCTGTGTGTCTGTGGTGTGAAACTGTGTGTGTGTGAGTGTATGTGTGTGCAAATGGGAGTCTCTGTGTGTGTATGTATGTCCGTGTCTCTGTGTGTGTGCACACGTGCGTGTCACAGTGCACATGGAAAAAGATCAGAGAATGATTTGATGGCGCGAAAGTATGTGTGTGTGCCTCTCTCTGTGTCTGTATGTCTTTCTGTGTGTGTGAGTGTGTGTATATGTCTCTGTGTATGGTGTGAGACTATGTGTGTCTGTGTGTCTGTGTGTGTCCATGTATCTGTGTGTGTGTGTGTGTGTGTGTGTGTGTGTGTGTGTACACGTGGATCACAGAGAACATGGGAAAAGGTCAGAGAATGCTTTGTGGGAATCAGTTTTCTCTTTCCACCACATGAGTTCCCAGGAATGAACTCAAGTCATTAGGCTCGGTGGCCAACACCCTACCCACGGGGCCATCCTGCTAGTCCCTCTCCCCATCTCTGCAGAACTAGAACCACACCTTGCTATGCTGGCCCATGTCTTGCTCCAGTGATAGAACTTTCCGGGATGTCTACAGTGTGTGTGGGCAAAATGTGGTCATGAGACTTAACCATTTTTTTTTTTTTTTTTTTTTTTTTGGTTTAAAAATAAGATCTCATGTAGCCAGGTGAGCTTACATAGCTTAAGCTAGCCTTCATGCCTCTACCTCCTGTGTGCAGGGCCTGCAGGCTTGTGCCACCGCCACACCCTCTTTGTAATTTATTGTTGGATTGTCCTGGAGAACAAAGGGCACACACACAGAGGCTATGAGACTGCGCAAGATCATTTTCCTACCTGAGCACATTCATTCTGCGTCTGTCCCTAAGCCATGACGTCACAGAGCAGACCAGAAGCTTCTGCGATACCTGTCAGCCGTTCCCCCTTTAAAGCAGACACAAACGGGGCTTGGGGATTTAGCTCAGTGGTAGAGCACTTGCCTTTAGCAGGCGCAAGGCCCTGTTGGTCCCCAGCTCCCAAAAAAAAAAAAAAAAAAAAAAGCAGACACAAACGTGACTCTGACAGTACAGCTTCCTTCTGCTCATTCCTCAATTCTCTGCCTCTTTTTTATTTAATAAGGGCCTCACCTTGCGGCTCTGGCTAGCCTGGGATTCACGATGTAGACCAGGCTGGCTGTGAACTCATGGAGGTCTGCCTGCCCCTGCCTCTCATGTGCCAGAATAAAAGGCATGTGTTGCCACACACAACCTCTGAATTTTTTAGTAAATAAGTGGACTTCAGGCTTTGTAGCGGGCGACAGAGCATGCTCAGTAGAGCTTTCCCAATGGTAGAATGAGACAGGCTGGAACTCCATTTCACAGAGGAGAAAACTAAGGCTCAGAGAGGAGAGAGTCCTTATAGCCATTTACTAACAAGTACAGAGCTGGGGTAACTGGGTAGGCTTTCGCACCTTCCTGGATTTAAGAGATCTCTCCAAGTGGCACACTGAGACTTCTGAGAAGTCACTTGAGGAGGAGCCAAAAAGCTGAAACCAGCCTGGGACTGAAGCGTAGTTGGTAACATGCTTGCCCAGTATGCACAAAGTCAACACCATATAAGCAGGGCATGGTGGTGAGTGTCTGTAAACTCTGGGCTTGGGAAGTGGATCAGAAGTCCCAAGACGCCTTCCATGATCTGCTATACAAGGAGTGGCTCAAACGCAGCAAAACAAAACAAACAAGCAAACAAAACAAAACAAAAAACAAAACCAGAAAGAGAAGAAATGGGTCAGGGCTGGTGGTATGTATAGATTGCGTGTTCCATAGATGAGCTCTGACATGTCAGACACAGTCATCTTTGAGGCCCACGCATGTACAACACAGCACAGCCTGCCTCTTGCCCATGAATCCTACCGGCTGCTGCCGATGACCAACTCTGGGGCCTCCTCCCTGCCCCTGTACCTCCACAGCGGAAACTCAGTGCTGCCAAGTGGCGGGGGCTGCGGAGCACTCTGTCCACTCCATGGGTCCCCCATTCCACCAAGCTTCCACAGACACGCAGGAAGAGCAGACAGTCCCCTTGGCTTCCAAACCCTCGGCCTGGCCTTCCTTTCCGTGGTGTGTCAAGGGACACCCAGGGACAGGCCCTGGAAGGCGGTTTGATCCAGCTTTTCCCACTCTTCCCAAACCCACCACTATCTTCAGCCACTCTGCCCTCTCTGCTCCTTCCCTCTTGTGGATGGTAGGCAAGACTTCCCAAGTCTTCCCTTCCCTTCCCTCCCTCCCTCCCTCCCTCCCTCCCTCCTTCCTTCCCTCCGAACACCATCTCAAATCCTCCAGGATGTCTTTGTTTCTTAACATAAATCTCACATCCCTTATACAAACATAAGGAATGACCAGAGTCAAATAGGAGGGCATGGTGGGCACACCTGTAACCTTAAGCATTCCAGGTAGTGGTAGGATTGGGCTAGCCTGGGCTAGGTTACTGAGACCCATTTCTGTTTCTTTTGCTGGTTGGTTTTTCGAGACAGGGTTTCTCTATGAGGCTCTGGCTGTCCTAGAACTTGCTCTGTAGACCAGGCTGTCCTTGAACTCAGGGATCCACCCGCCTCTGTGATGGGATTAAAGGCAAAGGCCACCGCTACTGTCTGGCCATTGTCTGGCAATTTGTTTTTAATTACGTGTATGTATTTGCCTGGGGTGGAGTATGTGCACATGTGAATGCCGGTGTTTGTAGATGCCAGGATAGGACATTGGATTCCTTGCAGCTGAAGTTCCAGGCAGTTGTGAGCCTTACCATACTGGTGCTGGGACCCTCCACTCCCCCTACCCATGTAAGAGTGATATATGTTCTTAACCATTTGGCCATCTCTCCAGCCCTGAGGCCTATCTTAAAAAACAAAAACAAACCAGCCACACAACAAAGTCACACAAACAAAAACACATATTTGCCACACTGACCTCTATGTACTCAAACTGAGCCATCTACAACGTTTTGGTAAATCTCAGCCGTGTCTCTCAACTGCATGCTCGAATGTACATGTACACCAAACGGAACTAACCGGAACTCACCCATCTGCTCTTTCACAGCAGGGGCACAAAGACTCTTTCTACCACGCCCACATGTATGCTCAACAGGTCACAAATGCACGGCTCGCCCAGTGCATAGTTTCCTGTTCTTCCCTTCTCTGCACTTGGGCAGCAGGCATAAGGAGAAAGTTTCTCTACTGGAGGTGTAAGTGCCCTGCCTTCTGGGCATTCATTCCACTCCACTTCTTTTTCTTTTGCCCCTCTCTAAATCGCGCGCCTGCGCGGGTAAACACACACACACACACACACACACACACACACACACACACACACACACACACACACACACAATCCCCAAATATAGTCTTCTGTCTTTCCACATAAACACACAGGCATGTGAAATCCATCCCTTCCCCCTTTTCTGTCTCCTCCTCTCTGCCCTTCTTCCTTCTTGCACACAAACACACCCACAGCTGCAGCGCCCAGGGTCATACTACAGTTGCAGGCGCCAGGCAGGAGACAAAGGTCGCTTAGGCTCCCAGAGCCCGAAATGGGCACAAGTGGGCCTGACACAGGCTCCGTCTGTCCCTAGAGAGGGTCCCGGCAAGATCTAGATTAAGCTGGAGGTTCGAGCCCTCACCACTGGACCCACCGGTATTCGGGGCAGCTAGAGTATCCAGCGCTCCAGCATACCAAGGGTTAAGGAGCCCGCGGGGTGGGGGAGTCCAACCTACGCGCCTGATTGGTTGTTTCTTTGGGGCCCGCAGCCCCCTCGCTTCAGTATTGGTTCGCGGCGGGCCCCGCCCTCTGGCCTGGGCGCCCCAGCCGCGCGCGCCGCCCCGGCAGCTAGCCGTGCGGTCGGATCGTAGAGCTCAGCGCAGAGCACCGGGAGCCGGAGCCTTAGCGGGAGGTGCATCCAAAGCCCGGCCGTTCGGAGCCCGCGAGCGATGGTGAGTACGTCCTGCAGCTCCACGCAGCCCGGACAGCCCCGGCAGCCGCACGGCGGTGGCATCCTGGCTGGTTCGTGGTGAGCTGGGCGTCCCCTGCTGCTGAGGCCCGCGTCCCGCTGTTCGCTAGCTTGGACCCGGGCGAGAGTTGGGGGGTGTCCGGTCTGCGAGGACCTTAGTTCTGGGCTGCTGGTAGGCTCCTGGCATGGAAGACTCGGGGTCGCGTGCTGGATTTGGGGGGACAGTTGGTGAGATAGGTTTGGGGTGTGCAAATCCCTGAGCTTGGTTTGGCTTGGCGTGGAGACCGTGGGCAGCTAGGCCGGGTCGATTCAGAGACGTCGGGGTTCAGTTGGACTTGAGCTCACGCCCCGCATAGTTCAAGTGGGTTTGGGATTCGAGAACACTTTAGACATCGTGGGCACTTTTCTCCTACGACTGACCCTGCAGTGGCTGCCAGGCTTACGGGAAGAGGAGGGATTGCTCAGAGAGGAGGGGATAGCATGAGGTTCCGAGGGTTATCTGGTGTTCCCAGCATCTCCCAATAATGAATCCTCGGAGGAGTGCTGCCTCTTGTGGGCAAAAGCACCAGGTCCTTGAGGAAGAGGATTTTTTGGGGGGCTCAAGCCTCAAGCCTGACATCCATCCAATCCAGACCTGGCTGCTTTTAAGAGCTTTGGGGTGGCCAGTTGACTTTGGCCCAGAGCCAAGGCCTCAGGTCACTTCTCCATCACACCCATTTGCTTCTCTCCCTGCGGACCTGATTGCCTCCCCTAGAGCTGGGCTCTTGCCGTGTGCACTGGACCCAGGACACCCTGTGTGACCTAAGGAGAACGATCCGCCTGGGTTCTCTGCTTTCGGGTCTCAGGGATTTGCCTATATCTGTGATGTCCCTTCCAAGCCTGAGGGGTTCACTGAGGAATGGAGGGGCACCATGTCGAGAGCTGGAGATGCTCCAGCGCCAGCCCCAGGACCAACCCTTGTCTGATCAGAAATTAAGTCCCCCCGCCCCGACACCCCTTTTCTCTCTTACCCACTGGCATTTTTCCTGTGAGACATGATTTGTCTCTCTAGAGCCAGATGACTTAATTCTCGCCCCCACCCCCCACAATGTGCCCAGAGATCATCTTGGACCTGACTTACTTCCCCCATTAAGAATCTCCCAGGCATGTGTTGCCTGGGTAGTTTCACAGCGAGGGAATGGTCACCTCTTGTTTGAAAGCTTGAGGATGTGGGAGAGCTATAAAAGAGGGAGAGACTTTGAGGTCAAACATCCTCTTTCTGTACCCCACCCTGGCCTGAGCCGCTCACAGAGAGGACGTTTTCCTTCTTACAAAGCAGCAGAAAGTCTGATGTGGTCCTGAATGCTCTGATCGCAGTGTTTGGGAGGCTGAGGCAGGCAGATTTTGGGTCCAAGGGCAGCCTGAGATTGAACAAACCAACTGACAACCCCTCTGCCTTAGGAACATTTAAAAGCATTTTTTTTTTTTAAAAAAAAAATTTGTTTGTATGAGTGTTTGGCTTGCATGTGTGCCCAGTCCCTGTGCAGGGCTGAAGAGAGGGTTGGGTCTCCTGTAACTGGAGTAATGGGAGCCATGGCCTAGGTGCCTGGGACTGACCCTGGGGCTTGTCTGTAAGAGCAACAACTGCTCTTAACTGGCTGAACCATCTCTGACGTGAAAAGCTTCCCAGCCCACCAGAAAGACCTTAGACTTTGGCCTCGAACAGATCTGAGTTCTAATCCCAGCTCCTTCACTTCCCCACAGGGACTTTGGTCAGGTTGTATTATATCCCCACTGTGCGCTCTCCCCATCAAGAGATAGATAATGGTTCCTATCTCTCGGGTTGGTGTGGGGATCAGGTTGAGATAAATCCAAGTGAGAGTATTTGGCTCAAACACTATTTGCTTTCTTTTACAACCTTGGGAAGTTCTGCTAACCGTCCAACTTATTTGCTAGTCTGAAAGAACCATTCGTGTTCATACTTACCCCGTTTAGGAGATGGTGATTTAAACAGAGTGTTTTATTTCTTGTCTAACGGAGACTTATAGGAAGTCTTGTTCTCTGCCAGACTTTGTACAAGGCAAGAAGAAGGGACCCAAACTGTGTGATCGGGGCTTCTACCTGTCCCTAAATGTCCTCAGACCAAGGGCCATGTCCTTTAGGGAGTCAGTTATGCCATGCCCAGCAAGTGTTCCCTTCTGGCTGGAGAGGTGGGAGAGTCATTTAGCTGATGTAATCTGAATAAGAAAACATGTTCTACATAGGGGGAACCTGGGTGATATCAGACCAGAGGTGTGAGGCCACTATTCTGTGCAGGACAGAAAAGGGCTGGTTCACCACAAGTATGTGGGAACAGGCAAGAGGGGACAAGGCAGGCATGGGAAACAGCGGGGTACCTAGTATAGAGGCCTCTAGTGCCCTGCCTGGGGAGGGAGGCGGCAGCCCAATGTAGTCTGCTGACGCACAGTGTTGATGCACTGTGAGTGGGTGAGGTGAGGGCTGACGTCAGGCCTCCTTGGGTTCCCCTAATGCTGGTTCTCTTGCCATTGTTCCCAAGAGGGGCCAGCATTCAGGGCTACTTCCACTCTGAATCATAAATCCAGTTTCCCACCCCACCAGCAGAGATCCCAAGTTTTCCTCTGTCCCCCAGGTTCCTGATGGGGTTCCTTTACCCTGTCCAGGCTGTTTCCTGTTGTTGGCTCTGGATCTCCCTGGTACTCCCAGTTCTCCACCCAGGTCCCTAACCTCTTGGCAGAAAATCAGCAATATTCTTAATGGCCTCCTGTCGGAAGCCCCCCCACCCCCCCCACCTCCGCATACTCCTCCCTCCGTCCGCCTTCAGCACAAGCTGTAGGATGAAGGCTCCTGAGAGACTTTTTATATCTCCTACCTCCAGTGTCCTCAAACCACCCAGCAGCAGGCACAGAGATGGGAAGGAGGAGGTCCAGGGGCACAGAGCTAGGCAGTGTGGAGAAGGCGCGAGCCTGCCAGGTGCTAAGAGGACTAACCAGGCAGCGGGGCTGAGGGGGAGACAGCTCAAACTCCCACACTGTTCTGGTTACCGAATTTCGGGAGCTAGTCCTCCACATTCCACACAGGGGAGGGTGACTGTGTTTGGGCCTCTCCTCTGCTGAATGGATGGGGATTGAAGACCAGATTCAAGGCCCAAATTTAAATCCCAGTGTCCCGTGAGTTTGCTGTGTGGCCTTAGGTCAGGCATCCACCCTCTCTGTGCTTCCTTTCTCGTGTGGGACAGACAGACGTTTTCTGGTTTTGAGGATGTTATCGTGAGGGTACTGACATAGAAACATGTGGACATTATTAAAAAAGTACAAGGGCGGCGTTATTATTTGAACATAGGTGTTCTGAGAGAATGGTGACAACCACCTTGCCCTCGGCAGCAGGCCTGTCCTGGAAATTGGGTTATACTGGATTTTTCATGTTTTCTACTCTTGTTCATGGCTGAGTAGCCACGCAGTAATGGTTTGCTTGTGTTGCCCCAGTTTTTAGTAAAGAACGATCCTTTAGCCTTCTGGGAAAGAATGAGCCCAGTTTCTAGGAATCACGGAGACTTCCACCTTTTCAGGAGTGGAGGGCTTGGAGAACAGGAGGTGCCCACAAGGAGGGAAACCATCAGCCAATAGATAGTTTTTGAATGTCTGCTCCGTCGGGTCCACTCCCAGTGACCGTGTGCTCCTGGCCGTCCATCGTCAGTGCATGCATCCAAGAAGTCAGTTCGGGACAGCACGAGCCTCTGGACTGTGGTCAGTGTGACTGAGATTGACAGGTCTCTGCCACAGTCTGATAGGCAAGCCGATGGGCAGGAAGTGACAGGCTCATTTCCTGTTGCTATGGAGACGTGGGGGTGGGGAGGGGATGAGGAACCTGGCTGGGGTTATCCTCAGAGGCTCGGTGAGACCTGACAGTCTTCGAGCTTCAAGCCACAGCGGGAGGGATGAATGAGTGGAGCCCGGATTTGTGATACAAACCTGTACTCCCACCTTGAAGAGGCAGAGGCGAGAGGATTGCCAGAAGTACATAGTGAAAACCAAAAACTCGGTCTGAGCACCGCCGCCACCGACACAGAAGCTTGAGTGGGACCGGGGCGGGGCTTCAGGCATAGGAGCTGCGCAGGCAAGGCAAGCAGGACCGGCGGTTGGCCTCTGGGCTCGCTCTCGCTTTCACAGTGTGCCCAGGCTGGTGTCTGGCAGCTGGCCAGAGCAGACGCACTCAGGGAGAACCACGTGACGGTTTGAGTCTCCCTTCCATCTGAAAGCAGATGTTCAGAGTTTGCTTTGGGAGTTGAGGGCTTGAGCTGGACACCAGAAGACTCTGGCCCCTAGCTGCTACTCCATTTAGCCTTCCCGGAGAAAGCCCTTGGAGATAGAGAGCAACAAGACTTGTTGGGGGCTTCTAGGACAGGGTGCTGGCCAGGCTGAAAGACTAGTGGCCTGGTGTTTGTTTCGTTTTTGTTTTGTTGACAAAACCACCTTTGCTCTGTATTCCCGGGTCCTACCGCTGATGAGCGCTGAGCTAAAAAGGGACCCCAATCTGAACTCCCATCTCTCTGGCTCTAGTGACAATCACTCCAAGTCTGGCACTGCCTAGGACCCTGACTGGAGGTGCCCTTGGATTTCTGACCCAATGCCCCCTGTGTGTAGGTGGCATAGCCCCCGGCCCAGAAGAGGCTTCTTCTCCAAGCCTACCTCCTGGCCCGCTCCTTAGCCTTCTTGGCTCGGGTGCAAAGGCTGTGCGGGTGTGGGTGTGGGTGTGGGCGGCAGCCAGGAGGACTCGGATTACAGTGTAAACACAGCCGTCAATATTTACTTCTGCCTGGAGCCAGAGCCTCCCCCTCCCACCTGCTGCCCCTGCAGGTGCCCCAGACAAGGCTGATGAGGAGAAGCAAGGCCAAGTGCAAAGACCCCACTAAGACGCTCTCCCTTCCCAGGTCTCAATTTCCCCATCTGCAAAATGACATGACTGGAACAGTCAGCGGCCGTTTTTTCGTGCACCTCCTGCAGAGCAGTGAGCACGTTGGGCCCAGCCTTGACCATGTGTGGGTCTGTCAGGCGACGGTGGCCTATTTCATGTGATCTTGAGTTCTGGCCTTGTGCCCCGTGGAGGGGGCTGCACAGCCCCTGTTTTGGGTGGTCAGCGAGGGCCTGCTCTGCAGAGAGCTGGCTCAGGAAAAGATAGAGACACGGCTGTGGCAGCCCTTGTTATTCCAAAGAAATGTTTTATGATTCTCCGAATCCCGATGCTGGCTTGTGCCAAGGGTGGGGACTCTAACCTCAAGGCCTCCCAGTGCTCTGGGGCCAGGCGCTGGGCTTGGAAAGCCAGGGTTTGAGGAGGACACCCCACCCCCACCCCAGTCAGAAGCTAGAGTTCCTGATGAATGGGGCTGAGGTCCAGGACTGAAGTGACCCCATTGATGTGTGGTTGGGAGGGGGTGCAGAGGGTAGGGGCGTCTCGTGGGGGGAGGGAGAAAGGACTCATTTCCTAAGCAATTATTTTGCAGAATGGAGTCCATTGAGCACATGAGTGGTCCAGTCCTGTCTGCGCACAGAAGAAGGGACTACAGGTGGCGCTGGCGGGCTCAAGGGCAAACAGCCTCTGAGGGTAGGACAGGGCAAACAGGGCCCTGGGGACTGGAGTCTCAGGAGTTCGTCTTGGAGTCGAGGAAACCCAGGACCTAATTTTTTTTTTTTTTTTTTTTTTTTTTTGAGACAGGGTTTCTCTGTGTAGCCCTGGCTGTTCTGGAACTCACTCTGTAGACCAGGCTAGCCTCAAATTCAGAGATCTGCCTGCCTCTGTCTCCCAAGTGCCAGGCCTAAAGGCGTGTGTCACCACCTCCCAGTCTGGTTTTATCTCTTTATAAAAAAATTATTTAATTAACAATCGAGATTTGGTCTCATGTAGCCCAGGCTGTCCTAGATCATTCTGATGTAGCCTGATCACTCTATGTAGCTGAAGTGGGCCTTGGGTATCTACTTCTCCCACGTTTACCTCATGAGTGTTGGGATTGGAAGTATCACATTAAGTTTATGCAGGGATGGGGATTGAACCCAGGGCCTCGTGCATGCTAGGCAAGCGCTCTACCCACTGAGCTATGGCTCCAACCCTCTTTGTTATGTCAACATTTTACTCTGTGCCTTCTCTCTGAGCTTGGTTTCCTCTCTAATGTGGAACTGTTGGGACTCATTTTGGACAATAGTTTCAAGAGTCAGAACAGATCCTGTTTCAGAAGCCCAGTTCAGTGCTGGGGAATCTAGGGGTTCCACAGAGCCCGCCTGTCTATGCCCAACTGTGATTAGATGACGTTAGGACAGAGATCTTGTGGTGAGTAAGTGTGAGCAGTGGTCCCAGGGCACATGCGGCCTAGTTTCAACAGTGCATAACGTTTGGACCCAGGTAGGTGCCGATTCTGCAGCTCGCGCAGGCCCACCGATCAATCCCCACCACAGGCAGGCTGCCCCAGGCGTGAGTGCTGTCCTTCCTCTTTGCCTGGTGTGAACTTTACCAGTGTCAAATCTTTTTTTTTTTTTTTAAGAGTTATTTATTTATTTTATGAGTACACTGTCGCTGTCTTCAGACACACCAGAAGAGGGCATCAGATCCCATTACAGATGGTTGTGAGCCACCATGTGGTTGCTGGGATTTGAACTCAGGACCTCAGTGCTCTTAACCATTGAGCCATCTCTCCAGCCCTACCAGTGTCAAATCTTTTTTTTTTAATTTAATTTATTTTTTTTTACTTATTCACTTTACATCCCCCTCACTGCCCCCTCCCAGTGACCCCCTCCCACAGTCCTTTCCCCCTCCCCTACTCCGCCGAGTATTCTCCCCACCCTGGCGCTTCAAGTTTCTGTGAGGCTAGGCACATCCTCTCCCACCGAGGCCAGACAAGGCAGCCCAGCTTGTAGACCATATCCCCTGTGCAGGCAGCAGCTTTTGGGATAACCCCTCACACCAGTTGTTCAGGACACACATGAACGTCATGCTGCACATCTGCTACATATATGTGAGGAGGCCTAGATCCCGCCCGTGTATGTTCTTTGGTCGGTGGTTCAGAGTCAGGTTAGTTGACTCTGTTGGTCTTCCTGTGGAGTTCCTGTCCCCTTTGGGGACACACAATCCTTCCTCCTATTCTTCCGTAAGAATCCCCAAGCTCCATCCACTGTTTGGTTGTGGGTGTCTGTACAGCGTCAACTCTTAACACACGACAGCTCTTCGGGGCCTGGTTCCCATCAGCTTTGGTCACCACCAAGTGTCTCTGAGGGACCTCTCCTGGTGCCTGTTCCAGAATCTGCTCTTTGTTAAGCTGAGTTGTGTCCTGTTGGGTAGATAAACGTGTAAATATCTGTGACTAATGTTTGGGCTGCTCTCGGTTTGGGGCCAGCATGACATTCTTGATCGTGTCCATACGTGTCTGACTTGTGTATCTGCCACACCGTCCTCTGACGTGGGTGTTCCGTTTCAGAGCATACCATTCCCCTCCCTGTCACCAGCCCAGTGCTTGGCTTAGAACCTGCTTCCAGGGCCTGTTTGTCTCAGGCCCTGGCTCCTCCTCCACAGCCCCGCCCCTACCCTCCAGGCCTGGCCAACCCTGAGCTGCATTCTACCAGAATTGGATTCCACTCTACCTGGTGTTCCTCAGGTTAGGGAAGGGGTCCTGGGCCTGGAGGGGACCCCTTACCCTCGGGCATATCCTGCTACTGGCCGTATGGCTTATCCTCATACTTTTCCCTCCTTGACCCTGGGTTTCCACCCTCTGCCAAGCATCACGTTGAAGGTCTCCATCATTGGTCTCCCTCATTGAGGGATCTATTCGCTTCCATCCATAGGGCTTTCCTACCTCCAGGGCTGGGCCAAGATAACCTCAATCCCAGCTGCCCTGAACTTCAACAGAAGGCCCTAGGAGAGAAGGTGGGCTCTTCTCCCTTGATCCCCTTCCTGATAGCCTCCTTCTGCATCTGCCCCACCTGAGCAGATTTAGAAGAGACAGCCTTGGCATCAGGCCAGCCTGGGTGTGTGTTCTACAACTCCCTGGCTCCGGCCTTGGGCAGTCCAGTCCGTCTTCACCTACAGAGTTGTAAGACCTCATCCAAAGATCTCTGTGGTCATCAACTCCCAGCCTGCCAGGAGCTCAGGTACAGTGAGGGGGAAATCTGACACCATGTGCAAAGCCAGCTGCTAGAGACGTCAAGTCAGAGAGAGGGAAGAAAGCAAAATGGGGGACTTGGGAGAGGGGCCGAGATGTGGAGGCTCTAGTTGGTGGCCAGAGGAGGACGGTTGGGAGGAGGGCATCAGGGTAAAGACGTGGAGGAGAAATAGGCGCACAGAATCTGCCGGGGCCAGAGACTTGGCATGGTACAGTGGAGTTACAGTGGAGGGAGGCTAACATGGTTGAGTGTCAGCATTGAGGGCAGGAATAGGAAGAGATGGACAGGAAGGGGCTACTCAGGGGAGCCCTTATCTGGACCGGAAGTGAAGAATTGGCATTTCATTCTAAGAGTGATACCAGGTCCCTGGAGATCTTTAGTGTAGTGTGACTCCTTTGGGTTTGTTTCAGAAAAGCCCTGGCTGTTATGTGTCAGATAGATTGTAGGGGGCAGGAGAGAGGCAGAGAAACCCCATCTGCAGTAAGAGACGTATCCTGACCTAAGGGTGTGGCTGTGCTTGTGCTGCTCCGAGGCTGGGTTTTAGCTGCTGTAGGGGTGGAGAAGGGTAGAGGTGGCCATACAGAATGCTCCTAGGCCACCATTCCTGGTAGGAAGGCTTGGTGTCGTCACTGGCTGGACAAACCCACCTCAAACCAACCCTTGAGCTCAGCCTTGCCATTCTCCCAGTGACCCAGTTCTCACCACCCAGCTCCCAGGAACCCAGAGGACCCGAGCCTACGTCCCCTGTCTACTGAGAAATGAGGTCAAGGGACACCAGCTGTGTGCCCTCGACTACAGCCCTACTGGAGGCAGTTCTGTGGCTTTGTGGTTCCTGGCTGGCACTTCTTCCTCCAGTGTCTAGGTGGTCAGTAGGCTTCTTCCTGTGCTTCTAGGAACAGTGGGCAGGGCGAGGGAAACTAAGAGGGCAAGAGAGTTCAACAGAAGCCTCTGGAAATGGAATGTAGGCGCCCTCTTGACTTACTTCCTCTTGGGGAGACAAAGAATAGAAAGGGAGTTGGGGGAAATAACTTGGTAGATAAGAGTGCTTGCTGCTCAAGCATGTGGGACTGGCTGCAGATCCTCAACACCATGTAAAAAAGATGGGCGTGGCCACACTCCTAACTGTGAGGGTCAGAGATAAGAGGGTCACAGGGGCTTGCTGGCTACCAGCCTGGCTCCAGGTACAGTGAGAGATCCTGCCCCAAGGGGGAAGTTGGAGCCTGATAAAGTAGGACACTCGATGTCCTTCTCTGACCTCCACACATACATGGGAGCATGTACATATATTGCACACATACCACACACGTGTGCACCATCAATATCACACAGGTGTGCACCAAACTTTTAAACAATCCCTGATCCTGTGTTCTTTCTGTTCAGAGTGTCGCTTCTGGGGCCAACAGTCAAGAGTTTCACCTCTGTCACAGAGTCCCAGCCAGGGTCCTTTGGTGAATGGGCATCTCTGACCTAGGATGGGTTCTAGCACCTTCCACTGTGTGGCATGGCTGCGGACGGATGACAGGTTCCCAAGCCTGGAGGTGGTGCACAGGACGAGTCCTTATTTATTTTTTTTTTAAATTCTTTTTTTTTAAGATTTATTTTATTTATTATATATAAGTACACTGTAGCTGTCTTCAGATATACCAGAAGAGGGCATCGGATCTCTTTACAGATGGTTGTGAGCCACCATGTGGTTGCTGGGAATTGAACTCATGACCTCTAGAAGAACAGTCGGGTGCTCTTAACCGCTGAGCCATCTCTCCAGCCCGGGGCGAGTCCTTAATAATGGGAACCTCAGTGGTAGAGAGCTGCCTAGCGTTAGGTCCCAGCTCCGAAAAAAAAGAACCAAAAAAAAAAAAAAAAAAGAAGAAGAAGAAGAAGAGGAGGAGGAGAAAAGAAAAGAAAAGAATGGGAACTATTTGCTGCTGCGGTGGTTCTGTCCTAAGTATTGTACATGTGTGATATATGTGAGTGTGTACGTGTGTGCACGTCAGCTAGTACCCCTGGTCATCCAGTCCGAGGGATCTGCCTGTCTCTGACTTCCTGGTTTGGGCATTACATGTATGCATCACCACGCCCAGTTTTTCTTTAACTAAAGACAGGTCGGTCGGTCGGTCGGTCTGTCTGTCTGTCTTTCTTTCTTCTTTCTATGTGCCTACATGAGTCTGTGTATTCCATTGCATGCAGTGCCCACAGAAGCCAGAAGAGGGCGCTGAATCCCCTAGCGCTGCAGTTCCAAGTGGTTGTAAACTGCCTGGTAGGGGATGCCAGAAGCCAAACCCCAGTCCTCTGCAAGAGTCGTCAGTCACGGCTCCAGCAACTCCGCCCACAGCTTTTCTTGTGTGGGTTCTGAGGTAGAACCCAGTTCTTCTGGCTTGTAAGGCAAACTCTATTCCCAAGGCCCTGTCTTAAGTCTTTTGAAGAGCCAGAAGGGGCTGCAGTCGCTCTCGTGCCGTTCTCCGGTCCTGAGGGACTGTGGGTAGATGGGGGGGGGGATGCCTGTTGTTGGCCCATCTTAGAGAATCTAAGTTTCTATATTCTAGGTAGGCCCTACGAATGACATAAAAGCCTGGCATTTTATTCATACGCTATAAGCCTAGGCTGGACAGAGTTTAGAGCTATTCTAACCTACATCCCAGCCAAGTGTCCCTTGCTGTTTCTCCTGGCCACGCGCCCATGGTCCATCTCCTCTCATGGCCGCTCCTCATCCCTTCCCCTCCTTTCTCCTTCTTCCTCAAGTCTCCTCTGAGCGGAAACAAACCCTTCTCTCCTAGATTGCTTTTCATCAGGATGTTTTATCACAACGACAGAAAGGATATGAGGACAGCCAGGCCGAGTTACTCCAAAGAAGGCTTGGGGCTTGGGTGGAGGCACTGAGAGGTTGCCCAGTGACTCTCCCTCAGGGCCCTGTTCTTTCTGTGGGGGTCACCCACCTTCACAGTTCTGGGATAATATGGATTCTGTTGAGGGGTTGCAGGGTGCCAGGCACAGGACTAAGCATGCTGTGGTAGAAATTCCTGGCTCCTCCCATCAGCCTATAGAAGACACTTATTATCGTTTCGATTTTGTAGTTGGGGAAACTGAGGCACAGAGGGCTACTGGTCTCTCATAGCCAGAAGGTGATCAAAATGGGTTTAAAATATTTTATCTATTTTTATCTTATGTATATGAATGTTTAGCCTGCATGTAGGTATGTATATAATATGTATATATGTACATGAATGTGTATATATAAGTAGGTATATACACCAGGTATGTGCAGTGTCCAAGAAGGCCAGAAAAGGGCATTGAATCCCCTGGGACTAGAGTCACAGACGGTTGGGAACTGTCATGTGGGTGCTGGGAGCTGAATCTGGATCCTCTGCAAGAGCAGTCGGTGCTCTTTTTTTTTTTTTTTTTTTTTTTCCGGAGCTGGGATTTGAACTTGCCTTTTGGCTCCAGGCAAGTGCTTTGAGCTAAATCCCCAACCCCAGCAGTCGGTGTTGTGGAACCACTGAGCCATCTCTCTAGTCTCCAGTTCAATTGTTCCTGAACATCATGTGTTTTAGTTTTCCAGAGTCCAAGTCCTTCAGTTTAAACCACACACACACACACACACACACCAGTCACAACACACACAAAATACACCATGTGTTTTAGTTATTACCTACACACACACACATTCCATTTACCACACACACACACACACACACACACACACCACACACACACACACACACACACACACACACATACATACCATACACACACACACACACACACATACCATACACACACACACACACACACACATACACACACACACACACACACTCTCTCTCTCTCTCTCTCTCTCTCTCTCTCTCTCTCTCTCTCTCTCATCCTCCTGAGGCAACTCTGTGCCTCATCTGCCCCGGGAGAAAAGTCACAGTAGGTCCCCCGAAGTCTTTCTTCAGCACAGCTCTGGGATGAGCAAACGGAGACCCTCAGGAAAACAAATCCAAAAGTTTGAACCCTTGCAGATTCGGGGGCAGCATCAGAGGGAGGAACGGGAATTGGGACCGATGCAGTTAGGAGGGGGAGGAAGGGGACTCAGAAGGCAGACAATGGTGGGATTCTAACAGAACTAACATCTGGTGCCGGGCATCTGAGCTCTCCAGGAAGCACAAGCGAGGCCTGTGGGAGAGCTAGACACTCCAGCAGAGAAAATGGTGCATAGTCTTGTGTGGGCGTGTGGGCAGGAACCTTTAAAGAACCAGAGGAATGGGGCAGCTAACTGGACCCGGGGACTTGCTGTTTGAGCTGCTCCTGAAGGGTACCAGTCGGGCAGAGCTGGGAGTGGCAGAGCGGGAAGTGAACCCGGACAGCCTGGCTGCAGAGTCTGAGCTGTCACCCACATGGCACGTCAGCTCCACTGCCCTGCACCTCTGCTCCTGGAGATGTGACAGCTTATGTCCTGGCCTCTCCACAGAACCGTAGACAGTTGCTTTCTCTTGGTAAACTTCTGCCCTCCACCGGGGAGAGTCTCTGCCTCTGTAGATGCCTAGGACTTGGGATGTCTCCAGGACGCACTGACTCCATCCCCAGAGTGCCTGTTGCTACTGAGGTGATGGCAGGGAGGCCTGAAGGGAAGCATTTCCTGTTCTGTTTTCGGGGGTGGGGGGGGGACGACGGACGGACCATCTGCCCCACAACCAGGGCCTCCTCTGCGCATAGCAACAACTCTGAGGTCGTTAGCTGCCATGAGACCCAGGGAAGGCTGCTCCTGGTGGATGTTTAACGTCACAGGCTAAGCTAGTGGAAGGACTGGAATCTGCACACGGACAGGGCCAACTCTGAGGCTTGTGTCCTGCCTTTAAGCTGGTCGGAACAGCCCGGGATGTGACAAGCCTTACACACCTTTCTAGTGACAGTGTGTCAGCCTATGCCACCCCACCCCGGGACTTTAGGACCATGGAAACAGACTGTATTGCATTGCTCTCCAGGTTCTCGGGTGTGTGGGAGTGCCACCAAGAGGGATACTGGCTACTAGGGCACTCCTTACTTGCTTTCCAGAGATCCTGACTCATTCGGTTTTGAGTGGGGTTCAGAAACCTGCATTTCCAGCTGACTCCCTGAGTCTCACCTTGCGAGGGTGGCAGATTTCACTTGGGAAATTCCACCTGGTACAGCTGTTTGTGGGTGACCCAGCACTGTCCCCTGGCCTTCCGTTTTGTCATTTCCACCATCAGAATATCATTCCGTTGGGGAAATCAATGTAAAGAGGTCGGGGAATCTTGAGATTCTCTTTCTTTTTTTTTTTTTTTTTGGTTCCTTTTTCAGAGGGGGAAATGGTGTCGCTGGGAGTTTGGGCAGCGTGCCCAAAGCCAGCTTAAAGTGTCTGCAATACTTTTTTCGAGATTTTTTTTTTTTTTTTGTTCTTTTTTTTTTCGGGCTGAGGACCAAACCCAGGGCCTGGTGTCGCTTCCTAGGAGTTTCTACCACTGGCCCAAAGCCCAGCCCCAAGTGTTTGCAATACTTAATACTGACTGTCAACGTGAGAAGATGTAGAATTACCTAGCAGGCTAACCTCTGGGCACATCCGTTAGAGAGTTTCTACCCTGGATTAGCTGAGGTGAGAAGGCCTGACCTGACCGTGGACAGCATTATTCATTCCAAGGCCTGGAGGCCGCCATGTGTCCCTCGACACCTGCCTCCTGCCTCATGTGTGTGTGTGTGTGTGTGTGTGTGTGTGTGTGTGTGTGTGTGTGTGTGTGTGTGTGACTGCATCAGGTACCCACAGAGGCCAGAGATGTTGATTCACCCTGGAGCTGGAGTTACAGATGTCTGCCTGACATGGGTCCTTTGCAAGATCAATGCATGCTCTTAACCACTGAGCCCTCTGAGTCCTGTATCCCATCTTGAACTGTAAGCCTCCCTTACGTTGCTTCCCCTGCACCCCCCCGGCAGTTGATCTCAACATCAGGAAATGTACCTAGCAGAGTGGCTGAGGTGAGATTAGAACCTGCATCCCTGAGCTGCAGAGGCTACGTTCTTCCCAGCACCGTATTGCCTCCTTGCATAGAAGCTCTGGATGAGAGGCTCCAAGCTGCCAACCAGGGAGACCAGTGGTGTCAGACAAGGGCAGGCAAGATGGCTCAGTGGGCAAAGGCGCTTGTCACCACACCAGTGTGAGCTCTATGCCTGGGATACAGGCGGTATAAGGAGAGAACTGAGTCCTTTACACAGACATACAAACGCATGCAGATAAATAATAAATAAATAAATCACGACAGCGACGGTGCCTACCGTTTATTGAGCACACATTACGAGCTAGACATAGGCTGTCTGATTAAGAGCAGCGTGTGCTATAAGCCTAAAGGCTGAAGAGCCATGCTGTCCCCTAAAGAGTTGTTCCCAGGAGGTGGAGAAGTTACTAGGTGAATGACAACAAGGATGGTTGGGGAATACATGTGTGTAAAGCGGTGAGGTTGGATGACCCTGCATGTGAGTATCGTTGATGGAATCACCAAATCAGGTGGAGGTGGCTTGGGGCCCTGACCCTAAATCCCCCCCTAGAGCAATGAATGTGGAGCTGCGAGACTGTGTGTGTACATTCAAGCTGAACTTTATTTCTTCCATGCCAAAGGTCGTACGTAAGCCCTGAAAGGATGAGGCAACATTGGAAGCTGACAGAGTGGAGTTGCCCTTGAGTTAGTGCCAAGATCTCTCTTGCCTTCTGTCAGGCCCATTCAGGCCCTTGGGTGGAGATGGCTTTGGGGGGGAGGGTCATGCCTGGGGTTGGCAAGGGAGAGGAGGGAGAGGCAGCAGGTATGGAGGGATGGAGTTGTCGGGGCGTCGTGATTGATGGAGACAGGCGGAGAACCAGCCCACTGCTTTGACAGGTGACAGACAGTACAGAGCCCGCAAGGGCCATGTGAGACGCTGGTGCCAAAGCAGCAGAGCCCAGATGCTGGATGAAGTTGCTCCCTCCCCAAGGCCTTCCAGCCAAACCTGGACTGGGCTCCTCATTGCTGGCAGCTGCGTTTCTGGAGTTCTCTTCCAGGCCTCTGGCGGCTGTCCCCCCCACCCCAACCCCACCCCCTGCCTCCCTGCGGCGCCTGGAACTTCAAGGCTGCTTTGCTGAGGTTCTGTCTTTGAAGCATCCAGTGGGGGCGGGGCAGCACTCTGACCTCCAAATTCTTTCCCGTGACCTCTGTGACCCTGGAGAGACAGAGGCCTTTGGGACCCGGGAGGTCCACAAGAGGTGGGGGTGGCTACTAGATCCACAGTGCTCAAAAAGCCCTTCCCTGGGGCATGGGAAGGGGTCCTAGGGGTCTGTAAGGATATCTCTGTCACAGAAGGGGGCTGCAGGGCTAAAGTCTGGGCCCCTGATTTATGGGGTCTCCTCAGAAGCCAAGACAGCCCCCCATCTGATGAATCTGAGCTGGAAGCTACCGGCAGCTACTTTTGTGTTCCCGTTTTTTCTTCTGGGTTGCCTCTTTTTGGTCAGTGTTATCTCTGGGCCCATTTACCAGAATGTTCACCTGGGACTCTGCCTCTACCTCCTTCCTGCAGTAGCCAAACAGTTGGAAATCCCCTGCATCAGCTCTCTCTGCACCCCACCATCCCCCCCCCACACCCGCTTTTAACTCACCAGGTCTCTAGGCCGCTGTCCCTTAGCCACTGGAATTGTCCCAGTCCCTGGACACAGCTCCCATGCTCTGGGAACCACCTTCCCTACTTGCTTAAACGTCTGGAGCCCATCACCACTCTTCCCTCAGTCTCCCAGGGTCCTGTATTCCTAATGTTTAGTAAGTGCTCAGAAAACAACCCCCAATCCCTCTTCTGCCTTACCCCCCACTCCGAAGACTCCCCAGCCTCCCCTCAGGAGTGTTTCTGCTCAGGGAGCTGTACCTGGCAACTGGCTTGGGAAGTAGCTATTGTTGGCTGAGGACACGGGGGAGGGGGCGGGGGGCCGGGGAGATGAGGCTGAGGAGCAAGAAGAACACCAAAGACTCAGTGTCCCCTAGCTTTATGTCCCCATACCCTGGGGGGCCAGGGAACACAAATTTAAATGGCCCTGGGTGAGGCTCTGTTATGGGAATCACTACATGGGGCAAAGGATGTCAAGTTTGCAAAGAGGGTGGACAGAGATGGCTCCACGGGGAAGCGAAGGTGTCCTTGAACCTCACCTGGCACCAGGAGCCAGGACCCTTAATGCCACTTGTCCTTACCAGCCTCCCTGTCTTGTTCTCCGTCTGCTCCAATGGAAACGTGATTTATTAGGCATTAACTCTGAGCCAAGCCCAAGCTGAGTAGCAAATACATTGGTTCGTTCCATATAGAGTTAGCCCAAAAGAAATGGCTCCCACTGTACCCCCTCCCAATAAAACGCTCTTGCTGTAATGCATGGCATGGTCCTGAACTCCTGGGCTCAAGCAAATCCTGCCTCAGCTTCCTGAGTAATGGAGACCGCCTGGCTTGTGTTCATACTTACGCGAGGAAACCGAGGCCGGGCGAGGTGAAGGAACTGGCCAAAGTCCCACAGCCAAGAGGTGGCAGGATTCTCAATGAGTCTCTGCTTTGTCAACCCCTGGGAGCATCCCATGATGTTTTGCTTGGTCTCAGAAAGGCCACAGCTGAGAGGGCAGTGGGAGGAGAAGGCTGCCTGGGAGCCAATGGGGGTGGGGAGTGTGGGGATGGGGGCGTGGCAAGGAGGGTGGGGGTGTGTCCTAAGTTCAGCGCTGAGGGAGGAGGTAGCCGAGCTCTTAGGGCACACCTGCTCTTCCACAGTGACTGTTAACTTTTCTCCTTCAGAATGACAGGGACTTCCCAAAGGACACAGCCTATGTCCTGGCTACATACTTGCGTTCAGAAAGGAGAAAGGGAGGAAGGGAGCCCCTGGCAGGGCTGTGCCATTTGCAAGTGGGCAGTCCTGTGCTTATTCATATTCACATGGTGGGTCACCAGAGAGATCTTTCGAAAGGTTCAGTATTAGCTAATGAGTAGGAAGAACTTACAAAATGCCCTTGGCTGTCTTTTCTTTCTTTCTTTCTTTCTTTCTTTCTTTCTTTCTTTCTTTCTTTCTTTCTCTCTCTCTCTCTCTCTCTCTCTCTCTCTCTCTTTCTTCCTTCCTTCCTTCCTTCCTTCCTCCCTTCCTTCCTCCTTCCCTTCCTTCCTTCCCTTCCTTTCTTCTTCCTTCTTTCCTTTCTTCCTTTCTTTAAAGATTTATCTATTTATTTGGTATTTCAAGGGTTTCAAGCAGCCCTGGCTATCCTGGAACTCACTCTGAAGACCAGGCTGGCCTCGAACTCACAGAGCTCCGCCAGCCTCTGTCTCCTGAGACTAAAGGCATGCGGCACCACCACCTGGCTTAAAAGATGTGTCTATCTTATATTATTTTGTGTGTGAATGTTTTGCCTGCATGTATATTCGTGCATCCCATACGTTCAAACATATCAGAACCCCTGAAAGTGGAGTTCCACATGGTCGTGAGCAGCTACGTAGGTGCTGGGAACTGAACTCAGGTGCTCTGTAAGAAGCAACCAGCGCACTTAACCGGTGAGCCAACGCCACAGCTCCCTGTCCACTGCATTTTAAAAGGCTTTAAAGATTATGTGTGGTTTGTGTGGTGGGAAGGGCACGTGTGTTCAGGTGAGAGGACGACACTGTGGAATCAGTTCTCTTCTGTCTATACGTGGGTTCCAGGCCTTGAACTCAGGGCATCAGGCTTGCTTAACAAGCACCTTTACCACTGGGCCATTAGCTGCCCGTAATGTGCATTTTCAGAAAGCAGATTCCCAAACACAGCACTTCGTGCGCCTGGGATCTCCTAGGATCGTGGGCCCTCCACCAAGGAACTTGCAAACCGTGGAAGACTCTTCCCTCTTTGGTGCTTTGTGAATGCCGGGCAGTCTCCAGCTCTCTCTGTGAGTCAGCCACAGAACTCCTCGGGAAAGTCCTGAGGAGTTTTTCTTCAGTCAGTTCTAATCGAGCAGTTTGAGCATCACCCAGTGTCACATGTGATGTCGGGGGGGGGGGGAAGAGTCGAGGCAGCTCTCTCTCTCTCTCTCTCTCTCTCTCTCTCTCTCTCTCTCTCTCTCTCTCTCTCTCGGTACCTTCCTTCTTTTCTGTCTTCCTGGGGCCCAGAGCCAGCTCAGCTTGAGGTGGGTGGAGAATGGATTTAGTGACTCGAGGCTCCCCAGCCTGACTTAGCCCTCTGAGGAAAATGAGTCATTTTTCTAACGAGGAGATGTTTCCCTTTATATGGCAAGAGGGAAGGGGAAAGGGTAGGGTAGGGACAGTCCCCTTTGGTTCCCTTTCAGACTTAATTCTCAGTTCTGAGGAACACTTCAGCCACCCACGGAAGGACACTAGGGCCACTGTTGCCAGAACTGATAGTGCCAGTGGCTGCCAGCTCTGAGGGCATCCGGTTGCCTGTACAGGACCGGGTAGGGCTGAGTAGATAGAGGATTCTCCTTGGTCCTCCATGGATGGTATCCGTCTTGTGAGCTTGCTGACGGGCATAGATCCTTCCCCCTTCCTCTGACCACCTAAGATCCTTAGGATAGGGGCATGTAGAACTCCCATCCTTGTACTCTCTTAAACCTGAGTGAGCTAACAGTACGCCTGACCATGCCTTCCCCAGCCCCCTCCTCCTCCTGGTCCTTCCATACCCCCTTACCCATGATTATTGTGGGACTTCAGAAATCTGGCTTTTGTGAGGGAGAGAAGCAAGGTGGATGCCAGGCAGTCAAGGATGACTACGTCAGTGTCCCTATCGACAGGCGACAGGCCTGGGTTCAGCCCAATGCCTGTCCATGGTCCCCGGCATTTCTGAGGTAACTTGAAACAAGCCATTTTATTTCAGACCCCCCCCCCCTTCTCATCTGGAAGGCAGGGGAGGTGAGCGCCAGTCACAGCTGTGAAAACATCTGCACAGCAGCTATTTCCTTTGAGCTTGTACTCAGAGAGGTCACCTCAGAGAGGCTTTCTCTGGGCATGGATTCAAACTTGGCCCTCACCTCCCAGGTTCTGTCCCCTTCGTGCTGTGTGTTTGTGTGAGTGTGCATGTGTGTGTTTGCATGTATGTGAGTATGTGTGTTTGTGTATGGATGTGTGTGTTTGTGTATGGATGTGTGAGAGTGTGTGTGTGTTTCTTTGTGTTTGAGTATGAGTGCTTGTGTGTATGTGTGTGTGTTAGTATTTGTGTGAGAGCGTGTTTGTATGTTTGTGTGTGCATGTATGTATGCGTGAATATGTGTGTTTGTATAAGACTATGGTGTATGTGTTTGTATGTTTGTGTGTATTTGTTTTTGCATGTTTGTGTGTGTATGCGTGGGTATGTGTGTTTGTATGAGACTATGGTGTATGTGTGAGTATGTTTGTGTGTATTTGTGTTTGCATGTTTGTGTGTGTATGTATGTATGCGTGGGTATGTGTGTTTGTATGAGACTATGGTGTATGTGTGAGTATGTTTGTGTGAGTGTATGTATGTGTTTGTGTTTATGTGTGTGTGTATGTTTGTGTAAGTGTGTTTGTGTGAGTGTGTGTATGTGTTTGTTTATGTGTGTGTATGATTGTGTATATGTGTATATAACTGTGTTTGTGTGACACTGTGTGTGTGTGTGTGTGTGTGAGAGAGAGAGAGAGAGAGAGAGAGAGAGAGAGAGAGACCAAGGCTCTCATGGGTGCTGTGTAAGCACTCTACCACTGAGCTCCCGCCCCAGCCCTCTTTTACTTTGTGTTATGAGTCAGAGTCTCACTAAGTGGCCTGGGCTGGCCTGGAACTTACTCTAGTTCAAGCAGACCTCACACTGCCATGCTCCTGCCTCAACCTCTGAGGAAATGAGATTAGAGTCCTGTGCCACTGGGCTCCTGTCTGGAGCCCTCCCCTGTTTAGTTCTTCTTGGTGTTCGCCACAACTGACTATTATTTTTCTTCTCTGCCACCTCCTCCCAGCTTGGAAGTTCCATGAAGGCAAGGGCTGTATCTGCTTTGTCCCCTGCAGAGCCCACTCAGGACAGTGCTGGCACATAGTAGGCATGCGGGTGTCTGCAAAATCAGTAACTAGGGGACCAGCAAGATGGCTCAGCAGGCAAAGGCGCTTGCCAACCAGCTTGACAGCCTGAGTTTTATCCCTGGAAGCCTCTGTGAAAGATGAGAAGCGCCTCTGGCTAGCTGTCCTCCAGCTCCCATATACACACCGTGGTACACAATGTATACAGACACAATGTGCCGACACAATGAATAAACAATGTAAGAGGAGGAAGTGCGTCATTGGAGGGAGGAGCTGGAGAAGTGGCTGGGAACACTTGTTGCTCCTGCAGACGACTGGAGTTTGATTCCCAGAAACCACGTGGTAGCCGGAAAAGATCCAGGACACCGTTCCAGGGGATCTGATGCCTCCTGTCTCTGAGGGCCACCCCATACATACCTGTGTAAATAAAAAGAAAGAGCAATTCTTAGGGGACTTGGAGAGATGCCACAGTGGTTCAGCGCACTTATGGTTCATGCAGAGGACCTGGGTTCGATTCCCAGCACCTGCACGGTGGCTTACAACCATCTGTAACTCCAGTTCCGGGGGATCCAATGCTCTCTTCTGACCTCTGCGGACACCAGACACATACAAATGCGGTACACATACATACATGAGGGCAAAACATTCATAAAATTAATATTATTTTTAAATAAAAAAGGAAATCGTGGGGTTGGGGATTTAGCTCAGTGGTAGACTGATTGATTGCCTAGCAAGTGTAAGACCATGAGTTCAGTCCTCAGAGCAGGGGGAATAAAATCTTCGGTCTGGATATGTACGGTGGCACCACACACTATTAATCCCAGCACTTGGTTGGCAAAGGCAGGCAGATCTCTGCGAGTTCGAGGCCGGCCTGCTCTACATAGAGACTTCTGGGACAACCAAGGCTACATAGAGAGAGACCCAGTCTCAAACAATTAAAATAATAGAAAGAGGAATCCTTAAAGAGAAGGAGCGGTTGGGAGAAATGAGTGTGTACACCAGTGATGGATGGATAGGTAGCTGTGAGCACCCGGCAGTGTCGAGCCTGGGTAGGGGCCAGGTACAGAGTCTGGGTAAGGGCCAGGTACGCCTCAGTCCCGCTCCCCCTAGCCCTGCTCAGCACCAGCTGCTCCCCCGGAGGCTTCAACCTCGATTTTCCTACTTCTGCTTTCACAGCAGGGCACGGGATTGCCCTCGGGCACAGAGCGAGCACTTAGACCGTAAAAAATCTGAAGCCGCTGTTGAGAGTGGAATGTCAGTAGGCTTTTTAGACAGAAAGGAGACTCAGCCAAGGCTCTTGCTGTGTCCCCCAGTCCACCAGGCACAGGTCATATCTCTGACCCCAAGGCACCTTGGGAAAGCACAGGAAGCCTTCTTGGTTTTGGAAATGAGCTCAACTCCTGAGTCCCAGAGAAAACCCCAAGCCAAGGGTTTTCGGCCCAATCCCTCTGTGCCGCCTGTAGGACTCAGACCCACCTCCCTTTCTCTCTGCTGTTAGTCCCTGAGACCAGGAAACCTGCGTTATGTCTTTAAGAAATGAACGTTTGGTTTTGGAAGATACACATGTGCACACTCGTCCGGTTTCTTCTCTCCCGGCTTTCCTGATGAGGCTCCCCCGCTTTCTCAAGGCGCAGCAGTCAAACCTCAGACACTCCATTTCTGCACCAGACTGTGTACACTCGTACAGGCTTTCGCATGCACGGCCTTTCACCACATCCCCCTATTCCAGAATCCTGTCAGGATATCGTGTGACATTCGCCTGTCACTCTCCTTTCGCCTCCTCTGGCTGTGACAGTCTCTCAAACCTGTCTTGTTTTTCACAGCCTTGGTGGTTTGGGGGAATGTCCCTCAGCCTGTCCATGATATCTTCCTGGCGAAGGCTCCTCTCTGCCCACCTTCACTGCCCACACCCTGGCCCTGGCGGCAGCTTCGCTGCGTGTAGCCTTGACAATCGTCAGTGTGGGATCTGAGGGGTCCACAGAAGCTCCTTTTTCTCCATCTGTGACCCACTCCTGCCAGTTCTGTCCCCCCTTCTCTGTACCTGTTTAGTACTTGGCTTAGGCCGGGCCACAGGCCTACCTGGATGAAGGAGGAGCCTCAACCTGTTCCCGCCTGCTTTTCTTCCTCATAACCCCCCTGTATCTCTGACACTTACACCTAGACCGGCCACACCGCCCGCCTAAAAACCCCACTTGCTGCCTTTTACCCCAGGGAGAGGCTCAGTCTTTCCCACAGACAGGAAGTCCTGTAACACAGCTTCCGCTTTCTCCCCCCCCCCTTTGCCTGGGTCATGCCTTTCTCACTTCTTGCCCTGGAACCCTGGATTCCACATTCCACAGATGTGGGCATGCTATCTAGCTTGCTTTCTCCTGTCCAAAGGCAAAGACAAAGCAAAAACAGTCACTAGGACACAGTGTCACCAGGGCGGGGGCAGCTTGTGAAATGAGGCTGAGCAGGGGGACAGGGTCAGAGCCTGAGATTCTCGTGGACTGAAGACCAGAGTTGAGAGTTTTCCCTTCCTTCTCAGAGCAGTAGGGGACCCCTGAAGAGGGTTTGAAGGAAGATGTAGCTTAGTTGGTAGAGGGCTTGCTGAGCATGCCTCAAGGCCTGGGTCCCATCCCCAGTGTGGTATAAACCAGATGTGACGGTGCACATCTGTAATGCCAGCACATGGGAGGTGAAGGCAGGAGGGTCAGGAGTTCAAGGCCAGCCTGGGGGACATAAGAGACTTCTCAGAAAGGTAAATAAAACACCCGAATAAATGGAGTGGCACAGATTGGAGTAGGGAAGAGAAGGGGAGGAGAGGAGAGGGAGGAGGAGGAGAGGAGAAGGGAAGGAAGGGAAGGGGAAGGGAAGGGAAGGAAGGAAGGGAAGGGAAGGAAAGACGAATTGTGGGTTGTTTTTTCCCATTGTGTGGCCTTGAACACCTAGGACTGAAGCTTCAGCTCCTGTGTTACCCATCTGTAAAATGCAGACAGATCCAGGTGCTTTGTGCGGTCACTCTGGGGGAGAACGTGAAGTAGAGATGCACACTCCTAGGGCTCCCCATGAGGATGCCAGAATTCCTCTTTCTCTCTGACCTCTCCCATGGCCCCAGGCTGCTAAGACTCCTTAACAAACCCCTATTCCAGACTAGCCCAGCCTTCTCTCTCATCCCAGGAACTTGGGCTTTAGCCCCACTGTCCACCACTGACTTCTGCCCTAGGACATAGGCATTGTTCTCTGATTGCCCTGCCCCATCTAATCTGTCCTCACCCACTCTGTCTTCTAGTCAGTGATGTGCTAATATCCTCATGGCCAGCCCTTTCCAGTCCCACCTGGACCAATGGGCTACAGGAGCAGCCTGTTGGCCTGGCTTCATCATTGTGTGGGATCGAGAGCTGTTCATTCTCACAAGCCATCATCAGCTCACCTGACTTCCTCCAGAACAGCATGGTGCCGTGCTCTGGGTGAGTTATGCTCCCCTCTCCCTAAGCATCCGCATCCATAGCCCATAGCTGTGATCTTGCTTAAGTCACCGTGGATCATGTAAGGCACAAATAACCAGTCTTCAGCCTTTGCAGATGAGGAGTGAGCCCAGGGAGTGCCCTTCTCTTGGTCTTAGAGGTGAAGGACACAGAGAAGGTCCTCTGAAGTTACTGTTTCTTTGTTGGTTTGTTTTTGAGGCAGGGTCTCATGTAGTCCAGGCTAGCCTCAAACTTGTCATACGGCCAAGGATAGCTATTTCAGATCTTCCTACTTCCTTCTGCTTTTCTTTTCTTTCTTTTTTTTTTAAAGATGTATTTATTATAGATGAGTACACTGTTGCTGTCTTCAGACGCAGCAGAAGAGGGCATCAGATCCCATTACAGATGGTTGTGAGCCACCATGTGGTTGCTGGGATTTGAACTCAGGACCTCTGGAAGAGCAGTCAGTGTTCTTAACCACTGAGCCATCTCTCCAGCCCCCTTCTGCTTTTCAAGTGCTGGATTATTGACGTGTGTTACCGCGCCTGGCCTTATCTCTGTGCCCCTCTGTCCGACTCACTTGGGTAGTTGTTTAGTTCAACTCTCGACAACTGGGGCCCAGAACAAATGCTACCTTCTTGCTATTCCATTAGTCCCGGACCAACTGGAGCCTGTTATCCTTGTCACACGTCCCAGGGCTTTGGGATGGGAGATGTGGGATGAAGGGACCTGGCACAGTCCCAGTCTGTGCCCTTGCCTGCTTTATGTGCTGGCTAGGTGAGAGGACTTAATTGGTCACTCACCTTGGGAGCATCTTTTGGTATTGCCATGGCAACTGTGCACAGGGTGGATGCTTTGGCTTTAGCTTGCAAAGGGCTATCAAATCTTCCTTGCTGGGGGGGTCCATGACATAGAGAGAGAAGGTCCTGTCAGGAGACAGAGTGTGTGGGTGGATGGGGCGTCACTGAGCATCCACAGTTAGTGTGGGACATTCCCCGAGCCCTGGGGTGGCCCGTACTCATCTATGTGCACCACATCCCCTGTACACCTCACGGAAAGTCACCCTGAGACTTCTCTTCAAGCCAGCCTCTGTTTCCTCCTGCGTGCGATGGGGTGTGACAGAATGTAGAGTTACCCGGGAGGCAGGCACACCTGTGAGAGAGTTTCTAGTCTGGGTTCATTGAGATGGGATGCTCCACCCCAAATGTGGGTCCCCTGGGTCCCAAACTGAACCAAAAGGAGAAAGTGAATGGAGCAGCAGCAGCTTCTTCTTCTTCTTCTTCTTCTTCTTCTTCTTCTTCTTCTTCTTCTTCTTCTTCTTCTTCTTCTTCTTCTTCTTCTTCTTCTTCTTCTTCCTCTCCCCTCCTCCTCCTCCTCCTCCTCCTCCTCCTCCTCCTCCTCCTCCTCCTCCTCCTCTCTCTCTCTCTCTCTCTCTCTCTCTCTCTCTCTCTCTCTCTCTCTCTCTCTCCGCCCTGTGACTGGTCACCCACCTCCTATCACCCCAACTTCCCCAACTTCCCTGGGACATCAGACCATACCCTCAAGCTGGGAGCCAGAATAAACCTCTCCCCCTTAAGTTTATTTTGTCAAGTGTTGGTCACAATGATGTGAAGGGTAATTAAGACAGGGAGCTAACCCTGACCTCGGATATTGTCCTAGCTGCCCGATAGTCACAGGAGCCACACTCAGGGGTCTCCAGGGAGAGAGGGGAACACGGCCAACGGATATCATTCGGACCTTCTAATCGGCGTGGTCCTAATGAGTACTCCTGGCTCCTGAGTTTCAGTTTCTCTTCTCTAAAATGAAATTCTGAGAAAATGGAGTCAGACGGTAGCTGGCACCGCAAGTCCACGCCTGACCCAAACTGCTGTCAGTGTCTCGTCCTTAGGAAGGTTGTCCAGGGAATGGGTCAGGGCTGGCTCCCAGGAGGTTCCGGGTCTATCTCAGAGACTCTCCTCCCGGTGGGGAGACCCCTTTTATGTGCTGTACAGATTCTTTAGGAGCCTGTAGACTGTGTCCTGCCACCATCCGGCATCTTTGTCCTTGTCCTGGGTCTCCTAGGAGACATCTAAGCAGCCTGTTGGCTAAGCTGGGTCCCTGGCCTGACCCTGGGCAAGTGACTGTCTCCTGGGCCCTCATTTTCTTCCTTTGTGAGAGGGTCCAATAACACCCGTGGCCTTGGGTGGCTATGAGGGTTACCAGGATGAATGAGTGATGTGATTGAATGCGGCCATCCCTCCTCCTCTTTCCAAACCAAGAGACCCAGCAGGCTCGGGCACTGGGCTAGGATGGTCTGACAGCTGAGCCCTCGGCTTCAGGAAGCTTCCACTGTCCAGATGGCGTAGAATAGTGGTTCTCAGCCTTCCTAATGTTGCACCCATTTAATGCAGTTCCTCATGGTGAGGTGACCCCCAACTGTAAAATCACTTCCATTGCTAACTGTAACTTTGCCGCTGTTGTGAATTGTAATGTAAATATCTGTGTTGTCTGGTGGTCTTAGGCGACCACTATGAGAGGGTCGTTCAACCCCCGCCTGGGGTAGCGACCCCCAAGTTGAGAACCGCTGGCTTGGAGGAAGCAGGGCCCCTGTGAGATTTCTCCGAATGAAAAGAGCTATGGAGCAGGAAGCCCCAGAAACAAATCTCTACAGGATCGTGATGTGGTGGGACTGTGACCCCCACACAAGTGACTTGACCTCTCTGAGATAGGCTTCCTTTTTACAGAAATGGGGCAGCGGTGTAGTTCTGGAAGTTGCTGTACGTAGTTGGTGAGCTGACATCAGGGAAGTGCTTGGCATAGTCTAGCTGTGAGTTTTTACTTGCACTTAGGATGTGTTCTCAGTGTCTCCGTGACTTCTTGGCCATACTCGCTCTTCTCGAAGCAATAATACATTTTGTTCACTCTTATCTCTCTGGCTCCTTCCTTGGGCCAGGCACTGTTTGGAGTTCTTTTGCCATATTACGTCATTTCGGGGTCACCATTCTCCGGGGCTAGCTCTGTTGTCACCCCCACTTTATAAACGTGGAGGCAGAACCTCCCAGCCTCTGGCTCGGCAGAGCTCAGCTCTCTCCCTTCATCCTTTCTGAGGTGATCGTGGACCTGGTCAGGACATCTTGCAGGGACCAGCAGGACACAGCAGGTGCCCACAGGCAGAGTGTCTGACTGGGCGAGGCGCACCACAAAAATGAGGCCAGCCTGGAGGTGAGCGGTGTGTGCGTGGGAAGCCTATGGCAGGCGCCGTGGGACCACGTGTGTTTATACAGCCTGTCCTGGACAGGCAGGGAGCCCTGGACCATCTAGGGTAAACATCCGGACACTTGTCAGCTCAGTGGAGGACAGAGGCAAACCAGCGACCAGCTGCCAGTGTCTTTTTGTACCTTGCTTGACACTGGGGTGTCCTGGTGAATGGATGAGAAGGCACCATGGAGCTGACATTTACTGTACACTTCATGTGCCCGGCCATTTGCAAACAGTGTACACTGTGTGGCCTGGTTTATTGTTTTACTTGGCTAATGTAGAAACCAAATTACGTGAGCTGTGCTAACCTAATTCCATTGAAAACCACAAAGTTTGGTTTTCCGGGACTCTATTTTGTTGTTGTTGTTGTTGTTGTTGTTGTTGTTGTTGTTGCTATAACAAAATAAATGAGACCAGATCATTTATAAGGAGTAGAGGTTTATTTGTGTTGGAGGCTGCAGAGCTCAAGAACACAGTGCTTGACTTGTGAGGACTTTCCTGCCATTTCATATATGATCCAGGGCACTGATTCCCAGAGGGCGAGAGGACAGAATCACAGGTCTCACTGTGTAACCCAGGCAGGTCTGGAACTTGCTGTGTAGACCAGGCTGGCCTTGAGCTCACAGAGGTCCACCTGCCTCTGCCTTTCAAGTGCTGGGATTCGAGGCGTGCACCACCACACTTGGCCCTCTCTTCCTCTTCTGAGAAAGCCGCTAATGACACCACGAAGCCCCGACCGCCCTCATGGCCACATCCGGTCCCAGTGCCTCCCAAAGGCCACACACATCCTTACACCAATGTGAGTCCGGAGTATAAGTTTCTTTCTTCCTCTCTTTTCTTTTTTTCGGAGCTGGGGACCGAACCCAGGGCCTTGTGCTTGCTAGGCAAGTGCTCTACCACTGAGCTAAATCCCCAACCCCCGGAGTATAAGTTTCTAACACACAAACTTTGGCGGGGACACATTTAAACCGCAGCAGAGGATGAATATAACGTGTAGCTCAGACAGGATCCCCAAGCCTCCCTCTACAGAGCCACTTCCCAGGCAAACTGAATTCCTTCCAACCCTTATTCAGCACCACCCGCCCCCACCTCAGGGATCCCTCCATCTGCCTACTCTGATTCTTGCTGTGGACGCTCTCCCAGGTTCACCAAATTGGTTTTGATCATTTACTCACGTGTTGGGGCTGAAGCACAGAGCTTTGTGTATGACGGGCAAGTGCGTGCTCTGCCACAGGACTTCATGCAATCTTCTCTGTCACAGGGTGAGGGACAGGGTGACTGTCAGATGCAGGCCAGTCTGGTCTCCACAGAGTGATCTGGCAGGGGTGACTGACAGATACAGCTTGTGTCTCTGAAGCTTCCTGGGCCTTCTTTCTTCCCACCAGGAAGAAAGATCTCACCGGCTCTGGCAGCCTAGGTGTGTGGACTGGGTCTCAGACAGGCTCAGTAACTTGAAGTTCTCAAAAATTGGGGTTTTAGCTGTAATAATAATCCCTGGGTCTGAGGCAGGATGGTGGTGAGTTTGAGACTGCGTTGGGAAACAGTGTGAGACCCTGTCTCAAAAAAAAAAAAAAAAAAAAAAAGGAGTGGGTAGACATTAGATCTCATCCCACCCATCATGAGGTGGGCAGAAATTGAAGCCTAGGAAAGGAAAGTCTGCCCAAGAGACTCACGGACTAGTTCAGGTAAAGCTGGAGTTTAGATGAGGGAACATAAGGCCAGGTCTCCCTGTGTTGGTGGCTTGGGACAGGGTCAGGAAAGGACAGAGAGATGAAGCTCATGGATTCCCCCAGATGCCATGGTGTGCTCGGGAGCTCGGATAAAGCCCCCCACGTGTGTCACAGCACAGCCTCTAGTGACTCAGGCACTGGGCATTCCATGAGGGCCTTCTGCTCCTCTCTTCCCAGACCTGAGGTTTACCGTGCTCTGCCACATTTCTCCTGGCTACCATCACCTTTCAGTTCCACGGAGAGCCCACTAGGGCGGTGGCAGAGCTGAGGGTCACATTTGATCTGTGCACGGATGGGACCTGGACCCAGATGCCATCTGGACATGTCCAGGAAACACCTCGGGCTGAGAGAGGTGACATTGGTGCCAGTTCGGCTGGAGAATATTCGGGTCCCATCCAAGTCTGTCTTTGAGCCAGGACATGGGCCATTGCAGCGCCTGCTTGAATAGTCCTGCTCTAGCCGGAGACGTGGACATACCGCCAAGGTGATTGATTTGGGTCCAGACCAGCAGAGTCACAGGAGGGCAAAGGGAGGCCTGAGTAGAGAGGAAGTCTGTTGAGGGTAAAGGACTGTGTGGTCCAGACCCTCCTCCCCAGGTAAGGAACAGAAGTTGGAGATGCTGTAACAGGGCTGGAGGAGTCACTGCAGGGCCATGACGGGGAAGCCAAGACTGCCCAATACCCTGAGGCCTCGAATGTCACCAGCTGAACATCACTGTAATCACTGTAGGCTGGGGCTGGCCTGGTGACAAGTGGGCCCTTCTTCTGAAGCCTGTGGAACCAGCCCATGCCCTCTGTGCTTTTTAAGAGACCCCCACATGTGTCTCCCTCCAAAGCCATACGTGTGTGTGTGTGTGTGTGTGTGTGTGTGTGTGTGTGTGTGTGTGTGTGTAAGGTACCTGAGATCCACCAAAAGTGCAGACCTCAGTGAAACTATGGGATGGCAGAGAGGCCATCAGCCTCTGAAATAGGACTTTCCAGAATGTACAGTGAGATACACCCCTGTGGCCCTGGGGACCCATGGCTCGCCACTCCCTCTGCTGGGGAATCTCCTGTCCTGGGTGTTTGTGGCTTAGTACACTAAAGGCAAGGCACATGAGTCACAGACCACAGGCTGTTTACTTCTGCCTCTGGCCTGCCCCTAACTATTGGGTCTGAGTTGTGTCCATTTGCTGTCCTTGGGGTCCCTGCAGCCTCTGCTGCTCTGTTTTCCTGTTGGCTCCTGGTGACTGTGGCAGCTTCCAAGGGGATGCGTATTGATGGGTATGCGTTAGGGAGAGGAACTGGGGAAGGCTCCGATCTGCCGGCGATGAACGGCACCCAGAAACAGTGTCTGGTCCGTACGGGCATCTGGCCATTGATTGAGTTGTATCAGATGTTGGAGAACATTTTCAGGGACTTGCCTAAGCCTTTGAAAGGAGAGCCTTTCTTACCTCCGAGAACGGTTAATCCTGACCCTCCCCTCTCCTTCCTCCCCTCCCTCACGGTCTCTTGTATCCCCCAGGTCTGCTGTTTCTCTCCTGAAGCTGCTGTGTAGACGGGTGGGGATGCCGGGGAACGAGATAGGCTTTAGATGCCTGGTGGCCTAGAAGTCAGTGTGCAGGGCTCTCTGAAGTGTTCTGGAAGTTGTTAGATTGAGTGGAGCCAGCTGGCTGGTCACCTTTGACCTAGGAGACTGCGGGGAATTGATTGGGCGTTGGGGAGACTCTTGTGTCTGGGATTGGTGCAGAGGGAACTGCAGAGGTTAGGACCCGGCCAGCGACTGAAGCTTGATGAGGAGAGTCCCTTGCTTGCCCTGTGAGCTGCCCTGTTTGCTGGCTGTGTGTGGCCATTTGCTGTGAAGTGAGACTGTGGAGTGACTGAGTGGCCGGTTGATGTAGAATTAGCAAGCATAATGTTAGCTCTCATCATGGTGCCTAAATAGTTAGGAATCACAGTGGGGCAGGCGGGACAGACCAGACGTCACCAACCAGACAGCCCTGATGACACAGCGTCACAGTGTCACAGGAAAGCCATGGGCCAGCCTTGTCAGGATGTCTTCCTAGAGGGGAGATAGGAGGCAGATAAGAAGTCGGGGGAGCACTCTAGTGAGCCCTGATTTTCCAGTTAGGCTGGATCAGGAGAGGGATTCTCCATCTTGGCAGGGACGAGGGGACAAGCTTCCTGGGTCCTCTCTGCTCTGTCCTTGCTGGTCGTCAGGCTGATTGCTCCCTTGGAAGAGGAGAAAGCTTGTTCCTAATTGTCCATTATGCAATTGCAAATTGGCTCTGGAACTGGGCTGAACAGAGCCAAGCCCTAGAGGGGAGGGGAACCCCAGGCGGAGTGCCTACAGAGCCAGCATTTCGGGGACCCAAGAGGGGGTTTGGGAATGTCGTCTGTGTGAGTATCCCAGGCGGAGACACCCTTCCCAGAACACTTCATTTGGCAGTGTCCCATGGTGCCTAACTGTTACAGAGACCCGTGATCTCCTCCTCACACCAGCTGTGTGACCTTGGGCTGGGTGTTTACCCTCTCTGTGCCTTGAAGAGGTTTTGCTGGGGTGGCTGCGTTAGAACCTGCTTGGCTCAGAACTGAGTCACCCCTCGGGCAGTGGCTTTTGTTGCTGTTCTAGATGCCAGTGCTGCAGAGACCAACAGTGTTCTCTGCAGTCCTCAGGTTGAACTCAAGAGTACATTCCAGCTCTCTGTGCTGTATCTCTGTGGCCGGGACATTCCTGTGTGGTCACGGTGGCATCCAGCATCACAGCAAGTGTCCTGGGAGTGCCTCTCTTGGGAGGCAGCACTTGATTCTGGTGTGTCTCTTCCTGGGTCCTCACATTCCTTTCTGCCAGGCCCAGTGTACTCATAGCAGTGAGCCTACTTGTCCAGAGCCACAGAGCAGTCAATCACAGGGACCCACGGCACGGTTCATATAGCTCTTCCTCCTCAAAGACTGGGGAAGCATTTGGTTCTCAAGGGAGCCCAGCCTGGTGCTCACTCCCAATCTCTTTCTTTGAGCCTAGTACTCCCCCAAACTCCTGTACTTGGGGACCACTCTGAGCCAATACAGCCCTCTCTCCACTGCAGTTATGAGGACGGAGCCCCTCCAAGGCCTCTCCTTCTGGGCTCTTTCCTACCCAATGTGATCATGTGTCATGGTGGTGGTGGTGGGTGGAGTGTTGGGGACCTGCTGGGATACGGAGCCTGGGTGGGCTTCCTGAGGCAGACATTCCTGGTCACCAAGGCAACAGCAGTTCAGGAGCCTGTTTGACTGAGGATCCACTCTGATTGGCTGGGGCTGACAGTGTGGCTGGAGCCTTGGTGTCTCAAGAGGCCTAGGCATTGTGTGAAGCCGGGACCAGCCCTTCATATTGACGGGGAGGCTCTGCATCCTGGATGGGATGGTGGGGAAGGGAAGCAGATCGAGATACGGGCGTTTGGAGCCACGCAGACTTGGCTCTGAGTCTCTCTTGCCGCGCAGCCAGAGTAGGTCGGCAAACGTGGGGGTCACTGACAGCACTGATTTCTGGGTGTGTGGGGATCAAATGAACAGCACCAGTACCTAACACGTTGCCTGTTCACGGCAGCCTGTTTTCATCAGAAGCTGCAACTGTGGGATTCTTATCTCTGGGCAAGAAAGGTCTCACAGGCTGCAGGCGTAGTTCACTTAGTAGAGTGCTTGCCTTGCATGGACAAAGCCCATACTCCATCCCCAGCACCACATAAAACGGGCCCAGTGACCCCGCCCCCCAGGCTGGTGATTGGGAGGTAGAGGAAGGAGGACTAGAGGTTCATGATCATCCCAGGCTACCCAGCCTCAAAAAGGAAAAAAAAAAAAAAAGCCCAAGCTGGTGGCTTATGCCTGTCACCAGCACTTGGGAGCCTACGATAAGAGGAGCAACATGGGTTTGAGGCCAGCCTGGGCTACAGTGAGACCCCCCCCATCTCCAAACTAGCGAATGAGCACAAACAACGCAAGTCCCACAGGACGGTTGGCTGAGTTAAAAGCACTTGCTGCAAAAGCTGGTGGCCTCCCCAGAACTGCTCACGTGGTAGGGGAAAAGTGACTCCCGACTCCTCCCAACTCCAGCAAGGTGTCCTCAGATCTCTCTCTCTCTCTCTCTCTCTCTCTCTCTCTCTCTCTCTCTCTCTCTCTCTCTCTCACACACACACACACACACACACACACCAAAATGCTTAAATGAACATCTAAAAAAACCAAGAGTCAGACCTAGGAAGATGACATCACTTGCCCAAGTCACGGAGGCAGCAGGTGACAGTCAGGATTTAAATGCAGGCCGTCAGCAGCCTGTGCACATCAATGACACACTCATCTGCTACACAGTCTCGCTTTCTAGTGTCCCGCAAGCTGTGTGCCCATCTCCTGCATGTATGACACACGTCTGTGAGAACACATGAAGCCAGCTCACGGTGTGGCTGGGTAGGCAGCACAGGACGGATGTGTTTATTAACGGAGCTGTGGATGTCCCACATGTGTGTGGCACAGGAGGAAGCTGCTGGTGTGATAATTCAGCAGTGGCCCAGGGACAGAGAGTTCCAACTCCCAGAATGCCCCGGGGCTGCAGGGTATCAGTGGAGGAAGCTTGTTCTGAGCCTAGATCCCGTCTTCTGCATGGGACACGGTGGCCAGACTCCTGTTTCCACATAGCCGTCTTCCTGTCGTGTGGGGTTTCTGGAATGTTCTGGAATGAATGGAGGGAAGAAGCTGCAGGGCTTGGAAGAGCCCAAGCTAAGATTTTCTCCTGAATTGGGCACGGGTGGGGGATAAAAGAGTGTCTGAGGTGACCAGAACCCGACCCTTTGAGACTCCCTGCTCTTGGGAGCAAGCAGATGGCTCTCAGAGTCATCTCGAGCAGCACCATCGTGTCTATGGATGGCTCTGCAGTGGACGGATGACAAGAGGAACTTGATTCTGTCCAGCTGTGTGTGATTCCCTGCCCATCCTCTCCACCAATAGCACCATCTCCCTCCCGTTGGGAACTCACCCCGTGTTAGTAGTTAGGCTGTCACACACAGTATTGGACCCCATCCCCACTGTCACAGAGCAGGGCACACAGACCAGGCCTGGCTGACCCGAGTTCTCCTGGACTCATTCAGCCCAGGCAGGGAGAAGGGTCTTAGGGTTGGCACAAGTGAGCTTGGCTGGCCCCCCTACTGGGCAGGGTGTCTGATCTTGGGAGGTGGGTGTGGGGGAGGGTAGCATCCCTGGGTCCCAATCTTCACTTTAAGCTGCTCCTCTTGTCACTTCTTCTGGCTCTACAGGGTCTCTTCTGCTCCAGAGCCAAGCGGCTTCTGTCACTGAAGCTTCCAAGCCCGGCTGACCTGATGATATCTTAGCTCCAGTCAGTGGGGGACAGCGGAAACCTCAGCCCCCATCCTCAGCCTCACAGGCCACTGAAGTATGCATTCCTGGGCTTTTGTGTCCCCCTTCACAAATGTCACCAAGGAAGATCCCTTCTCTGGAAAAGGGTGTTTGAGATTGGGCTGGGAAAACTGAGGGGTCCTGCCCCTGTCTGCCATGCCTTCCAGAAACCCTTCAGGTCAGAGACAGGCCAACCAGGCGAGGTCCAGGAGGCCCTACAGAGTCCTGGACATGGAGCCTGGCAGATGGGCTGTGTGACCTCAGGGAAGACTCTCTCTGGCTGAGCCTCCACCTCTCCCTTGTAAACAGGCCTTAGCCTTTGAATGAGAGAGAAAAAAAGCATTCGGGAGGTGCCCAGGCACGGAGGGCAGGCCGAGGCCTGGCCGCTGCACAAGGTCCCTGGGGCTCCTGTGTTCTCCCGTTTGCACACACAGCATCCTTCAGTGCACACTCCCCCCTCCCACCTGCTCAGAGCTTCCCTAGCTGGAGCCGCTGAAAACTTTCCAGAGCTGGGCTACCAGCCAGGGCTTCTTAAAGTCACCAGCCTCCCGCCGAGGGCTCAGCAGGGCCTAGCCAAAGCCCATCACTCACCACAGGAGATTATCACATCAGAGCCTGCAGGATGGCAGGGTGCCTGGCGGGAGCCTGGCACCAGCTCCATGTCCGCCTGGACTGGGGAGTGACTAGGACTGCACCCCACTGTCCTGCTCTCCATCTGAGAGAATTCGTGGGGCCAGCTCTCGGGCTTACTTCCCCATCACGTCCCAGTCATGGGCATAGCAGCCTCACCACCACCATCACCCCGCAACCCAGACTAGGAGACATGGACGGAACTCTGGGCTGGGTTGGGTCTGCTCACATCCCACTCTTGGTTAAGAACGGAGACTCAGGGGTGGGGGTGGGGGTGGGGGAGCCAAGCTGTGTGGAGTTCATTTAGCCATGGGACCCCGAGTGAGCAGTTTAAGCATTTCGGGCCTGTTCTCATACCTATGAAGTGCCAAAATAAGTGTCCACTGTCCTGGCTTGCTGGGAGGATAATCAGTTCTTTGTGAACTGTTCGGAAGGCAGCCTGAATGGACGGGTGAGTGGATGAGCGCTCACGTGCTCACGCGCTGCCGCCCAGACATCATCCTCCGCAGGCCCGCTATCACAACCCTGCTAACAGCTGTCAGCCATTGCTGCGTAGGCCAAGAGCTTCCCGCACAGGACCTTGGGAAGCCTCCATAGTTGGGACCCTCGGGTATGAAAAGGGACATAACCTCCACTCTAGCTGGCTCTTTGCAGACTTCTTGATGACATTGCGGGGATGGGACGGAGGATCAGGCATCAGGTCAGACTTGATCCAGGCCTTCTTCAGATGACGCTGTTGGGAAATGCTTCCCCTATGCTGACACATATGCGTAGGCTCCTTCCAGGGAAGGAGACAGTGTCCCAAAGGGGAAGGTGTACCAGTGCCTCATGGGTAAGAGGGCTTGGTCACGGCTCCTTACCAAGAGCAGGCCAGCCAGCTTTCTACAAAGTGGCCTGTTCTGGACTTCCTGAGGACACAAACGGGGACCTGCTGCAGGCTTAAGAAACAGTGAGCAAGGCTGGAGAGATGGCTCAGAGGTTAAGAGCACTGACTGCTGTTCCAGAGGTCCTGAGTTCAATTCCCAGCACCTATTTGACAACTCACAACCGTCTGTCACTCCAATTCCAGAGGATCCATCCCACCAGCACCAGACACGCACGTGCACACAGGCCACATACCCATACACATAAATAAGATACACAAATCATTTTTTTAAAAAAGGAAGGAAGGAAGAAAACACTGAGCATGCAAGAGAGATACTGGAGGTGGGATCCCACCTCTAGCAGACTGGGTCTCTCCTCTGCCTGATTACCTCCATGCTATAGGCCTGCCTCTCTCCTTCTATTTCCTGTCTAGAGCCCAGTGCTCAGAGCAGCCGTCTGCGTGGGCACATGTGGTTCACCCTCTTGGCTGTTGAGTCCCAGCTCCCCACTTCCTGCTGTGGGTTATTTTGCTGAGGTATGAAGAATCCATGACCTCAAACCTGGTGGGGGTAGGTAACCAGGATGGCTTTTGCAGTTCATGGTAAGGTCTCCCCAGGGTTCTCGTGTGGCGGAAGTCCTTAGACTACGCCAGTGATGTTTAAACTTTGATTTCCCAAAGCCCTCAGAGGCAGCCACTGTGCTTGCACCTTACCCACGGGGTCCTTTCTCCCTCAGAAGCCCTGTGAGGAAGGAGCTGCTGACTTCCTGTGTAGAGGGAGAAACTGAGGTTCTGAAAATGGAAGTGCTCTGGGTTTAGCATTCACCTCCTTGCCCTATCACAACTTCCAGGTGGCCCAACCTCGAAGACGGTACTGACCTGACATAGGAATGCTAAAGCCGGTGGCCGGCATCACATAGCCATGACTGGACAGGGTGAAGGGAGATGCACACTGCACTCTGGAAAGGGTGGAGCCTAGGTTGAAGGAGCAAAGACCACCTGGCTGGCCTGTCACCTTGCACCCGAAGTCGGCTCAGCTTTGAGCCCTTAGCACTGACTGGAAGCTGACACGAGGGCATTGTGGGAGGTGTAGGCAGCTTGACAGGGGAGTCTGTTCCTGGCTGTATCTCTGGCTGGGCTGCCCCACAGGGTTGGGCTTTCTCTCAGGGTCTCCCCACCCCACCGTACTGACACTGACCCGCCTCCTTAAACTCTCTTTCTCTTGCCTCAGGAGCCTTGCCTTTCAGAGGGCCTGGAGTAAGCTTCTCCTGACTCATCCTGGTCTTTCTGGTCTCAGACAATGTATCTATGTGTTGCCATTTTCTCCCTACACCCGCCCGACCCCCTCCCTGCTGTCCTTTCTTGCATGAGGCCACCAGCACACTGTTAGTTCCGGAATTCAAACTGGGGTCCTGTTGCCTGGCTTTAGCTCCCAACCCCACCCCTGAGGGCTGGATCATTCAGGTCCCCTCCGCTCGCAAAGAGAATCAGTAAGGATATATACTGCTGTTTTGGTGAGGATTAATGGGAGCATTTAAAGCACTTGGCATGGAGCGTTTGGCTGGTAGTCAGCAAGCACTGAATAAAGGTCCGATGTGTTTGTCTCAGCCACGTTGTTTATTTCTCTCCCACACCATTCTTGTGGCTCAGAGTGGGGACTGTGTCTCGTTCGATGATTCACTTTCAGTAAAAGGTTCCTTTCCTGGGTCTTGGCAGGGGCAGGACGACTGACTGACTGACTGAATGAATGAATGAATGAATGAATGAATGAATGAATGAATGAGTAGATGAATACCAGCATCTTGTGTTTTGAGGAGGTTTGAGTAGAGTCAGCAAGACAGATCCATCTGACTGTAAGGAAGGAGCTGTGAGCCCTGCCAGGTCTCTATTCCCAGCAGCCTCTATGGCGAGCTCATTTCCACCTGTCCCGATGCAGGTACCATAGCCTTCCATGCAGAGGAACCTCTCTAAAGATGGATGCAGCTTCCGGTTGCCCCAGTGTGACCACAGCAGTGTCTGGTGCTGTTCAGCGCTGCTCCCAGATCCTATTCCAACCACCGGGCACGGGGCCGGTGCGAGCTTCCCCTGTGCTCAGCAACTCTTCCTCCCAGGCCCGCAGCGTCGAATCCAGCCTGGGTTTTTTTTTTTCCACCACCCACTCATTTTCCACACCCTCACTAATAGAAACGTCCCCACTGGCCCTCACACTGCTCCTGTGTCTCCCTGCTCTACAAGTTTGGGGTGGGCTGCTGACGTAGCACTTCTACAAGCTTTTCTTAGCCCCTGTGCACTGTAGAAGCATGAGTGACTGTGCACAATTTTAAGAGGGAGGGGGAGGTATAACGTTACCCCTAGATGGAGGTCATTGACGCCTGAGGGACAAGTCTGTTGGATACCCCACAGTGGTGAGGGCCAGAAGTGGCTTTACCCTCCGGTGTAGTAGGGCGGCTCACAACTGCCTGTAACTCCCGGGATCTGATGCCTTTTCTGACCTCCCTGGCCATGCCCACGAATGGGAGCCGGCACATGGGCATACACAAAAATGAAAGAAAAATGCATCGTTTTTAGAAATTTAAAAAAAAATAGCAAAAATAGTCAGGCAGTGGTGGTGCTACACGCCTTGGAGGCAGAGGCAGGAGGATCTGTGTGAGTTTGAAGCCAAACTGGTTTACAGAGCAAATTCCAGAACAGCTAGGGCTACATAGAAGAGAAACCCTGTCTTCAAAACAAAACAAAACAACAAAACAATTTCTTTTTTAATTTTGGGGAGTGGGGTAGGGCTGGAGAGATGGCTCAGTTAAGAGCACTGACTGCTCTTCCAGAGGTCCTGGGTTCAAATCTCAGCCACCATATGGTGGCTCACAACCATCTGTAATGGGGTCTGATGCCCTTTTCTGGTGTGTCTGAGGACAGCAACAGTGTACTCATATAAATAAAGTAAATAAATCTTTAAAAAGATTTTTTTTGAGACAGGGTCTCAGGCTGGCCTTGAACTCACTATCTCTGAGGATGGTCCTTCTGCCTCTACTTTCTGAGTGTACCCCACTTCCACCAGTTTACGTGGTCCTGGGGACGGGATGCACAGCACCCTGGAGTCGAGACAAAGCACTTTATCAACCGGGTGACATCCCCAGCCCCATTTTGACACACTTAACTTGCCACACGCAGCTGATGGCTTCTGCTATGGACACCTTGGGTCTGTAGAGTTCTTCAAAGATCAACCATTCACAGCTTTCCACTCTGGGTCTCAGTCTCTGCCGTGTGGCCTGCCCTGGGCAAGGAGAGCCAACTGATGGCCGGGGAAACAGCTCACCCGTCTGTGTCGCACTTAACAGGCTGAATCCTCACACCCAAAGGACTCAGGCCCTGCTGGGACCTCCAGCCCCTCCCCACCAGGCTTCCCTACCCGTTTCTTTTCTACGGAGGCGCCTGTCATTTGCACAGGGTAAAACTTGCAGGTGACAGCGGGATGTGTTTCGACAAGCACACACATATGTGCAAACCACCGCGGTGAAGTCAAGATGGGACACTTCCGGAATGTTCCAGTTCTCAGTCTTGCTCCATTCTAGGAAGTCTGAGGTTACCACTTTCCAGAGCATCAGTCACCATTGATTAGCTGGCCTGGCTTCAAGCCTCACGTGAATCATTTTCCCACATTTGACAGAGAGGCTCCTAGCAGGAGGCGTCTTTTCTCTTTGGATCGTGTCATGGCACCAACAGGGTGAAAAGGAGCCACCAGGCCTGGACCTCAGAACCGGGAGGAGTGAGGCCAGGCCGTGACGCCCTGGGGACCTGTGGCCTGACACTGAAGGCGTCTGTCCTTCAGCTCCGTGAGAACGGGGACCTAGCAGTTTTCCTGTGTTTCTGTTTTCTTTTTAACAGAGAAAAAATTTAAAATATTGATTTCTCATGTAAAACCCCTTCCGTGCTGGTATTTTAAAAAGGTTGACATGTCCGAGGGCCAGATTTGACCAGCTGGCAGTGAGTGGGAGCCTGTATTCGGCACTGACAGGAACAGCTGATACTTGGTCCAGCCCTTCCTTCCTTTGTCTTAGGTCCTTGTCCTGTGAACTCATTTAATCCTTGTAATGACTTCTAATAAATCCTTCTTACAGTTGAGCTGGGTTAGCCACGGGCAGGGATTGAGTGCCTGGCCCAGGCCATAGACCGAGTCCCAGGATGCAATGGTTTGACCCAGCAGGTTCTAGGGACTGACTTCCTGCCATTACCCATACTCCTTTGAGGATTCAGGGAAGATTATGCGTCTTTGTGTGGCGATGCCCCCTGAGGGGAAGCTCTGCCAGCCAGTGAGGTGCTGTGTCCCTGGAGAGGCCTGAGAGGGCCTGAGCCCTGCCCACTGAGACGCCCCTGGCATGGACCCATTTCTCACGTGGGTGCTTTCCTAGCAGGCAGGTGATGGGACCCCGACTTTAGCAGTGCAGGAATGGCAGCGGGGTGAGGCGAGGAGGTTGGGAGCCTGGTAGATGCCTGATGAGAGGTTGCGGGAGGTATGAAGTGGGGCCCAGCCCAGGAAGGCAAGGGTGGAATCAGACAGGGCCAGGATGTGCTGCTGCCTCAGGGGTGCTAGGGGCCGGGCACCCACACTTCCTGGGGATGTGTTGAGACAAGCCTGCTACCTGGAGAAGCGGAGGATAAGGATCGCTGGCAGGGTAACCTTCTGCGTCCCAGAGGAGTCCCATCCCGACTCTCACTCCAGAGTCCTTGTTGCAGGGTCTGTGGGTCCTCCAGGGAGAAAAACATCTGTAGTCTCTAGCTTTTGGAAGATGATGGAAGAGCTAGCAGATGTGTCCATGCAGCCCTAGCCTGCCTTCGAGTCCCTGAGTGGGTGGGTATACAGTGGGTGCTGAATAAGTGCTTGCTGTTTGTTTTGTCTAAACTGAATTTCCCAGTTTGCATCTCACTTTTGAGATGTGCGATGTTATCACTATCCAGAGTTGTTCTTGTTAATTATTGGTTTTTCAAGACAGGGCTTCTTCTCTAGGTAGGCATGGCTGTCCTGGAATTCGCTCTGCAGACCAGGCTGGCCTTGAACTCAGAAGGCCACCTGCCTCTACTTCCCGGGTGGCTGGGATCAAAGGTGTGCACCACCATGCCTGGCTTTTCTACCCAGAGTTCTGAGAGGTACAGGGTCACACAGCTAGAGGTGGTAGCTGGTGGGAAGGAAGCATACAGGGTACTCAGTGCCAGCCTGGGGCATGGGCCAGAGGCTAGGCCCAGGGCTCTACCTCTCAGAAAACTGTGATGTAGGAAAGACTGTGGCCTAGGAAAGACCTCATGCTGGCTGTGTCCCCTCACTCTGAAGTTCCTGGAGCCTCGGTTTCTCAATCTGTGAAATGGAAAGGGCCCTGCCTATCCTGACGAGTTGCAAGGAAGGCCCAGCTTAAAGTGCATACTCACAGAACCTCTGTGAGGTGGCTGTGAAATTGCAGTGGTCTCTTAAGGGCAGGGGACAGACAGTCTAGCTCAGTGGTGCTTAATCTGCATTCCAGAATTCTCCATAAAAGAGACACCGGGCCTCATCGGACCTTTTTGTTCATTTCAGACAGGGTATTATATTGCTAGTCCAGGCTAGCTTCCAGTTCTATGTAGCTGAGGATACCTTTGAAGTTCTCATCCTCCTGGGCCACCGTTCCTAGGCCTTTATATTTTGGATGCTGGCTGAATTTTGTGTTAAATTACTTTATTTTAAGCCTACGACCGTTTTGTCTGTATGTATGTCTGTGTACCACGTGTGTATCTGGTGTCTGCAGATGCCAGAGGAGGGTTTCCATCCCCTGGAACTGGAGGATGGTAATGAGTCACCATGCGGGTGCTGGGAATCAAACCTGGGTTCTCTACAATAGCAGGCAGTGCTCTTAACCACTTAACCACTGAACTATTAGCCCAGCCCTCTCTCTCTCTCTCTCTCTCTCTCTCTCTCTCTCTCTCTCTCTCTCTCTCTTTTCTTTGAGATAGTCCTTATATCCTCTGGCCTCCAGCTTAGTATGGTGCTGTGGATGGCCTTAAACTTCTACTCCTCTTGCCTAGCCCCTCACTCGCGTGTAGGCTCACAGGGGTGCACTACAGTATCTGTTGTCCTGTTCTGGGAGTCGAACCAGAGCTTCTTAAGCCTAAATCAACTGGGCCACACCCTCAGTCACTCCAGCACCTCTGTTTGTGTTAAAGGGCAAGTTGATGTGAGATCTGTCATGTCACCATGTCACCTTCCGGTCCCCCAGCCATCACCTTAGTCATCACTTGCTGCCCGAGGACTAAGAAACGTTTGTCTTTCACTGGCTGTGTGTCCTTGGGCAAGGGAATGGGCCTCTCTGAGCTTCCTTCTCAACCTTGAGAAGGACTCGTGCCCACCTCTGACCTCAGTCGGGGTTGACAGGAACGAGCACAGAAGTTGGTTGTCTCAGGGTTCAGAAACCTGGGCGTGCATAAGTTCCCGTCCCATCGGTTTCTTCCTCTTCCCAGCCGCAGCCTGCCCACCAGGGTAACACAAATACTAATTACCACCACTTCCACAGGCTGCTTCCTGGTTGAACCTAATTATGGAGCAGGTCAGTCACGTTGTAAATATCATTAAACCAGACAGATTAGCTTTGTCCTGAGTTTTACGTGATTAGATCAGCAAATTGTTCCAGCACCCTCGGCCTCTTCAGCCTGTGACACAGCCTGGCTGTCCCTCACAAGGGTGCCAGAGCACCAAGGTGCAGGTGTCTGTCTGTCTGTGACTCTGGACTCAGGGCTAGCTCCCTGCTCTGCCTCGTGCACAGTGCTCGGAGAAGGCTGGGAGATGATGCCTGAGGTGGACAGGAACAAACAGGTGGGAAGAGGGAAGGCGGGAGGTGCTGGCTGCTCTTGTGGTAGAAATGTCTGCTGTGTGATAGAACCCCCAGGGATGGCACCCAGACTCAGTGGTTTTTCCAGATGTGTGGCTGTTGGGCATGTGTGAGCACTCCTGTGCAAACACCCTCTGTGTGAGCACCCCCTGTGTGAGCACCCCTGTGCAAACACCCTCTGTGTGAGCACCCCCTGTGTGAACACCCTCTGTGTGAACACCTCTGTGTGAGCACCCCGTGTGTGAGCACCCCATGTGTGAGCACCCTCTGTGTGAGCACCCCCTGTGTGAGCACCCCGTGTGTGAGCACCCCGTGTGTGAGCATCCCCTGTGTGAGCAACCCCTGTGTGAGCATCCCCTGTGTGAGCACCCCCTGTGTGAACAACCTCTGTGTGAACACCCCTGTGTGAGCACCCTCTGTGTGAGCACCCCATGTGTGCAAACACCCCCTGTGTGAACACCCCCTGTGTGAGCACCCTCTGTGAGCACCCCTGTGTGAGCACCCCTGTGCAAACACCCCTGTGTGAACACCTCTGTGTGAGCACCCCTGTGTGCAAACACCCCCTGTGTGAACACCCCTGTGTGAACCCCCTGTGTGAGCACCCCTGTGTGAGCACCCCCTGTGCAAACACCCTCTGTGTGAGCACCCTCTGTGTGAGCACCCCCTGTGCGAACACCCTCTGTGTGAACACCCTCTGTGTGAGCACCCTCTGTTTGAGCACCCTCTATTTGAACACCCACTGTGTGAACACCCTTTTAGTTTTACCCATAGGTCTTCCTTTTACCCTCCTGAAGAGCTGACCCTTTCCCAGCATGCCACCTGCAAGGGGACAGTGACTGAATGCCACTTTCCTGCTAGGCACCGAGCTGAGCACCTTCCTTAGCCCAGCACACATAACGACCCTGCGTGCTAGGTCCTTCTCCCATCCCCATGAAATGATGAAACCCAAAGTACAGGAAGCGACTGAGATACCAAAGCCACGCTGTGTTTAGATTGAGACACTGAAGGCAGGTTTGTGAGGAGCGGAAAGGGGGCCTGGTGAAGCCCTGGAAGGCTGCCTGGAGGAAGAGTTTTGAGCTGCGGAGTTAGCTGGTTGTGGACATGCAAAGGCTTGGGAACAGGAACCTGTGCATTAGAAGGCTGGACTCTTTGTTTTTCTGTTTCCAGTGTGCATGGGCGTGGATCTGTGAGGAATGAAGCAGGAGTGATGCTAAGAGTCTGATCCTGGGGTACAACACATGCCCAGTTGGTCCATGTTAACTTGCAGACCTAAACCCAGGAGACCCTGAGGGGAGCCACTGTCAGTTGCTTTGGTGCCCATGGTAAAGGTGGCCCAGGCCTGGCTGTCCTCTGTGAAGGTGCCAGTCGGCAGTTTGCATTCTGTACCCCCAGGAAGTTAGTCTGTTATCAGGAGACGGGCTGGATCTTGTCGGTTAATTTGCATCTTTGTACCCAGAGTTCAGTAGGAGATGAGCCTCAGGGACTAGAAGGCTAGTAGAAATGGCTTTCTGGGGGAGCTTGAGCCGCTGGGGCTGTGACTGGAAACCAGAGGTGACTGATGGGGACCACCTGCTGGGCCTCCGGAGAGAGTGGTCTCCTGGTTGAGGTCCGCAAGTCAACAGGGGCCAAGGGGGCATGCGTAGTCACTGTCATACTGTACACGAACACAGTGACCCACTCTCCAGCAGGGCTGCCGTGTGTCTCAGAGGGGGCCGACCTCCCCTGTGTATTGTAACCTCGGGTGGTTCCCTAGACCTAGGCTTTAGTACCCCCACCCCACCCCACCCCACACCCCTCTTCCGCCTCTTGCACAACATCCCCTTTCCCTTAGCATGCTGGCGCCGTGAGAACTTTTGGTGGCTCAAAGCCAACTCTTCTTCCCCAACCTACCAGGTTCTAGCCCTCTATCCCATAGCTCAGATGGAGTGGCCTGTGACCTCCAAAGAGCCTGGCCTCAGAGCTAGGCCCTGGTGAGGAGCCACAAGAAAAGGAAGAACGAAGGAAGAGAGAGGCCTCAAGAAGATGAGGAGAATTCGAGGTCGAGTCTTAGTTGTGCTCATTGGCAGGCCTCGATCTCCAAACCTGTGAAATGGGTGTCCCAGGACTGGCCCCGCAAAGGGATCATAGACATGAGTAAGATTAAGCCATAAAGGAACCTTGGACCTAGGTGCTGTTAGAGTCAGTGACTTGGGGGGTGGCTTATCACTTATAATAATAATAATGATTATTGTTATCATCATCATCATCATCATCATCATCATCATCATCGTCATCATCATCATCATCCAAAGCCTTGGACATGCAAGGCAGGTACTCTATGACTGAGCGTTATCGCTAGCCTTGGTCAGTTATATTTGCTTATTGTTTTGGTTAAGACAGTGTATGTGTCTGCTCACATAGGCTCAATGCACACACACACACACACACACACATATACACACACGCACATACATACTCATACACGTGTGCACACGCGCACACACTCACACACACTCACACACACGCACATGCACACGCATGCACATGTGCACGCATGCTGTGGGACAACAATACAAATAACACAGACACCTGCCGTGGAGCCAGCCCTGATCTAAGCACTCATTTATCTCTGTTACCTCATTATGTATTGCAGCACTCGTGTGTGTGTGTGTGTGTGTGTGTGTGTGTGTGTGTGTGTGTGTGTGTAGCATGTTAATAGCCCAGTTTTCCAAATGATACAACTGAAGCACAGAGACAGTCTCTGGACCAAGCTCACACAGCCGGAAAGTGGCCGAGGTTTGAAGTGAGCGCTTTGGCAGGCTCCCTCTTCACGCCTGTTGAATGAGCGTGTACTGGGTGACACGTAACATCTCACGTATCCCAGCCTGCTGCTGGCAGAAATAAATGATGGGCGCTCGGCCACGAGGGGGGCCCCGCCCCCGGAGAAATGGAGACTTAGAAACAGAATGTGAAAACAGCTCAGGGTGTGGCTTCCCAGCCCTGGCTGGAAACTCCACTCTCTTTGTCGCCCCCGACACGCTCCAAGATTCCCCACAGATCCCTGCCTTGGGCAAACCAACCACAAGAGCCATGTGAGTGACTCAAGCTGTTGGGGCCCGTGGGATTCCTGGGTACCACCAGGCCTTTGTCATTAGAAACATGAGAGTATTGTCTTGCCTGTGCTCTTCCCAGACCCTTGATGGCCACCACAGAGTTTCTAGGTCTGCCACCATCTCATCTGGTTCTTGTCACTTTCCCTGTACAGCTGGGCATTGGAGACCCAGGACCCACATTCCATAGGGAGCAGCCATTCCCATTTCACCGCTCTTGATCTCAGCCAAGCCCTTCTTGTGAGTTCCAGGCCCAGATGCAGCCCAGATTGGGGGGGGGGTTCCCCATAAAGCAGTTCTGCTTTCCTGAGGCTCTGGCAGGGTGTGGCACCCGTATGACCACAAATGAGGCCATTAAAGCAAGCCCTGGCCGTTCTACCAGCCCAGGGCCTAGTCTTCCCAGGGCATTCAGACTCCATGAAGTGCCCAGCGGAAGTAGTTGTGCCTGCCACAGAGAACACAGACCCTGGTATCCAGGAGGCAGGCTTGTGATCCTGACTCTGATCCTGACTGACTTGCTATGTGGCCTGGCCTCCTTGGGGACAGCTTAAGGAAACCAGAATGGGTTGGTTTGCAGGTAGGTAGGAAAGCTAATATTCCAGCTACCTCAGGGTCCAGCCAGGGCACTGGAGGGGTGAATCTTCCCTGACCCTTGGTCATCTATTTGAGTAGAGATAAAAATGTTGGCTGAGAGGGCCAAAGGGCTCTGAAACAAAAGAGACACATCTTAAGTGACACCCAGTAGGTGAAGGGGCTGCTTACCACCTCCCCTTTCTCTGTGGATGGAAGACTCACCTGCTGGGCTAGCTTGGGTGGCAGGAATGGGGCGTGGCTTTTGTGGGCTGAAAAATCGTTCTGCAATGTTTATTTCGCTTGAGAGGTACCTGGTCCTCTTATGTCACTTAGCCACTAATAGCCGTGGTGGGGTGGATGGGATGTGGTTGTCCATTTGCACCTTTGCTCAAGCACCTAGAGGCCACGGCCCCAGACTGGGCGCTTGAGGGAGTAGAGCAGGCTCTGTTTTCAGTGGGCCGCTGTCTGAAGAAATGCCTGGTTTAGGGAGGCAGCATGGGGAGGAGACTGGAGGGACACATGGGGGATGGGGGTGGGAGGTAGATGCTGTCAGTGGTCAGGAGGTTTCCCAGAAGGAGAAGTCTCTGAAATGAACTGGAAGTGAGGGAGGAGCCATTGTTTAACCTGACCGCCAGCTGCTTCCCATAGTTCCGGTTTTGTTCTGCGTGAGAGGGGCCAAGAAAACCCGTAAAAGAGAAAGGGTACCAGGCTGAGAGGACAAAATAGGGGGCAGTGGTCCTCACTTCCCTGGTCCTCCTAGGTCCCAGGGGAGGTGCTGGGGGAACCAGATCTCTTTTCCTCAGTGATTGATTAGCACCTGTCAATGTAACCAAATCTCTGGTTTTGGAAAACCCTTAGACGGTTCTCTCCCCTGGAGTGAACTCCTCCACCCAGTGGGGAGAGGGCCATAAGATTCAAGAGTTTGGTTAACTCACCACCCCCGAGGTGGCCCAGTGGTTAAGAGCACTGGCTGCTCTCGGAGACCCAGGTTCCGCTCCCAGCACCTACCACGAAGTGCACCACATGTGTGCAGTGCCTGTTGTGGCCAGAAGAGGGCATCTGAACCTCTGGAACTGGAGTTACAGAACTGAACCCGGATGCTCTGCAAGGGAGCAGCAAACACTTTTAGCCACTGAGCCATCCCTGCAACCTTTAAAATCTTTAAAAAGAGATGCCATCCCGGCACACACAGCTCGCTTCCCCCAGGACCCGTGTCTCTTGGATGTGTTTCTGTGTTCCCCACAGGCATTTTGTTAAACTCCAGATTTTTTTCCACGGGAATTTGAAGGCACTTCAAGGCCTCGACACTACTGGCTCCACCATTCAGCTTAGGAAGTGTTGTTAAGCCCCTACTCCATGCTTGGAGATGGGGAGGCTTCCACAAGGGCCCAGGAGCTGTAGGAAGAGCTCGTGATTCTCAGAGAGAGCACCAAGCAATAAACACCCAAAATATTAACTGAGTGCTGGCGGATGTATGTAGAGGTGCACACTTGCCCTCCCAGACCTTGGGGAGGTGGAGGCAGGAGGATTGTGAGTTCCAGGCTCGAGTAGGCTACATGATTAGACCCTTCCTCCCAAACCAAGCCAAACCAAACCTAACAGACGATAAGAACTATAAGGAAGTAAAAGGCTGCTGTAAGAGAATTCGGGGAGCTACTTGGGGTGATTTGAACATTTAAGCAGGTGGCCTTTAATCTGAGAGTCTGAAACTGGCTGTGGGAGGAGCAAAGATTAGGAAAGAATGTTCCAGATGGAGGGAGGGAGCAGCTATAAAGGACTTGGCTAAGAGTGAGCAACTTAGGTGTCTGCAGATCTAAATGAAAGCCAGCGGGGAGATCTGGGGCCTTGGTGGGTCACATCTGAAGGGGGAGGTCAGAAATGGGCAGCCCAGAGCCTGGCAAAAGGTTAGGGAACACAGAAGCCTTTGAAGCAGGGGTGGTGTGATGAGAATTTCATTTAGAATGGCTGGTTGACTATGGCGGTGGTTGAGTGGGCTATCAGAGGAAGAGTCCTGGGGATAACTCAATGGTTCTTCAAGCTCGGCTGAGCCGTCCAAGCATAGGAATCCCCTGGAGCCACTTTCCTCACTGGCCCCTCCCCCTGCCTGGGACAACCACCTCACCCCTCAACACTGGCTCTCTGGCATATATGCCCAACAGTGAGAGCCAAGTTGGGACAGAGCAGGAATGGTGCATGTGATACCTAGACAGACAGACAGACATGCATGCGTGTGATACCTAGACAGACAGACAGACATGCATACATGTGATACTGAGACAGATAGGCATGCATGCATGTGCTACCTAGACAGACAGACAGACATGCATGTGATACCTAGACAAACACATGCACACACAGACACAGACACAGACACACACACACACACACACACACACACACACACACACTTTTTTTTAAAGCCTAAAAAAGAGAAAATAAATGTCTCTTTTGAAAGCTGAAAGTGTTTGAGTGACTTAATACAAGTGACTGGTACCTTTTGGGAAACTAGGTTAGACCTTTGAGACCCTAGGTGGGAGAGGAGATATCTGCTGCATCGTCCCTGTCAGAGACCACTGGATGGTGGTCACGGGAGATACCCCTGACAAGGGAGGAGACACTTAAAAGAGTTCTCTACTCCTGAAACCTGGCTTTACCTACCTGGGTTTCTTTAAAGTATGTTTAAAGTAACATGACTTTTGCTCTGCTCCAAAGCTATGAGGTTTTATTTGCTTTTGCTATATTGGGGATGAAACTGAGGGAGTGGGCCACCACTGAGCCACATCTCCCAACACAGTCCAAAGCAATGATTCCCACCCCACTCCCACTTCTTTTTTTTTTTTTTTTTTAAGAGTTCACTATGTAGACCAGACTGGCCTTGAACTCAGAGATCTGCATGTCTGTCTTCCATGTACTGGGATGAAAAGATGTGCACAGCCATGCCCTCCCCCCTTTTCGCTAGAACTTAAATCATTGTGTGTGTGTGTGTGTGTGTGTGTGTGTGTGTGTGTGTGCGCGCACACACACACACACACATATATCCATGAGTGTATGTTTAAAACACATGTAGAAGACAAAGGTCAACCTGTGGGAGGGACTTGGTTCTCTCCTTGCATCTTATGGATCCTGGAGATGCACTCAGATGCCCGGATTTAAATGCAAGCACTTTACTGGCTAAGCCATCTGGCTGGCCCATGAAGCAAAGATTCTGGATGTGTATGGGAGGGCTATGTCCTTTGAGGGAGGGTGGCAGACTTCCAAATTCACTCAGCAGTTTTCATCCTGTCAGAGGACTTTCTTAGAATCGTGTGAACTTCATTCAGAACTCTGGCTTTAAAACTCCCGAATTAAGAGGGAAAAGGAACCGAGATGGGCGCGGGGAGGGGGGGGGAACCGGGGGGTGTTTCCTGGCTTTACCTTACCGTGCTAGCCTTCCATTGGGGACCTCATTGTGAAAGAAACCTCTATGAGGCTCTGCCCTGCCAGCTAGTCTACCCCACCCCAACTCTCGCGGAAGGCCTGGGAGAGGCACGTGCCCAGCAGGCCACGCCCACCTCCCAGCGGGAACCGCCCCCAGCAGTCGGGCGCGTGGAAACAGGAGCTCGAGGGGACCCGACCCAGATTGGGCGTCGCGGGGTGCAACATGCGGACCGTGTGGCCGCCTCTGGCCGCCGCGCTGGCCGCTCTGGGGGTGAGGCGGGCGTGGCGCGAGGGGAGGGCCATCCATTCGTGGGCTGATCTCGGGTGGCCGGGGCGGGGCACCGGGGCCCGCTTCCCCATTTGGGCAATGGAGACGCTGAGGGAGTCCGTACTGCACTTGGCATTGCAGATGTCATCCTACAAGCGGGCCACGCTGGACGAAGAGGATCTGGTGGACTCACTCTCCGAGGGCGATGTGTACCCCAATGGCCTACAGGTAGGAACTCTGACCCTTGTTGGTTCAGCAGTGTCCCGGTTCGGGCATGCGCAGTCTTGCGTCTCCTCCCCGCATCAGTCCATAGGGGAAGGAGATGATGGGGTCGTGTACCCAGCAGCTGTGTCCCAGAGGACCCCTTCCTGTGCAGCGGTGCTCTGAGGCTGGCTTCCATCCCACTTTCAGCCCCATCCATCCCAAGATCTGGGCCACAACTCAGATGCAGAGTTGAAGCCCTGAACTCTCCTGCCCTGAACTTTTCACGGAACAGCCTAAGGTGGTGGGAATGGTGATGGGGAGGAACTCACCCGGGGTTATAGGGACTCAGCCCCCAGCACCAACAATCTAAAGCTATCCCAGCTTCAGTTTGGCGGGGTCCGGCCTCCCTAGTGTCCTAACTCTGAAACATTACCCCTTTTTTCTCTCTCTTCTTTCTGACTACCTCAGTTAACGGGGGTGGGGAGTAGGGTGGCCTTCTGTCCTCTCTGTCATTTACCAGCTTATTCCAGAGGAAGCCTGGTTTCTTCCCTTTAGGGTCTGCCCGTGTGGGAATCTCCAGAAACTGACGTGACAGGGGTGTGGGTGGGGTGGGGTGTGCCTAGACTTTCTTCTCTCCTCTGCCTGGAGCAGAGCTTTCTGGCCAAGCCAGAACTTGGGTAAGGTTTATACATGGGTGGGTAAGCTAGGTTTTGAATAGGAACACCCAGGGCAGTTGTGTGACCCAGCTCCTGAGAAACCATTCCGGGATGAGCTAGAACCAAGGGGATTTCTGCTGTCTCGGCCAAAGGTGGGACAGAGAAGAGTCTTGGGAACCTTGTGAAGGTCACTTACTCAAAACTTATCTCAAGGCTGTGCACAGGAGGGGAGCCTCAGCATACCAGGCTCAGCTCCTGTCAAGCACAGGTGTAGGATGGTGGAAATTCCAATCTTGGGTCCTCTGGTTAGTGCCTTACATAAGAGTACAGGGGCTCTCAGCCAGCTTCTCCCAAATGTCCCCGAGTCACTCACTGGAATGTGGCCCCCTCTCTGCAACATCCCCAGAGCACAGATGTATCTCTCTCTCTCAATCTCTCTCTCTCTCCCCCCCTCCCCCTCCCCTCCCCCTCCCCCTTTCTCCCTCTACCCCTCCCCCTCCCTCTTCCCCCCTCCTCTCCTCTCTCTTTTCTCTCTGTCTCTTTATCTTCAGGCCTCATCTGTAAGGTAGGATAAGGGAAATGGAGTGACAGTGGCGTCACTGTTTTGTGACCCATGAGGTAAGGGCCAGTAGCCACGTGGTACCCCTACCACAGGTGCCAAAGCTGAGGCACTGGAAGGGGATGAAGCATCCTTGTTGTGTGGGATGAACCTCATTCAGTCTTGGTGTCCCCACAGCAAGCTGCCTGTCTATGCAGAAAATGCAGGAAGGTTGATGAGAATTTGGGGGCGTTTCTGTGGATGCCCTGCAGGTCTTGTTCCAAGCCTCCATGAGTTCCCCAGAGTAAATACCAGCTAGCTGGTGGCTTACTCTGCTAAGAGCCACCATCTCCTGCTCTCCCCTCCTTTTCCTCCCCCTTCCCTCCCCTCCCTTCCCCTACTCTCTCCTCTCCCATCTCCCCCTCCCCATTATAACCCAAGCTTCCTCCTAATTCCAGACCTTTAACCTCCTAGTGCCAGGATTACAGATGTGTACACCAGACCTGGCTGTATTATGAGGCAGAGTTCTCTCATAGTTTAACGCTTTAAGTCTTTTGGGTTTTTAATTCAGTATAAATGTTTTACATCTTTATTGGCCAATTAAGACCAATGTAAAAAAGGGTTTAAGGAGTTGGGGATATGACTCATTGGTAAGGAAGCTTGACTTGCATGCTTAAGACCCTGGAAATGGTTCTCTAACAACATCTACACACACAGTTGCACGCACACTGTACACACACACATACACACGCACATGCACACATAAACACAGAGGCTTTAAAAAGAAACTAATTCCACTTATAAATAATGAGTTCTAGTATTTTATATTTAAGTGTGTGTGTGTGTGTGTGTGTGTGTGTGTGTGTGTATTTTGGGGGTGTGTGTCTAACTTAGGACCCTTTGCTAACATGAGCTCTGCCAGCTTCTGCCTTGAATACACACACATATAAACACACACACATTCTTTCTTTGAGAAGACTCTATAAACCAGCCCAGCCTTCGACTTGAAATCCCCCCACTGTTCTCCCCGTCACACCACCACACCTGGCCTGTGTGTTTGCATTTTGTTACATTTTTGTTGATTGTCATCGTTTTGTTTGTTTTATTTTATTTGAGACAGGGTCTCCTATAGCTGAGGCAAGCCATGAACTTACTGTGTAGCCAAAGATGGTCTTGAACTTATGATCCCTCTTCTGCCTCCCACACCCTGGGGATCCTGGCATGCACTTCTACGCTCTGTTGTATGCAGGGCTGAGGACCAAATCCAGGGCTCACTGTTTGCTGAGCTCTTTGCTCCAACCCTCTGAGCACACAGTTTAAAGCTATGTGGCCCTGTCCATCGGTCAGGAGCTTTTGAGACCCAAAAGCACCTCACCCATACGGCTTTCTTTACAAGATGCATTGTTGCTGTTAAGCCGCCTCTCAGAGCTGCTGCTAAGATTCAGATGAGGCAATAATGATTTAAAATAAAAAGAAAAAAAGAAAAGGTCTGTTTAGTGCTCTGAAAATGGAATTAGCTGTCACAGATGCTTACTGTGCCTAATACCTCAGTGACGCCCCAGGTATAACAGTATTTTCCCTCCTAAGCTCTTCTTTATAAATACCAGAGAGAGACAGAGACAGACAGACAGTCAGACACACATATAGAAAGGCGCACAGACACACAGACACAGACAAATACGCACAGACACACTAGACAGAAACACACACCGATTGCAGTAGCTTGAGGAAAATACTGGCGATCACACCTACAGCCTGAGAAACCACAGCTGTCTACTGAACACATCCGGGGGTGGGGGGAATTAAGCAGCAGGAAAAACTGAGATACAAAAATCTGAGACCCTCACCTTCCCACTGTCTGCAGAGCACTGTCTTTGGGGAGTGCTTTGAAGGACAGACCCTCTTAAGACTTTCAAACAACTTCCCCTTGCGGGATGGGATCTTCAGCTCTGTACACCAGTCATGGCGTAAGACTCTTGGGCACAGGGTTCTAGAATCTGAAGCGGTCACGGACACCTGGGGACTTCACCCCAGCTTCCTAGCATTTAGAGTTGGGAGACAGGCTTGGGGTTGCCTCTGTGCACCCTTCAGGGTCCTGGCTGGTCTCCTCTCCTCCATGCTGGAGAGCTGGCTATTCCTTTGGGAAGACAAATATTTCCCAAGACTGATTCCTCTTAAAGGTTGTCACCATTCCTTCAGGGTCAGGCATGGAGGGCAGGTGTCAGGTGGGACATTTGGGGAGACATCATAGTTCTGCTCAGGGCTCACCTCAATGGTCTCAGCCAAAAGTCTACCTCACGGAAACTTTACTGGAAGGAACTTGCCCAAAATGGCACCCCCCACGGAGGCAGGGGCCCCCTGCGAGGCTGAGCTGTCACGCTCTGCCTGCTCTGAAAGGCTGAGTCTGAGGCACAGAGCCCTCTGGACTGTAAGGGGTGGCATCTCAGCCAGCGCTTTGGCAGACAACCCCTGTTTGCTGGCCCATGAAGCCAGGTTGTTGGGGAGGGGGGCCCTTAGACTCTGAAAGCTTGCTTAGCCTGGTTCCCACCCCTGTGCTGCTGGCTCTTCTCCTGGGCCCTGGGGCAGGCACCCCTCCTCACCTGCAGAACTCGTTTTTTCGTGTAAGCCTAGGTGAGCCAGGCACTCACTTCTGTAACTGAATATTTATCCCCTCTTGTAATGGGCTTTGTTCCGCTGCTCTGCAAACCCTGGGAACGCCAGGGCTGGATACCTCTGCATTTTCCCTCCCACTCTTGTCTCCCCCTTTCTGCTGCTGTCTCTAGTTCCATCCCTCTTCCTGTTCCTCATCCCTCCCCTCTGAGGGCATCGCTCTCTCATCACCACCCCTTACTTTCTGACTCCACCTCCCGGCGTTAAATAACCCTAAGCCTGCCAATGGACCGAGGGTCCAAAGTGACTCTAACTCCACCTTTGGGTTATCAGCTCTGTACCTTGGCCAACAGCCACTTCCCAGTCAGCTCTCTCAAGATGAATTGGGATGTCCACCTCTAAGCTACTACTGCCCTCTAAGCCACCACAGCCTTGTCTCCGACGGTTAGCCTGCCCTCGTTTCTAAAAGAAAACATGAAAACACACAATTCCTTGTGACCTCATTTCATGGGATCCTCCCCAGGGCGCAGGTGTTGGGGGTGGGGCTCAGGGGAAGGGGCAGAGTGGTACCCTGATACCACCCAGACCCGTCCACTAGGATTCGCCCAGCTCACTCTGGTCCCAGCCTGAAGCTTTGAGGTAATGGCTGCCCCCAGGAGCTGCTCCTGATTCCCTCAGCCCCTCAGAGACAAGGCTTATCCAGAAACCCAGAAGCGCTTGGCCCGGCAGCGAAAGTCAAACAGGGAACCCCGGCAAAGGTTACTGACCCCATTTTCTTTTTTTTTTTTTTTTTAAAGATTTATTCATTTATTATATATATATAAGTACACTGTAGCTGTCTTCAGATACACCAGAAGAGGGAATCGGATCTCTTTACAGATGGTTGTGAGCCACCATGTGGTTGCTGGGAATTGAACTCAGGACCTCTGGAAGAGCAGTCGGGTGCTCTTAACCACTGAGCCATCTCTCCAGCCCAACTGACCCCATTTTCAAATCTCGTTTGCAGTTCTTAGTGGGAACTGAGACTTTTTAATTCCATTCTGACTTCATTCTAAATTAATCCACAGCGGAAGCCATCTGTTTAAATTCAACACTTAGTCTGACATGGAACAGTGATGTCCCTGCCTGCCTGTTTTCTCTCTGGGGGTGGCGGGGCCTCACGGGCAGGACCTGGGCAATCTGGGGAGATGGCTTGTCTCCTTGTGCTGTCAATTCTGCCCCATAAGCCCCCACTAGCTGTGCCTCCTCTGGAGCTCACACAAGCACAGCGCAAAAAGGAAAAAAGAAAAGTCAGCCGTCAAACACATACAGGTTGCTAGTCATTTTGTTTCCTTCTGGGTTCCTTTTTTTTTTTTTTTTTGGTTCTTTTTTCCGGAGCTGGGGACCGAACCCAGGGCCTTGCGCTTCCTAGGCAAGTGCTCTACCACTGAGCTAAATCCCCAACCCCTCTGGGTTCCTTTTATCTGACGCCTCTTCCTTCTCCTTCAGCTCCCTGTTGTCTCTGCATCTGCTTGCCTCCTTATCCCACTCACCACAGCACTTCAGTGTCCCTCCAAAGTGGCATTTCCCTCCTTTTCCCCAAAGCTGAAATGGTCTGTCCTAGCTGCTCCCTAGAGCTCCCTCAGGCAAAGGAAGCCTCTTAAACCAGGGTTTCCATGGCTCTGTTAACTGAGCTGTAACCGTCAGCCAGAGAGGTCACAGGTAAAGAGAAAGGCTGGGACAAGTCCTGGAGCAGGACAACCACAAGAAGGGGCACTGATGTCAGTGTCCCCGGCAAGGCTGGACCTGGCTGAAGGCCTTGGGACCTCTCTCTATGCCAGAACCTGAGGTAAACTTGAGTAAGATAAACGATGGCCGAAGGGTGTCAGTCTATGGGAGCATGTGTCCCAGGCTGTCTCTGAACAGATTAGAAACCTCTACCTCTTCCTGTTTAAGTAAACAGAAGGGATTTCCTCAGGCAGCGCCAGCGCCCTCCCCCACCCCCCAGCTACCACCATGGGGTCCGCACCTCCCTGGCATTCAGAGAAGGCTTCAAGCCTCAGCATCCTTTTCTTGGTTTTAGATCCCAATTTTTCGTCTCGTGTTCCGCTTTCCCTTTTAGCACCCAGGAGGTACCCCAGGATGGCCCTTCCCTAGGTTAACTCATCTCAGATCTGGTGGGCCAGTCGCAAGATGCCTGCTGGGCTCTGACCTGCTCTGGGGGGGGCACCCTCCGCACATCTCTGTGGGGATGTGGCGAGACAGAGTTGGGTATCCCTAGGTCCCCTGGTATGCTGGGGACCCCTTAAGGACTCCATTCTGTTCTTGTTCCTTCCTCCTCTTGCTCCTTCCTCCTCATCCACTCTGAAGGGCGGTGCCGCAGTGACGTCTCTTCCAGTCCTTGGGATGGATTTCCTGTTCTTTCTCAGAGCCATGCCTGGCACACATCCCCTTTTATTTGTCCACACCTAACCCAGACATCTACTCCAGGAAACCTTTCCAGTCCACCCATCTGCTCACTATCTGCCTTCCCTCCTGGCTGTAAGCAGTTCAGAGCAAAGGACTCCACTTTCTCCCTCTTGAGTTGGTACCCAGATGTTTGGACAGGGTGACGTCACTGAACAGCCTCACCTTTTGGAGTCCCTTCCTGTCCTGTGCCCCTGCTGGCTTTTGCAGGGAGTTCCTCTTGGAACAGAAGGGGCCTCCTGCACCCCCACCTCCGTGCTGGCTCTGGGCTTGAAAAGCATGAGCTGAGGGTCCTCAGTGCAGGGCCTGTCCCCTCCGGTCCCCTGCCCCCAAGGGCCTGCTACACCCTCCATTTCCCCTCATTGTGCTTTCTTTCCTGTTTAGCCAGACTACAGGGGCCTGGCACATTCCGCTACACTTAGAGGACCTTCGTGAATGGAGCTTTTATTTCTCCTCTCGTCTTCCCTGACCCTCTCCTAAAGAGCAGCGTCTCACCCTCTGGTGGGCTCTAGAATCCACTTCCTACCTCAGCCCTACCCATTCAGCTATGAGGAAAGTGACCGGGCACCTCCGATCCATCGTATGTACGAAGAGAAGTAGCAAAGCAGCCCTGAGAGGGTTAGAAAGACCAAATGGGCTGAGTTGTCCCCACTTGCAGGGAGAGGGCAAGGCTGTGGTCCTGTCATGCTTGTCTCTGGCTCTGTAGATGCAGGGGCTCTGAGGAGGGCCCAGCTGGCCGCCCTCTGAATGCCTTCAAGTCCAAACATCCTGTTTCTTTTTTTTTTCTTTTTTTTTTTTTTTTTTTTTTTTTTTTTTTTTTTTTTTTGAGCTCCTTACTGGAGAAATAAAAAAGCTGTAGATTTTTTTTTCTTCTTCTACCGGTATCGGATAACACAGAAAACACAAGCCCGCCTGAGTTGAGCTGCTAGCGCTGATGTCCGAGCGTAAATTGAAGCTACTGGCCAGGGCGGTGGTTCCTTTCCTGGATTAGGGCAAATTCTGTGGGAACTGGACCACCCCTGAGACAGATGGGCAGCCTGAGGCCTCCCCGGGATCTGGGCCTGCAGTGGAGTTCCTTCTTCTTGGGGAAGAAGGGCCCTGGTCTCACGGTCTCGCTGCCCCTCTTGGCTTCTTCCCTGCAGGTGAACTTCCGCAGCCCCCGGAGCGGCCAGAGGTGCTGGGCAGCTCGGACCTCGGTGGAGAAGCGGCTGGTAGTGCTGGTGACGCTTCTGGCAGCAGGGCTGGTGGCCTGCCTGGCAGCCCTAGGCATCCAGTACCGGACAAGTAGGTGCATCTGGGAACTGGGATGGATTTAACCATCATTCCTCGTGCTTTGCCACTCCATGCTAGAAGCAGAGGTCCTTGTTTGAACTGGGATTGGCCTCCAAAGCCAGAGAGAGAGAAGCTTCAGGGTTCAGGGTCCAGACAGATGGGTTGGTAGAGTGAGGGATACAAAGGTTTTGAAATCAGAAGGACAAATTTGGGTGCAGTGGCTCAAGCCTATAATCTTAGTACCCTGGTAGACTGAGGCAGGTGGATGAGGCTTTCAAGGCTAGCCTGGACTACTTCATGAGATCAAAGCTTTCCTAGGCTACGTCAGATGGCACTTAATTTCCAGAACTGACTTTCCTGTTTCTCCTCTGAATGTGGGGGAAGTGCCCAATTGACGCATGACTCTAATGACCTGTGTATCTGGTGTCCCCAAAGACCTTTCAGTTAGCTTTGGATCTGTTACTGTGAAGGCATGGCCGCCTGCCTTCCCTGGTCTCAGGTACAGCAGTGATGACTTCCGTTTACTTCCCGTGGACCTCTCCTCACACATGCAACTTATTTCTTCCTCCCTGGAGCCCTGTGACTGACTCACCCCAGTCTGCAAGCCAGGGGGATTGAGTGCAGAGGTAGCATTTGCTCACAGGTCCCCAGGTTTCAGAGGAATCCAGAGCCAAGGCCCCGCCTCTCTTTATAATCGGGGTTCACTTCCAGAGCCTGTCAGCACCCCGGAAGGCCTGCACTTCATGCCCTAGAGCCTTTGTGTGTTTCTGCTGCATGCATGGCTCTCCTCCACACTGGATGGTCACATACCAGCTGCTTCTGACCTGTTGCGATGGGTCCCTCTGGCCCTGTTGTCATGGCTGGTCCCTCTGACCCTGCTCTCATAATGTGCCCACTAAGCCTGTTGTCGTGGTGGGTCTCTCTGGCCCTGTTGTCAAGATGGATCCCTCTGGCCCTGTTGTCATGGTAGGTCCCTCTGGCCCTGGTGTCCCTCTGGCCCTGCTGTCATGGTGGGTCCCTCTGGCCCTGTTATCATGGTGGGTCCCTCTGGCCCTGCTGTCATGATGGGTCCTTTGGCCCCTGCTGTCATGGTGGGTCCCTCTAACCTTCCTGCATTTATAGGCCCCTCCGACTCTGTTCTGATGGGTTCCTCTGACCCCACTATCATAATCGGGTCACGAGAAGAATGGATTTGGGGAGAATGGATCCAAGTTCAGATCAAGTCCAGGGTCTCCTACTCTCCTGCCCACAACTGACTTGTCTACTTTCTTATCGATCAGAGAAACCCTGAAGGAGGTGGTCCCACCCACCAACTGTGATTCACCCCAGCATAATGGCCGCATTGAGCCTTCTCCACTATGAAGCTGGTTGAGGGCAGCCATCCTGACATGGGATGGGGGACATTTTAGGTTCCTTCATAGAGGGCTAGGACTTATGCCCTTTCTGTGTGGGACACTTAGTCATTTATTCAGACAGTTCGTGGTTCCTATGTGACTGGCTTATGTATCTACAAGGCGCTTGAGAAATAATTGCTTGATAATTTAGCTGGCTGACTAACGGTTACAGAGATGCTTCTCCAAGTGTGCCTGGCTCAGAGGCGCTGAACTCATACTTGACTGATTAAGTACTTAGTTCTGGGCCTTCAGCCCTGTGACCAGCATTGTGCCTGAATGCCATGGGTGTGTAGAAGCTGAGGAAATGGCTGAGTGGCCAAAGGTGTATAGAGAACAGTGGAACCGGGAACAGCCTTTCTCTACCAAGCCTGTGCGCCTGTGTGTGCGTGTGAGTGCTTGTGTGCATGAGTGTATGTACATGCATGTGTGTGTGCGTGAGACTGTGGAGGTGTATATGTGAGCGTGTGCATGTGTCCACTTCATCAACAAAGCACAAGTGAGGTATTCCCCATCCTGACTCAGCTTCAGTTCAGAGCATCCAGCCAGGCAGGGTGAGCCCAGAACTGTCTGCCCAGCTCTTGGCCCAGGGATGGAGAGCAGGTTGCCCTGGGACTCCCCTTAAGAACCCTAACACACTCCCCAAGGACTCAAAGAGGGCTCCCAAGGGATGGCCTCCAAATAAAATGCATCGTGGGGCTGCTGACAGGATGGCTCAGTGGTTAAAGCTACTTGTCACCAAGCCTGACAACGTGAGTTTGATCCCCAGATCTCAAACAGCAGTTGTCACTGCCAAGTGGGACTCGTGTGGGCAGATTCCAGTGTCTGTCTCTGGCCCATTCCTCTTCCTGCCTCCGAGTCCAGACCTAGGAGCAGAATGGCCTTCTTGCCCCAGGGTGGAGCTGGGCTAAGGATCAGGTGACCCAGGCACCACCTGTGAAAGCAGCTGCCGCCTGGGTCTTGGCAGAACCTCGTTATGCATCTGCAGGCCCTGACATTGGCCGCATCTGAGTAAACACCAGGCCAGGCAGAGCAGCTCCTCAGACAGTTCTGGAAGACCCACCTCTAAGCAGAGTCTGGGCCCTCGAGGACAGTCTGACCTGCCTCCCTGCTTAGGCCTCCCCTCCCAGAGGTTTGCAGCCGTTTTCTAAACAGCAGCAAAACTAGCACAAAATTCTTCCGGGAAGGCTTCTTTTTTTTTTCTTTTTTTCTTTTTCTTTTTTTCGGAGCTCTACCACTGAGCTAACCCCACAGGAAGGCTTCTTTATTATTTATTTTTAACACTTAAAACAATCTATTCGTTTTATCCGTCCAAGCCTCTTGCCTGTGTGTTTGGGAATCTCAGGCATGCTTGGTACCTGCAGAGGTCAGAAGAAGATACTAGAATTTAGGATCTAGAGTTGCAGATGGCTGTGAGCCACCATGTGGTTGCTGGGAATTGAACCCAGGTCCTCTGGAAGAGCGGCCAGTGCTCTAACCACTGGGCCATCTTTCCAGCTGGAAGTTTGGTTTTTGTTTTGTTTTGTTTTGTTTTAGTGTGTGTAGGGTCATGTGCGTGTGAGTAGGCCAGAGGACAGCCCTTGGATGTCATCCACCGCAATGCCGTTCACCTCCACCTCCATTATGATGGGGTCTCTCGCTGGCCCGGAACTTACGTATTGTGTTCCACCAGCTCGCTAGCCAGCCCAGGGGTCCTCCTGTCTCCACCTCCCCAGCACGGGGTTTACAAGTGCGTGCCTGGCATTTATTTGTATGTGGTTCCGGGGTTACTGACTTAACCCCTTTCCCTAACCCCTGTTCTGCAAAGCATTTTAATGCATTGTAAGGCTCAGATAGAAGGCTAAGTGGGTAAGGGCGCTTGCTGTTAGCCTGACATGAGTTCTAACCCAGAACCTGCATGGTAGAAGGAGGAGAGCACTGACTCCTATAGATTGTGGGGCACACAATCATCACACAGTAAACACATAGATACAGATACACACTCACACTCACTCACACTCACTCACACACACTCACTACACACACACACACACAAACACACGTTCACACATACAGTCACATACACACTCACACTCCCTCACACTCACCCACACTCTCACACACTCACAGACACTCACTACACACGCTCACACACACAGTCACATACTCACACACTCACACATTTACACACAGTCACATACACACACATATAGTCACACACACAGTCACATACTCACACACTCCACACTCACACACATTTACACACAGTCACACACACTCACTACACACATTCACACACACTCACACACACAGTCACATACTCACACACTCACACATTTACACACAGTCACATACACACATATAGTCACACACACAGTCACATACTCACACACTCACACATTTACACACAGTCACATACACACATATAGTCACACACACAGTCACATACTCACACACTCCACACTCACACACATTTACACACAGTCACACACACTACACACATTCACACACACTCACACACACAGTCACATACTCACACACTCCACACTCACACACATTTACACACAGTCACATACACGCACACACACACACACACACACACACACACACACACACACACACCAGCCTCTTGGATGACACTGAGGGCGAATACTGTCGGATGAGTAATTTACATCTGAGCTGGGGGGCTGGGGATTTAGCTCAGTGGTAGAGCGCTTGCCTAGCAAGCGCAAGGCCCTGGGTTCGGTCCCCACCTCCGAAAAAAAGAAAAAACAAAAAAACAAAAAACATCTGAGCTGGTTGCTGCCTTCTCACCGATCACATGTGTCTCAGAGCAAAGGGCTGTTTGCCACCTACCTCTCCCGGAGGTGACTGGGTCTTAGGACACTTTCATTCAGTCATTCGGCAGGACATGTATGCACTCCACAAACACCCACTGCACAGTGGATACCAAGCACAGAGCTGGAGAAAGGACGCGTGAAAGCCGTTCACCCTCTAACAGGAAACTAGACAGGGAGATGGCTGTGACACAGCACAGACCACGATAGGGCTGCAGGTGCCCAAGACAGGAAGGAATACAGAGAGGGCCTAAGGTTTCCAGGGAGCAGGGAACTTAGACAAGGGGGCCACGAACTATGGTCAGCTGGGGACCCAAACCACTCACTAGTCAATCAAGTAGACATTAAGTTCCTCATGGGCGAGAGATATTTGGCTTGATTTGGTGTGGTTTGGCTTGGTTTTTTGTTTTGTTTCATTGGGAGGGGGGGTGCTTTTTGTTGGCTTTTTTTTCTTCTGGGTGAGGGGGCGTTTCAAGACAGCGTCTCTCTGTGTGACCTTGGCTGTCCTGAAACTCACTCTGTAGACCACAGACTCACCGTAGATCCTCCTGCCTCTGCCTCCCGAGTGCTAGGATTAAAGGTTTGCGCCACCACCTCGTGTTGTTTTCAAGCCCAAGTCCCCTTACTGTCTGTCTGTCTGTCTGTGTGTCTGTCTTGTGGGCATTTCCAGACAAGATTTTGTCAGACTTGACTTCCTGCAGTTTACTGAGTAAAAACAATAGGTATTATTTCTCCTCTCTCCAAATATGGAGTTATATCCTAACCGTGAATGGCCTTTTCAAACTCAGACATTCTCTCTGCCCTCATAAGGTTCTGGCCTTCCCCGGTGGCCAGGAATTGGCGGCCAGGAACCTGGGTGTGCAACTCTGATTAAGGGGATCTGATGTAGTGTTCCTGTAAGTGGCACCGTCACTCCTGCCACAGAAAGGCTCTCTGTGAGCTGTGACTCAGTGGGAGGGCACTTGCCTGGCATATGCAAGGCCTGGGTCCGTTTCCAGCCCTTGGAAAAGATTCTTTTCCATTCAAATGCCAAGAGCACAATAATCTTGTTTGGGGGGGGGTTGTTTCTGTTTCGAGATAGGGTCTCACGTACCTTCCTGTAACTCTTTGTGGTCGAGGGTTTTGAACTTCTGATCCTCCTGCCTATCCCTCCCAAGTGAGGATTTCAGCCCTGAGCCACCGCACTCTGATTTACGTGGTACTGGGGACTGAATCCAGGGTTCTACTAACTGAACTGTATTCTCTGCCCTAATTGTGTGTGATTGTGCATGTGTGTGCACATGTGTGTATGCATGCGTACATGTGTATTGTGTGTTTATGGCATATGAACACACATGTACATGTGGGCTATGCACGTTGTACAATATTCTCTCTCTCTCTCTCTCTCTCACACACACACACACACACACACAGACAGATAGACAGACAGACAGGCAGGCAGACAGACAGAACCTGGAAAAGATTCAGTGTTAATTTTATTGAAAATATAAATGTGCGAACTGGAAAATGAACCGTTGACATCAGATCGGAAGTCATCGTGAAGGAAAGATCGCTGAGAGAAAATCGACTTAGAGTTCTTTGGAGCCATGGAAGGGAGTTTACGCAGTTAACCTAAGTTCTGTGTGCCAAGAGACTCCAAATCTACTGAGCTTGTATCCCATGAGGGATCTGGTAGCCACCCGGCTAAGTCAATGCCAGGTGGGGCGTTGGCCCCTGGACACCTGGGCTTCAGGTCACCTGCACTGCTCACCTCTCATTGGCTTCTTGTCCTTGACCCTCAGGAACGCCTCCGGTATGTCTGACCGAGGCCTGTGTCTCAGTGACCAGCTCCATCCTAAACTCCATGGACCCCACGGTAGACCCCTGCCAGGACTTCTTCAGCTACGCCTGTGGTGGCTGGATCAAGGCCAACCCCGTTCCCGACGGTCACTCACGCTGGGGGACCTTCAGCAATCTCTGGGAGCACAACCAAGCCATCATTAAGCATCTGCTGGGTAAGCAACAAAGGGGTTGGGGAGGGTGGTGTCCCCTACCGTGTGACCCGGAGTGAACTGGTTAACTCAGAGCTTTAGCCTCTTCGTTTGCAACATGAGATCAGAAGAGCCTGTGTGGGGCGGTTGTCACTGAGAGAGTACACAGCTTCAAACCTCGACTTTCAGGGCACAGCTCACTCCGCTCCTGGCTGGCACTGGCTGAGTTTGTAGTATCCTCAGTAAAAAGAATTGAGATCAGACACTCCAGCTCAGACTGTACGTGTTGATCAGTGGTGGGGTCACGGAGGGCACAGGTTATAGCTCAGTTGGAAGAATGCTTGCCTGGCATGCACAAGGCCACGAGTTCAGTCCCCAGCTTGAGTAAAACCGGGTGTGGTATCAGCACAATCCCAGTACTGGGAGGTAGAGGCAGGAGGATCAAAAGTTCAGTTTAAAGTTAACCTAGGCTTCATGAGATCCTATGTCAAAAAGAAAAAGAAAGAAGGAAAGAGAAATCTGAGTCCGTTACTCTATAGGACCTGGTCTCCTGGTGATCAGCCATGAAAAAGACTGTACAAAGTTCTTTTGACCATGGAGTCCATGCTTAGATTCCCAAATGTGTCCTGCTTGCTGCTATATTCCTGGTTAATATACAAGGTCCTACCCACCCAGTGTCTTCTCTCCCAGGAGTCCCAGCATGTGCTGGACCACATGTACTGACCTGTGATTTTGCCTTCCTCTAATCCCTCGCTGGATCCTTACCAGTGATCTCCGAAACCCTTTCCAGCTCCCTCTCCTGGGGCTCCCAAAACTGGGCAAAGGCCAGAGAGTGAAAAATCTATTAATCCATCGGTCACCGATGCCACTTAGATTCATGAATACTTGACTCTGTCTTGGCCGTTGGTTGGATTTTTGAAACAAGGTCTCCCTGTGTAGTCCAGCCTGCCCTCAAACAGAAGTAATTCTCCTGCCTTCGTTCCCTAGTGCTGGGATTACAGGTATAACATCTAGCTTGTCAGGCTTTTTAAAGCCCTTCAACATACTGAGGAGTAAGTGACACAGAAGTAGCTGCTTAAAAGAGGGCAGATCCTCTCTAAGCGACAACGAAGTCTCAGGAGATAGGAAATGGTTTTAACAGCTGCTTTTCAGGCAGCCAAGTCCTTCAGTTGCAAGTGGGTTAAGGACACCTCGCCTTCCTTTTCCAACCTCAGACCATGGCTGTTGCTAGGCTCCCTACACACCCTTTCCCCCACAGGCCCCAGCAGCTCCTCAGCAGGACCCCTCAGCCCATCCGATGCAGGTTGAGTCTGCTTGCTTTATCTGCCCCCACTAAGCTGTCAGGTCCACGGCGAGTGGCCTCCAGTCTTGGACTATGACTTTCTATCTACCCTGTCCCTCTAGGTCAGGATGATGGTAGGATCCGCCCTGTGCAGTAACAACCAATTAAGACCTTGACATGGGTGACCAGTAGGGCCTGGTGGCATCATGTCCACACTGCAGGGTTCTCTAAAGCCAAATAAGTCCCCTACAAACTGTGGCTGCTTGTCCAGGAGTCTGTTGTACACCACAGTTCTCAGCTCTGTCAAACCCGACTCTCAGTGCCATCTGACACAGAAGGTCACTGTGAGTGGTCACCGTGACCAGTGCAGTGGTTTAGGGGTGAACATGGGGCCCGGCCTCAGTTCAGAGAAACACAGCTGCCCTTCTGGTGGCTTTGTGTGAATTCTATGTGGTCTCGTCCCTCACAAGGTACCTGATGGCAGAGGGGCCTCCCAGGTCCTTGGCAACTCCCATCATAACATGGAATCTCGCAGGTCACTGGCGAGGATGCAGCGAGGCCTCAGAGGAAGGCAAAATCATAGACTATCTTCTGTCTCAGGATGACTTGGGCCAGTTATCAGGGAAGATCAGGAGTTCAAAGCCATTCGTTGCTATACATCAAGTCTAAGGTCAGCCTGGGCTGTATGAGAACCGCTCTCAAAAGCAAAACAAGGATCGATCCTGACAATATTTAACGCAAGCTTATCGTGACCATGGAAGCATCACAGATTCCATAAAGAACAGTTAGCTATCGGGGCTGGGGAGAGAGGTTGGAGAAGAGCGCTCGCCTGGCACGCACAAGCCCCAGGGTCCACCCCCAGAACCAGAGCTGGAGGTGGGGGGTGCTACACGGGGCAGTGTACAGGGGAAGTGGGGGTGGCTAATTATCTCCCTGCCTTTCTGTATCCCTCATACCAGTCTTTCTGAGAACATGGAACATTCCAGTTTCCTGAGCTGAGCTTCTGTTGGTCACTGGGCATGAACTGTACAGTCTTATGTCTTCTTGTTTCCATTTTGATTATAGTTTCCCGATGTTACCATCTCGGTTTCCCCTTGCTGCCCTCTGTTTGCCTTACAAAACACTTCTCCCTGGTGCAGAGTCCACAGCAGTGAGCCACTTCCATCGGAGAATGGTTTTGGTGGATTTGATGGTTCAGTCAGGGAGGTAGGGGCTGGACCTCTTAGTGGCTGGGGGTGGGGGTGGGTGGACTGTCTTCTGGCCTGGTTTTTCAGCACACTGACTGGCAAGAAGGAACAAGAAACAGAAAGACTAGAGGGCCTGCCCTGGCCCCCGCCACTTTTATGTGACCTTGGACGAGTTACCCAGTCATTTGTCTATACACTGGGTGTGATCCAAGAAAGAGCCGCTTGTGGGGAAATGTTATGACAAGTTGCACACATGGCCACGCCCACGTGCTGAGAGCCAGTCCACTTTCTCAGGGAGGCCTAAGAATGCCTGGGTTTAGATTCCAGCACGCTCATTCATTCACCTGCCTTTGTTAGCAGGTCCCTTTTCTCTCCTGGGCTCCCTTTCCTTCTCTTTGGCCGGTAACACCACATCCATCTTCCTGTATTGTCTGATACAGTGCAGGGCCTGACCCCTGACCTGCACTCGGCACCAGGAAGTGACAATGGTGCTGTCCTAAAGAGCTGGGCGCCTCCCATATCAGCCCCTCTTCTCGCTTCTTGGATGGAACTCTTGAGGCCTGGAGCAGTCTGTGGTTTATCTAAAACAAACACTGGCCTTGCCTGACGGAGACTCCAGGCCCCGCATGCTTCTGCCCAGACAATGCTGTGGCAGCCCAGGAGCCCGAGGATTTCCCAGGCACCCGGTTCCCTGCAGCCCCATCTCAGCAGCCTCTGCTTCCCTGGCTGCCTGGGCGTTTGCTTCCTAACACCAGCAGCGATGTGAGAAAGAGATCCAAGAAAAACTCCCAGAGGAAAAAGAGGGCCGATTAAACGTGTGCTGTCTTTCCTCACTGGGGCTTTGGGGAAATGACTGCAGGAGTTTCTGGAACATGGGGTCCTTGGAAGGAAGTCACCAGGGGTCAATTGGAAACTCTGTTGTCTGGTCCCGTGCTGCCAAATGATTTCTACACCATTAGAGACCGAGAGATCTCCTTTCCCCACCAGAATGTTCTCCGGGCTTTTACACCCCAGTCAGTAGTAGCAGCTGTCGAAGAAGCCAAGCTCAGAGTTCAGCTTTCTTTCCTTCACTTTCCAAGTGCCTTTCACCCCTTCTCTGCCTCTGTCTAGCCCAAGACCTGTCTCTGTTCACCTGATCCATTAAAGTAGCACTCAGGCAGCCATTTTTTGTGTTCTCCCGCAGGTGCGTGCATGTGCATTTTACAAAGGTGTGCATGTGTGCGGGCGTGCGCTTTGTAGGTGTGTGCATTGGCTGCATGTGCATTTCAGAGGTGTACATGTGTGTGTGTGTTTGCATTTCAGAGGTGTGCATATGTGTGTTTGTGTGCATTTCGCAGATGTGTGCATGTATGTGCATTTCACAGGTATGTACGTGTGTGTGCATCTCACAGGTGTGTGTGTGTGTGTGTGCATTTGTGTGTACATTTCACAGGTGTATGCGTGTGTGTACGTGTGCATTTCAGAGATGTGTACATGTGCACACCCAGAGTTCATTAGTTGAGGGGTCCACCTCCTCCATGCTCCCACCTCTGCCCTCCAGCCTTGTGGTTACAAGCTTGTGCAGCTGTTCCCAGCTCTCACAGAGTGCTGGGGATTTGAACTCTGGGCCTCATGCTTGCATAGCAGGCACTGGACCTACTGAGCCAACTCCCCAGCTTTGTACGGCTAACTTGAGGTCCCTCTGGAGCTTGCAATGTCGTAGCTGCTCCTGAATGAGGAGGAAGCAGGAGGGTGGTGTGCCTCAGGCTGTCCCGGAGCTTCTGCCCCAACCAGGGCAACACTAGCACACGGTGAGAGAAGCCTGGCAGAGATATGAATGCCCATGCCACATGGCGCCCGTACATCCTGTCTCCCTTCCTCTCCTTATAGATCTCAGCCTGGCACTGCCTTATTGTAGGGGTTGGGGCCCCTTGAAGACAGTACAGGACACACCCAGATGCCAAATTCTTAACGCAAAGAAGACTTATTTATTACCCAGGAGGGGTGAGCAGTAGGGATGCCTCTGGGTTGAACAAAAGCAGACGGCAAGCAGCAACAGCAGATGTTTTTTGTTTTTTTTTGTTTGTTTATTTCTGGTTTTTTGGGGGGGAGACTGATGGGGTTTTTTTTGTTTTGTTTTTTGTTTTGTTTTGTTTTGTTTTCTATGAAGAGAAAGGGGAAAGTCTGTGCTAGGATAAGTTGGTAGGTCCTGATTGGACAGGTTAGCCAGGGTGGACAAACACTGAATGTTGATTGTTGGATCTTAGTGTTTAGTCTCAGAAAGGAGTCGGTGGCCAAATAAGGGAGTAGACTTCGGGGGCTTGCTTTAGGAATGCAATCTAAGGGTTTAACGAGGGAGAGGGATGGGGGATGGGCAAACCATGCTGGTGCCCTGTTTGCCATGCTTAGGCCTGCTAGAGCCCTTCATTCATCACTCCCTCTCCCAGACATGACGTTCTGCCTTATTCTACATGAACAGCTCTGCTGTCGTAGCACATGGGACTGAGGACCTACTGTGTGCCTGGTCCCAGGGGACACAGAGACTGCTAAGATACAGAATGTGAGGCAGGCAGGCCAGCTACAGCCCCTGCTTGGGATTCTCATTGCTCTCACCCCTCTGCTGTTGTAGCACATCCCATTGAGGACCTACTGTGTGCCTGGTCCCAGGAGACACAGAGACTGCTAAGATACAGAACGTGAGGCAGGCAGGCCAGCCACAGCCCTATTCCGGATTCTCATTGCTCTCACCCCTCAGCCTGAAGCGAGAGCAAGGGCTTCTTCTGGCTATCCTTGTGGGCTAACCTGAAGCTTCTCCTCCCATTCTATCCCAGCGTGTAGCGAGATGCTCTTGCCACTGCCCCTGCATCTCTTACACCCAGCCCAGCAGCTGCCAACCCTGGGAGCTGAACGATTAGCTGCGGAAAAGCCAGGAACATGGCCGCAGAAACTGAGCTTGGTCCGGCAGGCCTCTTAGCAGGGGCGAGAGAGCAGCTGTCCCTGAAGCAAGTGCTCTCTCCCCCTCCAGATGCCCGGGAAAGGGAGTCAGTCAGTGGCCTCCAGCTGGAACTCAGAACACACTGTGACCAGCACAGCCAGGCTGTCCTGGGGAGCCTGTCTCGAGGTCTCTTATCTCGGTGGCCTTGAGATGCCAGGCTCATTCGTGAGCTCAGAGTTCCGCCTCTGATGCTGGCCATGGCCCCTTAGGGTCATGGCCAGAGCCAGGTATGGATGGTGAGAGAAAGTTTCTGGGGCCTGACTGTCCCCTGGTGGTTGTGCTTTCCCTTCTAAGAACTGAGCTTTTAGGAGGCGTGGCCATGGAGATGAGGCCCTGGGTGTGGAGCCCTCTCCCTCCTTCCTATCCCTGCTTCGCAGCTCCAGCCTGAGTCACGGGCTCTTCTGTTTCCACCCTTGCTCTACAAGAGGCCTCATCCCCTCACTCCCTTGGGGCCTGCAGAGCTCCCAGTTGTTTCCCCAGGGTCTCGGGTGTGTGTGTGTGTGCGTGTGTGCATGTGCATGTGTGAGTGCATGTGTGTGTGTGTGCATGTGTCTTCTCCATTCCCACCATCCCACCAGGCCCTGGCTGTGCCTACCCCATTTGTAGGCTGTTTCTGTGGCTTTGAGACTCTGATCAGTGACAGCCTTGGAGCCATGTCTGGTGAGGCTGGGGAATGGGACTCTCTGGAGGTGAGCGCTGCAGCAGCTCATTAAGACTTCTCAGGAGGGGTTGGGGATTTAGCTCAGTGGTAGAGCGATTGCCTAGCAAGCACAAGGCCCTGGGTTCGGTCCCCTCCGAAAAAAAAGAACAAAAAAAAAAGACTTCTCAGGAACCATGCCCTTCACCTCAGCACTTGGGAAACGGAGGCAGGTGGAACTCTGATACAGAGTTCCAGGACAGCCTGGGCCTCATAGAGAAACCCTGTCTCCAAAAACCACAGGTGCAACACACACACACACACACACACACACACACACACACACACACACACACACACACACATCCCAGGAAATGACTCATGCCTTGGCATCACCTGCCTGTGACAAGGACTCTCTCTCTCTTCCAAAAACTTGTCCCTTTATGTTCCTTTCCTTGGTCCTCGACTGTCCTTTCCCCCATACCTCTACCCCATCCTGTCTGAGACCCCGCTCGCATGGAACATTCTCTGGAGCTGGGGCTGTGCCTGAGCTGGTAGACTGCTTAGCAGTGCCTAGCCTGTGCAGGGCCCTGGGCTTGACACCAGCAGTGTGTAATCAGAGCATGGTGGCACCTCGGGGATCCCATCACTGAAGGCAGAGCCATCACTTTCTTTGACCATGCAGGCTTTTCTGTGCGTATCCCATCCAGAGGGATGTCGTGAGCTTTTTTGGACTCAAGAAGCAGGTCCCATGTCTGTCTGTAAAACTTCACGTTTAACCTGGTGTCTGGCCTCCAGGCCATGCCCAGTGTGCTGAAGCCCTGGAATGAAACCTCCAAGAAGGCCTCGGAGCTGAGCCAGATTCTCACAGGGTCCTGTGCAGAAGCCCCATGGAGCAGGGGCCTTGCCTTTGGTATTCCAACTCTTACACAGTGTGTGGTACAGAGTCGGCCTCTGATGTCTGCCTGGTGACTGGCAGCAGAGAGTCCCACCAGAGACTTGTTCACAGAGGACAGTGGTCTGGGGAGATCTTGGAAGGAGACAGAGGAAAAGGCTTCAAGGTCAGAAACTAACGTAAAAGGTGGAAAAATGGCCACAGCGTTACAGAGTCTACCCTGAAGCTGGACTCTCGTGTGTGTGTGTGTGTGTGTGTGTGTGTGTGTGTGTGTGTGTGTGACACACACACACTTTCTCAGACAGCAGCTTTAGCGCATAGTAGACTCCTTGAGGGTCTGAGCAGCACAAAGAGGTATGACTACCCTGGGTGCATCAAGAACCTTCTAGGCCATATGTTCAGGCCTGTGGCCTTAGCAGGTAGTATGTACCTCTGGTGCTGAGGAGGAAAAAGAGAAAGCAGAGGAGAAAGAGGAGGAGGAAGGGGAGTTAGGAGTCTCGTGAGTACCTTAGCAGCTCTAAGCCCCCATCACAGTAGGATGAGATACAGCCCTAGCCTGAGCCACCAGGGTGGGAAATGGATAACAGCCCGTTGAGCCCTTTGTAAGTCTGGCAAACACATCTAGCCCTCTCAGGAGGAAGCCGGGAAGTCAGTTGGCAATGAATACAGTCTTTTAAACCACTTCTGATTTCTGCCTTACTCCCAGGCAAGGTCATCAGGGAGCTGAAAACCCAGGCGGGATTCCTACCTTCCAGGCAAGGGATTGGGGCTCCGTGCTGGCTGATTTAGTTACGGTCACCATTGCTGTGATGAAACTCCATGACCAAAAGCAACATGGGGAGGAAAGGGTTCATTCAGCTTTGTATTTGAAGGAACTCAGGGCAGGAAGCTGGAGGCAGGAGCTGATGCAGAGGCCATGGAGGGTTCCTGCTTACTGCCTTGCTCCTCATGGCTTGCTCAGCCTACTTTCTTATAGAACCCAGGACCACCAGCTCAGGAGTGACCCCACCCACCAAGAAAATGCCCTATATACAGGCTTGCCTACAGCCTGGTCTTTTGGAGGCATTCTCTTAAGTGAGGTTCACTCCTCTCAGATCACTTTAGCGTGTGTCAAGTTGACACAAAACTATGCAGCACAGCACACATTGCCACATCTGTGAGGTCATCTTACAGAGAGAAGAAACCCAGGACACAGAGGCGCTTGAATACAGCCCCAGGACAAGGCTTCTCCTCCATGGGCAGTGATTTGCCGTGGTACTTTTGTACAGCTGGGAGTGCTGAGAATCCAGGAAGAAATCACCCAGTTGGGACACAACTCTGTTATTTCTTGGCATTCTAGAAAATTCCACGGCCAGCGCGAGCGAGGCAGAGAAAAAGGCGCAAGTGTACTACCGTGCGTGTATGAACGAAACTAGGATCGAGGAGCTTCGGGCCAAGCCCCTGATGGAGCTGATTGAGAAGGTGAGTGTTCGGGTGGATGGCCCCAGTCTTCCTCTGATCAGCTTCCTGCCCGCCCCTCTAGCTTCCTCCCCACCTCATACCTCCAGCCACTATGCCCAGCCAGGACTCAGAGCCTGTCTGTCTGCTGCGGGGGTTGGGATTGCCTGAGCATGTGTGTGCATGGCTCTGTGTGGGCGGATCTGTCTGTGTGGATGGTATAGGATGTGTGTCTGCATCTGCTGGGGAGACGCATGTGTGTGTCTAGGTGGGGGGCAGGGACTGCATTGACTAGTCCTCCAGTCCTGTGAGTATATAGAGGGGTGTGTGAGTCTTGAAGCACCCTAGACTCTTGATTGGAATAGTTCTCTGCAAGAGGAGGACCCTGCTGATTATTAACTGATTATTAATAAGTCGCTCATCTGTTTCTTCTTTGTTTTGTGTGGTGTGTGTGTGTGTGTGTGTGTGTGTATTTGTTTGGGCACATGGAGGCCATAGGAGGGCATCAGGAGTCCTGCTCTGTCAGTCTCTTCCTCATGCTCTTGAGATAGGTTCTCCTCACTGAGCATGGAGCTAAGCTGATAACCAGGAAGGCCCCACAATCCTCTCTTTCCCCACAGCACTGGGGTCATGGGCATTCTTGAGGCTGCACCCTGCTTTTATTGTGGGTGCTGGGAATTTAGACTCAGGCTTCCGTGGTTGTGGGGCAGGCGCTCATTACCAGTTTGTAGCACAAGACGCCTGTGGCTTCTCAACCTTTTCCCTGTAGACACCTTTGGAATTCTATGAGACTCAGGAAACTCTGTCCCTGGCAGAGTTTCAGCCCATCTCCCTTCTAGTCACATGGAATCAGCAACCTTGTGTGTTCTTAGCAAACTTAAGGATATCAAGGCCAGCCTGGTCTACAGAGTGAGTTCCAGAACAGCCAGGGCTACACAGAGACTCCCTATCTCAGAAAGAAAAAAAAGAGCTCAGAGGACTGACTGCTCCAGGGTCAACAGCACGTGGCTGTGATTTGCCTGGGGCTCTCACACCAGCTCAGCACAGGCTCACACCTGAGCAAACACACACACATACACCAGCTACATATACACACCACACAGACCCCTGAACACACACACTACCCACACCTGTGTACACACACCCATGTATACACACCACTCACATCCATGCATGTACACCATCCACCACCTACATGCCCACACCTGTGCACACACACACACACCCCATGCATGCAAACACCTCTTGCACATGTGCGCATATACACATGTACATACACACACACCACACACATCCATGCACACATACACTACCCACACCCCTGAAAACACATACTACTCACACATGTGCACACACACCATCCACACCTGCATATACACACACATGTACACACTACCCACACCTGTGTACATATGCCCATGTATACATACCACCCACATCCATGCATGTGCACCAGCTACATGCCCACACCTGTGCACACATGCATGCGCACAAGCACACACACACATACAGTCATGCATAAAACACCTCTTGCACATGTCTGCACACACACCACACACACACACGTGTGTGTGCGCACACACATGTACATACACACACCACATACCCCCATATACACATACACCACCCACATCCCTAAACACACACATCACACACACATGCACTCACACTGTTCACACTTGCATGCACACTCACATGCACGCACGCACCCATGCACACATGCTCACGTACTTACCACGTCTGCTCTCTCCCCACAGCTCGGAGGTTGGAATATCACAGGACCCTGGGCCAAGGACAACTTCCAGGACACGCTGCAGGTGGTCACAGCTCACTACCGCACCTCACCCTTCTTCTCTGTCTACGTCAGTGCCGACTCCAAGAACTCCAACAGCAATGTGATCCAGGTAGGCTGAGCCACGGAGGTGATATGACCTCCCAGACATGACCGGTGACACCTACTGCTCCCCTGCCGCAGTCCCTGACCTTTGTAGCTCTGGTTGCAATGGATCTGAGTCCATCTCTCCTTGCTTTCACCTCACCTCACCCATCCATGCTACCCACCTGCTGTGTGACCTTAGGCAAATGGCTCTGCCTCTCTGAACTATAATGTCCTTGTCAACCAAACACAGTATAACACTCTTACCTAAAGTGAGGTATGTCAAGATGGGACCAGAAGGCTTCTGTGCTAGCTCTCTGGAATGTTCTTCCCCTCCCTCGCCAACTCTCAGAAGGCTCTTCACCAGCACTGTCTCCACAAGTTCCCCCTGCAGTTCTTCAGGGTAGCTGCCATTTCCCTTACTGGGAAACGTGCCTGTCTCATCCCTGGTCCATGGGTGGACGTACCGTTGTTGGTAGCTCTCAGCTTCTGTTCCTGCTGGCATTTGTCCCAGGGAGAGTAGAGGACAAGCAGGGAGCCTCCCCGCTCCCCGCTCACCCATTCCCTCTGCAGGTGGACCAGTCCGGCCTTGGCTTGCCCTCCAGAGACTATTACCTGAACAAGACGGAAAATGAAAAGGTAAGCTTGCCCGGTCTACCCCGCTGTGCACAGCCGGAGATCCCAGACGCCTCAAAAACTTGGCTTTTACAGAGGACTCAGTTTCCTGAATGCTGACAGGCAACCCTGGGGAGGGAGTGCAGGGGAGGGTGTCCCCAAATGTCCAGCATCACAGTCAGGCACTGCAGGCACAAGGGGCATCATTTCTCCCTTCTCTGAAGACAGTGGCAACACCTGCCACCGTTGGTGGGTCCTGGGCCTTCTGTGGGCCTCACCACTGATAAGACTTTACCTTGCCTTGTAAGCTCAGAGACACTCAGTGACTGCTCCCAACCACACAGCCATTAAGTGTGTCGCACACCCAGAGCCAGCTCCATTATTCTACCTGTGCCCACCCAGTGCTCAACGATGGGGAGATGGTCCCCAGGGACCTCTGTTGAGAGACAAACCTCACTTGACTGATCACCCAGCTAGAGGCTCGGCCTCACAGGGTTAGCAGCTAGTGGAGGGGCAGCTGAAGAGAGTGAACGCAAGGACTTGACTCGGAGCAGGGGACACCACACATTGGCAGGAGGCTCAGAGCAGGCTCTAAGAATAAAAATTGGGCCAGCGAGATGGCTTAGCAGGCCGACGGTTGCCGCAAACCTAGCAACATGAGTTTGATCTCCAGAACCCGCATAAAGGTAGAATGGAAAACTGTGTCCAAAAAACTGTTCTCTGGCCGTATGCACGCACCACGGAGTGTGTACCTACTAATAGTCTGTGTGTGTGTGTGTGTGTCCTCCAACACTCCTCTGTGTGTGTGTATGTGTACCCTCCAACACTCATCTTATGTCTGTGTGTGAGCCCGCATGTACCCTCCAACACGTGTGTGTGTGTATGTGTGTGTGTACCCTCTAACACTTGTGTGTGTGTGTACCCTCTAACACTTGTGTGTGTGTACCCTCTAACACTTGTGTGTGTGTGTGTGTGTGTGTGCCCTCTAACACGTGTGTGTGTGTGTGTGTGTGTGTGTTTGTGTGTGTGTGTGAGCACACCTGCACACAAAGATCAATTCTGGAATGAGCAGAGAAGGAGCCCGACTAGCAGCGCCACCTATCCCACCCCACCCTAGGCCTGTGCAAGCATTTCAGTTTAACCCTGAGGGCTGAAGTGGACAGACTCAGCACCCTACTGGAAGCTGTGTTTCAGAAGCTTGGCTTGACACGCGCCTGTAACCCAGCATTGAGGAAGTGAAGCAGTGTGGCCTTGAGTCCCAGGCCAGCCTAGGCTACAGAGTAAAACCTTGTCTCAGCAAGCCAGGCACGCACCTTTAGGGAAAGAGAGGCAGGCAGATCTGTGAGTTCTAGGCCCATCAGGGCACACAGTGAGACCTGTCTCAGTGAAATGAATAAAATGTGGGTTTTCTGGGTAGAACCTTCAGCCGTGTGTGCTGGGCTGCAGCCTGTTCTGCCCTCCTCTAGCGCAGAGGACCGCAGGCGCCCGCCATTGACAGAGCTGATCCCACAGGTACTGACTGGCTATCTGAACTATATGGTCCAGCTGGGGAAACTGCTGGGTGGTGGGGACGAGGACTCCATCCGGCCCCAGATGCAGCAGATCCTGGATTTTGAGACCGCTCTGGCCAACATCACCATCCCCCAGGAGAAGCGCCGGGATGAAGAGCTCATCTACCACAAAGTCACGGCTGCTGAGCTGCAGGTAAGCTGCCCGTCGCGATGTGTCCGCCGCTGGGCTTCAATGGAAGCTCTGGGGACCCAAGTTGCAGACCCACCCTTACCTGACCCTTGAAGCAACCTGATAAAGGAGGACCTGGTCACGGATGGAAAGACAGGCTCAGGGAGAGACCTTTGACCCAGTAAAGACCACGAGGGTAGGAAGACTGTGGCAGTGATCACAACTCCCACGGATGTAACGTTTCCACCCTCTCCTGTACCGTGTGCCCCATCCTGGTCACGGAGCACTGCACATGGAGCACGGCAGAGATGTGGGCCACAGTGCTTCCCTTTTCTTTTTTTTTTTTTTATGAAAAACCCTACAGAGTTTATTTCATTTACTTTACTGTTTTAAGAGGGAGGTGTTAGTCTCACTGGCCACCTTTGAACTTGCCATATAGCCAAGCGTGGCCTTGAGCTTCAGGTCCTCCTGCCTCTCTCTAATTTTTTTAAAGATTTAGTACATACAATGTACATTGTAGCTGTCCTCAGATACAACAGAAGAGGGCATCAGATCTCATTACAGATGGTTGTGAGCCATCATGTGGTTGCTGGGATTTGAACTCAGGACCTCTGGAAGAGCAGCCAGTGCTCTTAGCCGCTGAGCCATCTCTCCAGCCTCTGATCTATCTCTTAAGTGCTGGGGTTACAGGTGTGCAGCAGCACGTCACTTCCTTTTATTCCGTTCTGTTCTATTGAGATGGGTTTCTGTGTGTGTAGCCCTGGCTGTCCTGGAACTTATGCCATAGACCAAGCTGCCTCTGCCTCCCAAGTGCTGGGATTAAATGCTTGCACCGCCACCTCCCGGCTCACTACTTTTTAATGGGATGAGGAGGATGCACCCAGGGCTTCCTGCCTGCCAGGCTACTGTTCTACCAGTTGAGCTCCATTCTCAGCCTTTTCTGAGCAGGGCAGCCGAGTGCCGTGGTTAGGACCAGAGGCTCCCGAGTAGCAGAGGAGCTGGTTGGCTCCCCGGACTGTGACACTATGTTTTACAGGTTCCTTCCTTCAGTGCACATGGGCTTGCTCTTACACACACACACACACACACACACACACACACACCCCAGCTAGCCTACCTCATAGGAAGCAGTCAAGTCTCTCTCTCTGCTAAAGGCTTTGAGAAGGAGAAGCCAGGCAAGAAAGGCTAGGGGCGCATTCAGGTTGAATGGTTGGCCCACTTAAGCTAAGGGTCCCAGGAGGTGTCACAGCCCACTCAGGCCTCCCGCAGCTGCCAGCTGCCTGCAGGTTCCCAGGGGAAGTGGTGCCCAACCGGTTGTTATGGAGACAGGTAGTGTGCCGGGCACCATCTGGCACTGTTTTCTGCTCTGAGGCTAAAAGGTTGAGGGGATGCTTGCATGACATAATTTAGTTTGCTCCAGCCTCTCGGGGCTTACCATGGTGGCTCCACAGTAGTATGATTCTGCAACTGATGCCCAGGGGGCACGGTAGCCCTTGAGCACATCAGCCAGTGGTCACCAGATTCACCTACCTCCTCTCCCCTGAACTTTTGAGTTATCCTAAGACAGAATAAGGGAGAAGAAAGACAGTTGGTTCTACATACCCATTGCTCCTTGGTACTCACGTGAGAAGGGTCCTTCAGAGGAGCAGCCTACAAGGGCTAGCCTGGGCTTGGGCTCAGATCATGGCACTGCCCTACTCCATCTCAAGCTGATGCGGGTCACATGACCCAACCCCTTAAGCCTCAGTCTCCTTCCTAGGAAAGAAGCCCATCCCCTGAGCCCTGCTCTGGGTGGGAGCACATTGGTTAACGGCGTACACAAGGGACAGTGATTCTTCAACTTTAACTCTCGGAGTCTTTGTAGAGCAGCTCCTAGGGAGTGTTAGCCAAGACAATTGGGCAGATGGACAGGTACAAGAAAACATGTCTAACCACAGGGAAGCCCTGAGCCCCACAAGGCTGGACTAAGCCTCTCTCCTCAACCGCCTACCTGACGTGATTAGGCACAGAGGAGTGAGTAGGTAAAATGTTAATGGTTGTTTCTGTGACCAGCAGTGCTACCTGGGTCCCCAGCAGTAAAATAGTGACAATTAATTTAGTGCAGAGTATCTTCTCTGATCGCTGAAAACTAATTTTATTTCCAAACCCTGAATAAAGGCACCGCCAGCTTCAGCCTGGGGTCCTCGGCTAGCCCAGCTGCCGTAATCAGATGGCTCCAGGTTAGCCCAGAATAGAGGCTGTGTTCAATGAATTATATACATCCAGCATTGCTTCTGCAGACACTGTTCCCTTCCTTCATGGGAGCTTCCGGGTCAAAGGTCATTGGGGAGTAAACTTCCTCCTTGGCCTGTTTCCCCATGGTTTAGAGTGTCTCCTTGTTCTCCTTTACTTCCAGTGTTGGGAATTGAACCCAGAGCCTTGTACATCTAGGCAATTGGTCTACCACTGAGCCGCAACCCAGGCTCGGTTTTGTTTGTTTTTGTTTGTTTGTTTTAAAGATTTATTTATTTCATGTATGAGTACATTGTAACTATCTTCAGACACACCAGAAGAGGGCATCGGATCCCACTACAGATGGTTGTGAGCCACCATGTGGTTGCTGGGAATTGAACTCAGGACCTCTGGAAGAGCAGTCAGTGCTCTTAACCGCTGAGCCATCTCTCCAGCCCCCTCAGTTTGTTTTTTAAAGATTTATTTTTATTACTTTTAAATTGTGTGTATACATGGATGTCCCTTTGTATGTGCACACATGCAATTGCCCTCAGGGTCCAGAAGGGGGAGTTGGATCCCCTTGAGCTGGAGTTATGCACGCCTATTAGCCTGACATGGGCACAATGAAACCAAACTTGGTTCTTCTACAAAAGCAGCCTGGATTCTGTTTCCCACTGAGACTCCTCTCCAGACCCAGGTATTTATACAGCTAACAAAGGCTGACCTCAGTCTACACAATATGGAACTTGCTGTGTAAACCAGGCTGACCTTAAACTCACAGACATCCACCTAGTTCTGCCTCCCAAGTGCTGGGCTTATAGTCATGTGCCACCATGTCTGGCTATACAATGTGCTTTAATCAAATTCTACCTCTCCTCTCCCTAGTCTCCCTAGCTCCTCCCATATCCACCTCTCCCCTCCATAGCTCCTCCCATATCCACATCTTCCCTCCCTAGCTCCTCCCATATCCTCCTCTCCCCTCCCTAACCCCTCCCACATCTTCCTCTCCCTTCCTAGCCCCTCCCATATCCATCTCTCCCCTCCCTAGCTCCTCCCATATCCAGTTTGCCTCTCCCTAGCTCCTCCCACATCCACCTTTCACTTACACCAACTTCATGCCATTTTTTTTTTAAATAACCTATCAAGTCTAGTTTGCGCTGCCCATGTACTCATAGAGGTGGATCGTCCACTGGAGCATGGTCGACCTACTAAGGATCAAAGCCTTAAAGAAAACTGACTCCCTCTTCCCTAAGTCAGTCCTCCCCAGCTAGGGGTGGGGGCTTGGGAGCCCCTCCCTCCATGTTGGAGCGTCGACTGCCTTGATCTTGTGCAGGCAGCCACAGCTGCAGTGCCGCCGAGTCCAGAGCTTTAACGTGTCCCAGAAGACACCGCTTAGGCCCCTGCAAGAGCTCAAGCCATAAACGAGACATCACCCTCTCGACCTTGGTAATTTTGAGACAGGGTCTATATAGCACAGACGGGCTCAAACCTCGTGTTCCTCCTGTCTCTGCCTCCTCAGTGCCAGGGATGTAGATGTGTGCCACACTGCTGCCCTCTCTCACTTCCCAAGGCTCTTTGAGTTGGTTGGTACTCAGCAGGGCTCCTTGGCTTCAAGTGTGGAAAATAGAGCTCACCAGTGTCCTCAGGGGGACTGAGTCACAGCAGAATGGCCCAGTCGACTAAAACAGTCATCTCTGTGGAAGCACGCTAAGTTAGGAATCAGCGAAGGACCTGAGGCTGGAAATTTAAAAACCCTAGCATTCATCAAACCTCCTTACCTCAGAGCCAGGGCACTTCCGGAGGGGAACATCTGCTCACCCTATAGGAACAGGTTGTGTAGAGACCATGGTGGCTTTCACCATTGATATTTCTGTCAGAGAGTTCCAGTGACACATGGTTCTCACAAATTATGTGAGCAGTGACATTTGTAAACACATCCGTTTCCCGGGGTCTTGGCCACAGGATCCTGTCATCAGGCAACCCTAAGATCTCACGAGTGTATCTTTCAACCTCCTAGTCACCTGGAGGCAGAGGATCTGCCAGGAGGAGGGCAGGGAGGGCAAGCCAGAGGGCAAGGATGCTTCGTACAGTGGGCCATTTCCAGAGGACAAAGCAGGCAGCTCTGGGAGGCGAGAGGTTTCCTCCAAGTTAGAAAAAGCTCGTGAGGTGGATCTGAGTCCGCAAACTGATTCCTGCTGGAGACCCCTTCACGTCTGCTCATTCCCAGCTCTCATCTCTCTTACTCCCAGGCAGCTGGGCAGCAGGGATGTACTGTGGCACACTAGCTGGCCGCCCACTGTGCTGTTTCCAGCCCACTACAGTCAGCCTTGGTGGAAAGACTCAAATCAGCCCCTGGCTGAGAACTGGCTGGGAGCTTTAATCAGCTCACCCGGTGCCTTTGAGAGCTGATCACTCCCCTCAGCTTCATCCCTGGCCTCGTCCCAGCGCTCTCCTGCAGTAGCTGAGATGCTCTCTGAAGCCCAACAGCAGTTTGCTGGAAGTGTAGCCCACGTGCTTAGTGTTCGAGGCCGAGTTCAGTCCCTAACACCTCTAACAAGCAAACCCAGAGGTCCACTTTGTAGACCTGCACAGGCTCCAGCTGACCTGTGACCTTGGGAAAACCACCGTTCTTCAGATATAGGCTTGCCTGTTAGGCAAAGTGTCTTAGGGCTGGCCTCTGTTCTCCCCAGGACAAGCTGTGTGCTGTGCTGCTCTGATGTTACAGGGGGACGTCATGTTACAGGGGGTATCACCTGACTCTTTCCACAGAAAGGACTTTGACAGCTTAGGTGTCACTCACTTTCTTTATCTGCTTGATATTTTCTACTTCTTCAAGGAAAATGGGAACAGACTTTGACATTCCTCAGGGTGGGGGCCACTCGACCCAGAACTTGAAAAGCCATGGGAATGGCTGCCATCGATCACTCGGTTGCTAACAGTCAGGGGCTCATGATGCACTGGGCATCTTCGCTGTAACAGTCTCTGTAGCCCTGAAAGACCTAGAGTTCTGAAAAGTAGCATTCTAAAAATAACAGGGCACGTAGATGAGGCTGGAGCTGACTGTTCCCATGTTGTGCAACCCAGCTCAGGGACTCTGTGCTAAGTGAAGTCAGCCAGTTACAAAAGGGCAAGCCTTGGGGGCTGGGAGGTAGGGGAAGCAGAGGCTCAATGAAAAAGCGTTGGCCTTGTGCGTAAACGCCCCGAGTTCAATCCCAGGCGTCAGGGGAAAAAAAAATCACAGGAACCGAAACTGTCCTTGTGTCCAATTATCTGAGGTTCTCGGGGCAGTAGAGAACCTGCAGGAGACAGAGCGAGTGCTTACTACCTCCTGGGGACTTGGGAAGTAGGGAGTAGAATTCTTCAGCCTGGCAAAACTCTGGAAAGCAGAGGCCAGATGGGGTAGGGGTGGCAGTGCAAAACGGTGAGTGTCTAAAGCCACACAGCTGGACTCAGTCGTGCTTAAGGTGAGCCTGGTGTGGTGGTGCAGTCCCATCAAGAGGACACGGAGGCAGGAGGATCACTTCAAGTTCAAGGCCAACCTGGTCTACATAGTGATACTTTGTTGGGGAACAAAAAATTAAGACGGTGGTGGTCCAGATGGTGAGATGACTCAGTGGGTGACGGCACCTGCATCAAGTGGACGACCTTAGATGTAAATTTTAAAATGGGGACAGCGGATGTGGTGGTATGTGCCTCTAGTTGTGGGACTACAAGGAAATTACAAGACACAGTGGTAGCCATCATCCGTCAAGCCCGTGTGTGTGTGTGTGTGTGTGTGTGTGTGTGTGTGTGTGTGTGTGTGTGTGTGTGTGTGGCACGTGTATTGGGAAAGATTCATGCATATAATTCCAAACAGTCCTGCCCAAAGAAAAGGCGCAATTACCACCCCCCCTTTTTCATTATTATTTACTTATTTTGAGACAGGGTCTCACTGTGTAGCCCTGGCTGGCCTGGAACTTGCTATGTAGACCAGGCTGGCCTCAGTCTCACAGAGATCTCTCTGCCTCTGCCTCCTAGGGGTTGGCTTCAGCTGCCCCAGCTTTGAAATGAGGTCATTTTTAAGTTTTTAGTCATGTGGATGTGTGTTTCGGGGTACATGCATGTACAGATGCCCACTGAGGCCAGAAGAAGGTGTTGGATCTCCTGGAACTGGAGTTACAGGTGGTTGTAAGCTTCCTGATGTAGGTGCTGGGAACCGAACTAGGTTCCCCCGCAAGAGCAACAAGTCACCTCTCTAACCCTTTAAATGAGATCTTGTCACCTGACTCCTTAAACTGCCACAGACAGAAACTCTGGCCGGCCAGCTCCGGCTCTCTCTGCCTTGCGCTCTGGCAAGACATCATACCTGCCGTTGGTCAGAAAGTGATGAAGCCTTCTGAGGGACAGCCTGGAGACCTGGGCCGAGGTGGAAGTGACCTGGCCACCCTCACACTGCCCTCTCCCCTTGCAGACCTTGGCACCTGCCATCAACTGGTTACCCTTTCTGAACGCCATTTTTTACCCAGTGGAGATCAATGAGTCTGAGCCCATCGTGGTCTACGACAAGGAATACCTCAGACAAGTCTCCACGCTCATCAACAGCACCGACAAATGGTAACGTAGGCACACGGGTGCTGAGGGACCAACAAGGTGGTCTGGGACGGCTCCCTCCATAGCAGCACCCCCTAAGGCAGGGTGGGGACAAGTGACATTCAAATTCAGAAAAAGAGTCCCCGGTGGGCTTCTGTGTGAGGTACGGGTTCAAATCCCAGCTCCTCCTCTTCACAGCTTTGCAGGCTAAGGATAAGTATCCCATCCTTCCCCTCTCCCACCTCTGTGATACTGTGAGAGGTAGTTAAGAGGAGGTTCTGACATACCAATTTCAATTAAATACTTATTCATCATATATAAGTACACTATAGCTGTCTTCAGACACACCAGAAGAGGGCATCAGATCTCATTACAGATGGTTGTGAGTCACCATGTGGTTGCTGAGATTTGAACTTGGGACCTCTGGAAGAGCAGTCAGTTCTCTTAACCACTGAGCCATCTCTCCAGCCCCATTTTTTAGATTTTAAAAGCCAGAATATTGGAAGGCATAAGGCAAAAAGGAGCTCCTAGGAGCCGGAGAGATGTATGTGCAGACAAAGCAGTGATATATAAAATAACTCTTTTAAAAAAGGAGTTCCTAGGATGTGTGTATTTGTGTTCATACATGTACAGAGGAGAGGTTTCCTGGCCTACGGCATCCCCCTGTCAACAGGACCAATGTTTTGCCCATGGCCTTTGTCATCTTCCCTCGCAGCATCGCAACTCTCTGAAGACATTTTCCTGGCTCTATAGTATTCCATCGATGATACATGTGTTTGTTTAACCTTTCCCTGGTCAAAGGTTTAGCTTAAATGGACATCCTTGTGCTAAGGCGAGGTCTTTGCAAGCCCAGCAGCAACCACAGATAGGTTTCCTGTGCCCTGAAGTTGGGGCAGAAGGAGCTGCCAATCATGGATCCTTGAAGATGGCTGGCCATGGGCCCCCTCCTCCTAGCTGGGTTGGAATAACCAAGCAATGGCATTTATTGAGTACCAGTGTCATACATTAGACACCAAAGGTTTTCTGTGGTGGAAGAGCTGGGCTTGACCCTCAAGAGCTTGTTCCGTGTGATTAGAGAGCAGTAAGCAGCCGTGAGGGCAGGCTAGAGGAGAGCCTAGGTCAGAAATGGAGTTTGAAGGCTACCCAGGGGTCTCTGATCGCTCCCTGGTTCTGTCTCTGCAGCCTGCTCAACAACTACATGATGTGGAACCTGGTACGGAAGACAAGCTCCTTTCTCGACCAGCGCTTTCAGGATGCCGATGAGAAGTTCATGGAGGTTATGTACGGGACGAAGAAGGTAAGCGTGCTACTATGCGCATTGCGCTTGGGCAGGGGACCAGGGACACCGTGGTCGGTTGCAGCTGTGGCAGTGGTTCTCCTAAGGGAGGAGATTGGAGAGAAACACTGAGGGTGGGGGTGGGGGAGGCAGCTGCTGTCCTTGGGGGCAAACAAGGGGACCTGAGCCAGCAGAAAGTGGGCAGGAAGTAAGTACACTGGGCCAGAGAGCCAAGAGGTATCCTAGCAACGAAACTGATTGGGAGCAAAGGTGGTTTATAGACTCTTTACTCCGCCCCTGCGCTCTATCAATGGCTGCTTCCCTTGTGTGGCATGTGATCCTCACGTGGGGGCCACTATTTTTCTTTTTTATTTATGTGTGTGTGTGTGTGTGTGTGTGTGTGTGTGTGTGATAGCATATCATGTAGCCCAGGCTGGCCTTGAACTCATAGTGTACCTGAAAAGGATGATCTTGAACTCCTGGTCCTTCTGCCTCTACTTCTCCAATGCTGGGATCACAAGTGTGCATCACCGTGCCCAATTGTGTGTGTCTGTGTGTCTGTCTGTGTCTGTGTCTGTACTCGGTAGCTCTGATTAGCTATGATCATACTATGTGGACCGGGCTGACCTTGAACACACAGAGATCTGTCTGCCTCTGTCTCCAGAGAGCTGGGACTAATGGCGTGAGCCACCGTACCCAGCCCCATACCTAGCGTTTTATGATGCTGGGACATGAATCCAGGGCCCCTTGCATCCCACACTCTAACTGAGCTGCATCCCAGACCTTTTGGTACCAGGCTGAAGAGAGAAAGGGGGGTCTTACTTTGTAGCCCAGGCTAGTCTCAAACCTCGTCACCAACTCAAGGCCACCATGCCTAACTTTTTTCCCCCTTCAGTACTGGTGACAGAATCACAGCCTCCTACATGCCAGGCAAGCATTCTGTCACTGAGCTATGTCCCCAGCCCTGAGTCTTCTCAGCTCAGTACCTAAAGTAGCCTCCACTGGGCCAGAAAATGTATCTCCAAGGCTCCAGAAGAAAGCACAAGCCCCTGGTGGCACCGTTCCCGGGTGGAAAGCGGCTGGGAGAAGGAGGACTCTTCTCACAAACAGCCATGTGTGTGTCCCACTGACAGCCATGTGTGTTTTCCAGACCTGTCTTCCCCGTTGGAAGTTTTGCGTGAGTGACACGGAAAACAACCTGGGCTTTGCCCTGGGCCCCATGTTTGTGAAAGCAACCTTTGCAGAGGACAGCAAGAACATAGTAAGTGCCTCTCTGTGTTCAGGGTGCTGGGGGTTGAACCCAGGGCCCCACACGTACTAAGGCCCCAGCCCCAGCCCTCGCTGCGGTCACTAACAGTGCTGACTGCGTAGAGCTTATGTCAGTCTGTGGTTAACACAGAGTCCAGCAGGAGTCAAGGGCGCGCCCCCTTCGGTCTGTCACCTCGGCTGCTGTGGAGGGCCTCCCCCCTCTTCTCCAGAATCTTCAACCTGTCTCCGACCTCCAGGTCCGGCCATGACGTAGTTACCTTTCCAGAGCTCCTGTTTGTTTCCGGAGCGATCGCAACCTTTTGGAAACTGTCCCTAGATTTCAAACCTCATTCCATTCAGAATGATTTCTGTGCTCTGGTCAATCTGGGAAAGGCCGTGGATTTTAGCCATCACGGAAGGGCTCACAGTGCACCGGCCCATGTGAGAGGCTCTGAAAAGTCCAGCAACAGAGGCTGCGTCAACTTCCTGAAAGTCGGCCTCTTCTCACTTGGCCCCAGTCCCGTTAGCGGGAGGCCAGCCTTGGCTCGCAGGATCCTATAAGGAGAGGATGGGTAGGAAACATGGATCCTCCCTGACCCAGTCCTGAGTTTAGCCTTCGGCCGGCGGTGTCCTTTAAGCACAGCGCTCCCGGTGATGCAATGTCCTTAGTTAGTGATGCCAAAGCCCAGCCCTCACTGGTGTGGCATCTGTCCCTCAGGCCAGCGAGATCATCCTGGAGATCAAGAAGGCATTCGAGGAGAGCCTGAGCACCCTGAAATGGATGGATGAAGATACTCGGAGGTCAGCCAAGGAGAAGGTGAGGCTACCTGGCAGTTCAGATGTGTGTGGATGCCACTGTGTTCTGTGATTCTAGTGGGACTCAGGACATCCTGAAGGCTCCCGTGGCATAGAGTCAGGGACATCCCATAGCAGAAAGGAAAGGATGAGGGGGGTGCCCACCCTGGAAGGGGCTAGGCCAACCCTTTCGTAAGAGCCAGCTCCTGTGTTAAGTAACCCTCGGTCCTCTCTCATTCCTGCAATGGTGGCTGTCCTTCATGAGGACCAAGGAAGGCTGTGTGACTCGCTCACCTTTCAGCACCGTTCAGCTCAGAATCAGTTACAATGTATAAACTGGGTGACACATCCAAACCGTGATGCTTTCTCGAGGGAAATGACATTTCATCAGAATTTACCAGACTCCTTCCAGGAAGAAGATATAGAATCCTTAAGGGGGCAGGAGGCTAGCCCTGCCTCTCCTTGGCACGGACCCTGAGCTGGATCCCACAGAGCTGGGGCAGGCTTGGCCAGCAAGCATCATTTGACCCTGTCTTACTCCAATTCCTCCTGTCCAGGCGGACGCCATCTACAACATGATAGGCTACCCCAACTTCATCATGGACCCCAAGGAGCTGGACAAAGTGTTCAATGACGTAAGTGGCTTCTGTCTACCCCTCAAACTCCCTGAAGCCCATGTGAGGCAAGGCCACGGTGGTGGCCATCAACCTATACCAACGTGATGTGGGGCGGGGTTTAGGGATACGGGCGTGAGGAAAGTTTCCCCTGTTCCTTTGTGTTCCTGGGTAGGGGGGGTCCCTGTCTCCCCAGAGCCACCATCAGCCATTGCTCTGCGGTTATTTCTGGAACACAAGCTCTGGGCCTCACCAGGAATGGCGGCTCCAGGGAGGGAGTGGGAACAGCCAGGGCAGGGTGCCTCCGTGGCACAGCATGTGCTTAGAGTGTGTGAGGCCATAGGTTCCATCCCCAACAGCATGGGGCAGGAAAAAGGAGGGGAGAACAACCAGACAGGTCAATATGTGTCTAATCCTAGCACTCCACAAGCTGGGGCAGGAGGAACAGGGTTCAAGGCCATCTTTGGCTACTTGGCAAGTTCAAGGTCAGCCTGGACTATAAGGTAGACCCTATCTCAGACAGACAGACGGACGGATCAAAAGAACAAGGGAGGTACTGGAAAACTGACTTGGTGGTCCAGAGCGAGTACTGCTCTTACCGGAGTTGGGTTCTCAGCACCTGCCTTGAGCAGTTCCTGACCTCCTACAACTCAAGCTCCAGTAGATACGACTCCTTCTGGCCATCCCGTCACACACGAGTGTACAGTAAGCCCACATGCATGTGCATGTGTGTGCACATATATTTATTAAGTTTATTACTTCGAAGAAAGTGTTTCTTCAAAGGCACAGTGAGAATCAGCAACCCTAAAGCCTCGGGTAAGCAAAGTGAGCCCCTTACCTGCTGCTGCTGCTGCCCCTGAGCTCCTTTCTTCCCTCCTCAGAGAATGCCTAGACCTTTAGCTTTGACCTTGAAATGCTAATGGGAAAGAGGAAGCACACTTCCGAAGCCAGGCATCGAGGGGTAATGGAGGAGCTCCTGCCGCCTGGAACGCTGATCAGCTGCCTTGAGTGACTGCAGTTCTGAGGCACAAGATTAGGTCTTCCAAGTTCTCCACTGAAGATTGTCATTTGGGGCACTTTTGACGTTACAGCAGCCTCACCTCCGGGCTATATTTAAAACCCGAATCTATTAAAATTACCTCAGAGGCTGTCAGACTCTGTCTGCAGCTCCAATTCCTTGAGAATCATTTAAAGTGTTCTCGAGTGTCAGGACATAAGATCCAAGGACTCCTGGAGGCCACCAGAAGCTGCCCCAGGACCTGACTTTGCCCTGGGGGCCAGCATCTGACAGCTGTTCCATAGCCAGAAATGCATCTGAGCAAGGGCTGTGCATTTGTCAGGGACAAAGAAGCTAGGCTGGGTGTTAAGGGGTGTCTGAGGGTGGAGGTGGGTGTTAAGGGTGTCTGAGGGTGGAGGTGGGTGTTAAGGGTGTCTGAGGGTGGAGGTGGGTGTTAAGGGTGTCTGAGGGTGGGGGTTGGGGATTTAGCTCAGTGGTAGAGCGCTTGCCTAGGAAGCGCAAGGCCCTGGATTCGGTTCCCAGCTCCGGAAAAAAAAAAAAAAAAAGGGTGTCTGAGGGTGGAGGTGGGTGTTTTAGGGTGTACAAGGCTGCATACCCCAACACTTTCTAAGATAAAGTCCAGGTCCAGGCCCACAGGGAGCTATTTAATTAAATTAACTTTTATTTTATTGCTGGCTCAGGGACAGAGTCTTAATGAAGTCCAGGCTAGCTTTGGACTCTGTAGCCAAGATTGACCTCGAACTTCTAATCTTCCTTCTGGTCCCTCCCAAGAGCTCAGATTACAGGCATGCACTACCAAGCTTAGCGCTGGGAATGGAACCCAGGGCTTTGTTCATGCTAGACAAGCACTCTTCCTGCCCAGCTGTACCCCCAGCCCAACCAAATTAAAATTTAAAAGCCACATAAACATGTTGGAAGTGCTTCAAGTAGTGTTTACCAATTGGCTAGAGGGCTGGAGAGATGGCTCAGTGGTTAAGAGCACTGACTGTTCTTCCAGAGGTCCTGAGTTCAAATACCAGCAACCACATGGTGGCTCACAACCATCTGTGATGGGATCTGATGCCCTCTTCTGGTGTGTCTGAAGACAGCCACAGTGTACTCATAAAATAAACAAATAAATCTTTTTTTAAAAAAAACTGACCATATTGGCTAGGACAGGCATAGGATGTGTCTGTCACTATTGGGCATATTCTTGCTGAAGTCCCACGTGCTACATTAGGGCAGGCATCTCATAGCACCGTGACCCTCTCAGGCACCCGTGGGTAATAATTTTAAAGTGTCTTTGAAAGGGAGAGTCTAGGTAAAGGGAGAACCTGAGCCCTCCTTTCCAGTCTCTGGCCTTGTGAGGCCTCAGGTCTTGTTGTTCTAGAAGGTTCCCAGCCTGACCGTGCTCTTATCCGAGACTCTGCTCTATTTCCTCAGTACACAGCAGTTCCCGATCTCTACTTTGAGAACGCCATGCGGTTTTTCAACTTTTCATGGAGGGTCACAGCCGACCAGCTCAGGAAAGCCCCCAACAGAGATCAGTGAGTTCCCCAAGGTGTGGGCTCCCTGCACACCGAGAGACCAAGAGTGATCTGGGGGGATGGGGGTGGGGCGCTCAGCTTCATTGCTCGCCTGCTGTGAGCCAGCTGTCAGAAGCGCCCTCTGAGGGGTGGAGTTGGTTCTCTGACTTGCAAGGCCAAAGGCCAGTGAGGTTCCTGGCTGGGGGCGGGTGGGTCAGCATCATCCCATACCTGGCCCGTTGGCAGAGTGGTCCGCAGCCCAGAGCTGAACAGAGCCGGCTTCCCATCCTGGCACTGCTGAGTCAGCAGCCCTCAGAGCTTGCTTCTCCTTGACTGTGGGAAGGAAAAGCTTGGTCTTGGATCATTGGGCGGGCCCCCAGTTCCTCATGAACAAAAGTGGTGGCTTTTCCATAGGGGTTTGAAGAAGGTTCCGGATGGGCCCCAACACTGTACCACAGCACCAGCGCCTGAGGGGCTCTTTCACAGCCGCAACCTTTTGAGTCAGGGTGTGTGACCTAGTGATAGAGCTCTTGGCTGGCTTGTGGGAGGATCTAGGCTTGAACCCCAACCGTGCAAACAAACACCAGAACCTCTTAAATCAGAATAACCCGGAGTGAGACAGAGTGTCTGTCTTTCACTGTTTTTGAGTTCTTGGCATGTTGTCCAGGATTGCCGTGAACTCCAAAGCTCTACTGGTCCTCCTGCCTCAGCGACCCCAGTGCCTCATAACAGGCACATGTGCTGCACACAGCTTTGGGTGTGTTATTTTATTTAGTAAGAAAAAAAAAAAGAGTGCTTGCTATAGGAGCGTGGGGACACGGTGATCCGTCACCTCAGTGCAGGCAAAGGAGACAAGATCCCTGGGGGCTTGTCCCACCTGCCAGCTTAGCCAGCTTAGCCTCCAGGTACTGTGAGAGATCTCGTCTCAAGAAATTGAGATGAGCAGCAATAGAGGAAGACACTGAACGATGACCTCTGACCTCTGCACACACGTGTGCACACGTGCACATGTGCATATATCACACTCACAAATAAATAGCACTCAGGCATACACCAGACACAAACACAGATAGATGGGTAGTTGGGTAGGTAGGTAGACAGACTGACTGACTGACTGACTGACTGACTCTAGCTAAGCTTGTATTTTATTATATTCATGGGTAGAGAACTTGCCTGGCATGAATGAAGCCCTAGGTTCTATGCCCTGGTCGCAAAACAGCACAAAGCAAACAAACAAAATCTCTTTAGAAAAGTCAGACGCCCTCTCTGCTCAGTGTTGTTCCTCAGATTAACTTTCTAACTCCAAAAGCATTTTTTTTTTTTTTTGGTTCTTTTTTTTCGGAGCTGGGGTCCAAAAGCATTTTTTGCAGACTTCCTAACCTAGGCAATGACAACTCCCCTTTGCCTCTGGCGCCCTCTTGTGGACAGGAGGTTCAGACACCAGTTTCCTCTAAGCATCCTACCTTCAATGGTACTTCTTCAATGGGAGATGGGCTTTTAAAGCTCCGGGGGATATAGCGTAGGCAGGGCTGCCAATTCGTCTGAATTTTTAAATTTAACTTTTTTAGTCGTTCAGCTAAATGTTGATATGCACCCATGAATGTGTTGGTGGTTACTTGACTGTAGATGTGACGTGGTAAATCTCTCACTATCTTTACATGGCTTCGTGACAGCCAGCAAAATCTTACCTCTGTGGTGCTCACCGGGAGGGAACAGGGCCACTGGGCACACGTGGCAGATGCTGTTTTTCTTTTCCCATTCTTCACTGGCTTTCCCCTCTGCACCAGGAAAACACTGAAGTGCCGATTCACAGTGTATGAACAATCTTTAATAATCTTTTCGGTCTTAGGACCCTTCCATGGGCTTAAACCTTACTACCCACCCTCAGATGTGCGGTTGTGGATCGGGTCATGGGGTGCTTGCCCAGCATGCTTGGTCCTTGGCACCTCAGAAAAACCAGGCATGGTGTGCACCCCTGCGGCCTCAGAACGTAGGAGATGACGTTAGGACCAGAGAAGACAGGTCACCTCCTGCAAAATGGTGATTCTAGGCCAGCCCTGAAGACGTGAAACATCGCCACCAAAACAAAAACAGACACCCCAGAAAAAGCTCTTAAAGCGTGCATTCTATTGATTTTACGAAAAGTTTCTAAAATTAGTGTCTTCTCAAAAATATTTTTATGTGCTGGGCATGGTGGTACACGCCTTTAACCCAAACACTTGGGGCTGGGGGAGCAGAGGCCGGTGGATCTAGGCCAGCTTGGTCCACTTAGAGTTAAGGGGGCAGCTAGGGCTACACGGTGAGACCCCATCTCTCCCTTCCTCTCTCGTGAGGGCAGGAGAGATTTAGGTTGGCTGGGCAGTTAAGATCATAGCCTGCTTTTCTAGCAGACTGAAATACAGTTCTCAGCCCCTCTGGCCTTCGCAGACACCTGCACATACTCACAGGCAGACAAATACATGCACACACAAATAAAATATGTTTTTTAAAATGTTTTTAATCACATATATGAGTGTTTTGCCTGCTTTTCTGTTTGTATACCGTGGGCATGCCTGGTGCCCACAGAGGTCAGAAGAGGGAGGGGTCGGATCCTCTGGAACTGGAGACGCAGATGCTTGTGAGCCACCACACGGTGATGAGAACCAAACCCAGGTCCTCTGCGAGAGCAACAAGTGCAGCCAGCAATGGTGGAGCACGCCTTTAACCCCAGCATTCGGGAGGCAGAGGCAGGCGGACCTCCGTGAGTTCGAGGCCAGCCTGGTCTTCAGAGTGAGCTCCAGAACGGCCAGGGCTACACAAAGTCTCAGAAAAACAAACAAAAATTTACAAAAAAGAAAGGAAGGAAGGAAGGGAGGAAGGGAGGGAGGGAAGGAAGGAGAGAGAGAGAGAGAGAGAGAGAGAGAGAGAGAGAGAGAGAGAAGAAAAGAAACTAAAAGTGCTCTTAACTGCTGAGCCCCTACAATACAAATCTTATATCAGTGGGTAGGTAGATTGTGTCTATGATTAAAACCAGAGGTTTGCCTTTTTCCAATTTGTTTTTCAGGACACACTGGGGGTGGCATCAGTCTTTCTCTACCGCTGAGCTATATCCCAGCCTCCTCGGTTTCCTTTATTTCTGGTTGAACGGGCAGCTGGGCTCTCATGTGTGCCTCTTTATTCCTCCGCTGTAACATGCTTTTTTAGAATATATATAGAAAAGCCAGCCTCACACAGACGACGGTTAGGAAGGGGGAAGGTTTTTGTTGGTTGTGGTTTTTCTTTTGGATTTTTGGGACAGGGTCTCTCTACATTGCCTTGGCTCTCCTGGAACTCACTATGTAGACCAGGCTGGCGTCAAACTCACAGAGATCCACCGGCCTTGGCCTTCCAAGTTCCAGGATTAAAAGTCTTCTCCACCATCCCCAGCAGAGAACGGGGAGACTTTAATAGTTGTACATTTTCAAAGACTCGTACATGTTCCTATTCCTTTCATAATTAAAAAAAATATATTAACTGGGTGGTGGTGGTCCATGCCTTTAATCCTGGCACTCTGGAGGCAGAGGCAGGGGAATCTCTGTGAGCTCCAGGCCAGCCTGATCTATAGATGGACTTCTGAGACTCAGGGCAGCACAGAGAAACTTTGTTTTGGGGAAGAAAAAAAAAGAACGGAAAAAAAAAAAGACTTTTACTTATTTTATTTATGTATGCATAGCACGTGCATGCAGTTCCTGTGGTGACCAGAAGAGGGCATCAAATCCCTTGAGACTGGATTTACAAGCCATTGTGAGCTGCCCTATGGCAGCGGGGGAACTGAGCCCAGGTCCTCTGGAAGATCAGGCAGTGCTCTTAGTCACTGAACCATCTCAGCCCACCCCAAAATTATTTTGAAAGCTCACATTTTTGTCATGGGTAACAGATGACGTCAGTTGTTTGCCCAGAGACTATGAACACACTCCACTCATTCGCAAGAAAAACGTTCAGTGTCTGTGTCCAAATCCCTGTGGTTTGCCAGCCCCTCTGGAAACAGGATAAGAACACTGATGTGACACACTGGGTGACACAGATCAAGAGGCTTGTGCTGTGGGGGGCTGGGCCTAATGGGCTCAACAGTTATACTGCCTCCTCTCCAGGATATTCAGGGAGTAAGGGTGGCTTGTTGGCCTGGGGGGGGATTGTTTCTACAGTGTGGGCTATTCTGGCTTTTTTTGTTTGTTTGCACAAGTGTGCTTATTTGCATGTGTGGGTACCATGCATGCCTGAGCTCATCGAGGGGAGATCTGAGCAGTTTCCTCCGTTAATCTCTACTCTGTGTTAAGACAGTGTTTCCATTTCCTTCTTTTTTTTTTTAATTTTGTATTTATTTATTATATATGAATACACTGTAGCTGTCTTCAGACACACCAGAAGAGGGCATCAGATCCCATTCCAGATGGTTGTGAGCCACCATGTGGTTGCTGGGAATTGAACTCAGGACCTCTGGAAGAGCAATTAGTGCTCTTAACCGCTGAGCCATCTCTCCAGCCCCTCCATTTCCTTCTTGAACCCAGAGTCACTAATGTAGCTAAGCAAGCTTCACACCACTGAGCCGTCTCCCCAGTCACCTACCCCCTGCCCGCCCGTTTTGGGTTTGGCGGTGGTGGTAGTGGTGGGAGGTGGGTTGAGGGAGTTGAAACAGAAGTTCATGTCACCCACGTTGGCCTTGAACTCACTACACAGCTGAGGATGACTTCGAACCTCTGATCCTCCTGCGTCCACATCTCTGCTTTGTTCTGTTTTTTTTTTTTTTATTTTTTTCAAGATAAGGTTTCTCTGTGTAGCCCCGACTGTTCTAGAACTCGCTCTGTAGACCAGGCTGGCCTTGAACTCAGAGAGCCACCCGCCTCTGCCTCCCAAGTGCTGGGATTAAAGGCGTGCGCCACCACCTCCTGGCTCTGCATCCACATCATCAGTGCTGGGGTTTCAGGCAGCTTCTGTGGACCTGGCTTTTGGTAGAGCATCTGTGAGGGCGGCCTTAATAGGCCTTAAGGCACATTGAGAGCTGCTGATAGAAGGATCTTGAGCCTGGCACTCAAATGTGTGACGTGACAATGGAGATGACCTTGACCTTTTGGTCCTTCTACTTCCTCTTGAATGCTGGGATTACATCATCCTGTCATCCTGTTTTCCTTTTTTCTTTTTTCTTTTTTTTTTTTTTCGGAGCTGGGGACCGAACCCAGGGCCTTGCGCTTGCTAGGCAAGCACTCTACCACTGCGCTAAATCCCCAACCCCGTCATCCTGTTTTATACGGCGCTGGGAATTGACCCCAAGGCTTCCCTATGAGGTAGCTCTGGCTGTTCCGGAACTCGCTCTGTAGACTGGGTGGGCCTCAAACTCACAAAGATCCACCTGCCCCCGCCTGTCAGAGTACACCATGCCCAGCTCGGATTCCAGACAGCGGTCGCTAAGTCATGCCCCCCCTCCCTTTCCACCATGTTTGTCAGAGATCTCATGTGTGCTTGTGGCCTGCAGGTGGAGTATGACCCCACCCATGGTGAACGCCTACTACTCGCCCACCAAGAACGAGATTGTGTTTCCAGCTGGAATACTGCAGGCGCCATTTTATACCCGCTCTTCGCCCAAGTAGGTTATGTCTTAACCCAACCACTCCCCAGCCTCAGCAACCCCCAGTCCAGTCTGACCTAGAACCCATAGCTGACTACGTAACCAGCCAGTCTACTTGATCCTTTGGTGCCCAGAGGACCCAGAAGGCCTGGGACTGGGAAATCAGTTGTGGAAGCAGCAGCCTTTGTGGCCCGGGCCTCTCCCTCCTGACTTCTCTTGACTCTGGATGCCCCGGCAGAGTGGGGATGGGAGGAGCGGGTCACAGAGTCAGGGTCCCTCTGGAGCCAGAGAGCAGACATTCCTCCTGTGTCTCATGCAGGCAGGCTTGGATTTGAATCTGAGGCTGGTATTTACAGTTCTGTGTGACAGTTAGGCAGAAGCTGGCCTGGCCCCACCCCCTGTCCATCTGTGAGACCCAGCTCTGCTGAGTGACTTGGACACGTGCCTGGTCCCCAGAGGACAGAGTTGACCATGGCTAACTCTCACCAGCCTCCTGCTGTCTCCAAGGGTCACATTCCCAGAGGTCCCTGCAGGTCTCTGCTGTCTCGGGTCACATACCTGGCTTCACCCTCACTTGTGTGTTCCTTCTCCAGCGCCTTGAACTTCGGTGGTATCGGGGTCGTTGTGGGCCACGAGCTGACTCATGCTTTCGACGATCAAGGTACAGGTTGCTTGGGGCCCCCTGTTCTGACAGAACCGGCCTGCTTCCAGCCCCCGCTCCCTTCACGTCTAAGGAGATTCATACAGAGGGATCAGTGTTCAAAGCTTGGCGGATGAACTGCAGCCGGTCTTGTCACACATTCACACCTCTCTTATCCATACCGTGAATGTGAGGATCCCATGTATCAGTCTGGGGTTACTCCGAAGCCCCTGCTCACGGAGAGCGCTCTCGCGTAGAGGCTGGCAGTTCTCTGCCATTCTAGAAACTTCTCTGGTCAGAGAAATGGCAGTCAAACCTCATCATGAGCTAACACTCAGACTCCCATGTATTGCCCCCTGCCTGGGGGATCCCATAGCCCAGAAGGAAAGGCTGGGACCTACCTGTGGTCTTGGTATTGGCAGCCCTGACTAGGCTAGGAATCTATTCCTCAGGGTCAGGGCCAGTATTAAAAGCCAGCCCTGGTCCTTTGAACTTGTCATCAGTCGCTCCTGTCCACATACCCCAGAGGAGTATCCGTGGGTCCCACTGAGTGACCACTCTCCCCGTCTGCAGGCCGGGAGTATGACAAGGATGGGAACCTCCGGCCCTGGTGGAAGAACTCGTCGGTGGAGGCATTCAAGCAGCAGACCGAGTGCATGGTACAGCAGTATAACAACTACAGTGTGAACGGAGAGCCCGTGAATGGGCGGCACACCCTCGGGGAGAACATCGCGGACAACGGGGGACTCAAGGCCGCCTACCGGGTATGTCCGCTCCCCAGGGGCACTGGGCCAGGACTGAGTCTGTTCAAGTGTCTCGTTGGCCGAGAGGACAGGTAGAAGGGCTGAGCGCTGACTGAGAAAACAGTGAGTTTTGGAGCTCAGCCCACACGAGGCTCCCTGCTGGAAACCTGCCTTCCTGAGACACGGGGAAGGATCAGGCCCACTGCACATCCTGGCCACTCCTTCCAGACAGAAGTAGGGGCCTGGGTGGGAGAAGGCCTGTATTGGTTACTTTTTTCAGTGTGAGAAAATAACTCGGCAACTTAAGGAATAAAGAATTAGTTCTGGGGGTTGGGGATTTAGCTCAGTGGTAGAGCGCTTGCCTAGGGAAGCATAAGGCCCTGGGTTCGGTCCCCAGCTCCAAAAAAAAAAAAAAAAAAAAAAAAAGAATTAGTTCTGGTTTGCAGCAGGGGATACAGTCTGTCTGTTGTGGGGGGGGGGCATGGTGGCAGGAATGGGGGAGCTGACTGTTCACATCGGCTCTGAGGTCAGGACTTAGAAAGCAAATAGGGGACTGGAGAGGTGGCTCGGAGACTGACTGCTCTTCCCGAGGTCCTGAGTTCAAATCCCAGACACCACATGGTGGCTCACAACCATCTGTAAGGGGATCCATGCCCTCTTTTAGTGTGTCTAAAGACAGTGACAGTGTGTGTGTGTGTATAAAACATATATACATATGTATGTATGTATATATAAAATAAATAAATCTTAAGAAAGCAAATAGGAAGTAGGCTGGGCTGTGAAGCCTGGAGGCCCGCCCTCGGTGACTCACTTCCTCCAATGAGACACCACCTCCTCAAGTTTTCAGCCTTTCCAGACAGCAGCACCATCTAGTAACCCAGTGAGGACATTTCACATTCAGATCATAGCGGGGACACAGAGAGAGCTCTGGGTTCGAGTCCTGGGGCTGGCATCATTCACCTGAGTTGTGTGACAGAGAACTGTTAACACCTGGTAGGCCATTGGGAAGGTGAAACCAGGTGACTTGGACCCACTCCTGACCCAGAGAGGCCCTCGGAGATGTCAGCCGAGTTAGGTAGAAGAGAAACCTGTCTGGGAAAAGGTGTGCATCTGGCAGAGGGCAGTACAGAGGTTCTTCCTAGCCGTGACTGTAAGAGTAGAAGTTCAGAAAAGCAATGTTTACTGGGGCCGTGCTGCAAGCAAGCTAGGCTCTGGGTCGCCAGCAAGCTCAAAACATGGTGTTGGCACCTCGTCTCCATTTTGCAGATACAGGAACTGAGTTCAGAAGTATGTCATAGTTGTAGTCTATGCTATGCATAGTCTATGCATAGTTGTTTAGCCTCTGCTCGTCAAGGGGCATACATCGAGAGCCTTCTGCCCTCCTGTGCTGTGTTTGAGGCCCTAGAGAGAAGCTGGTAGGTGGGAGTGCTCCCAGCCAGCCTGCGATGTGCACGGAGGCAGAGGTCAGGCAAGAAAAGCCTGGTGAGAAAAGGGAGAGTCTGTCTGCTATTGATTGTGGGACAGGCACTAAATGGGGCCAGCGATGGATTATGGGAGTCTCTGGCTTTCTGGCAGGAACGACGTGTGAATTATGGCCTACCAGGGATCTCCGTCCAACCTTTTGCCATTACAACATGATGTTATTGCCAATAAACATCATGCTTGAGAACTGCATAGTTGAGGGCCAGAGGTGCCCTTAACTCAGCCGTTAAAAGCCCTGGCTGATCTTCTAGAGGACCAAGGTTCAAATCCCAGCACCCACATGGCAGCTCATAACTCCAGTTCCAGAGGCTCTGACATCCTCAGACAGACAGACGTGCAGGCAAAACACCAATGCACATGAAATTAAAAAAACAAAAACTGTACAATTAGGTTACAAAAGCAATCTGGTTGCAGGTAAAACTCTGGGATGGAGCCCTTGTCTAGCTTGCATGAAGCCTGGGGTTTGATCACTTAGCACACTGTAAAAACCAGGCTCTAGGCCTCAGCCAGTGAGCCACATTCAACCTTCCCGCTGTTTCAAGGAACACGGCCATGCCCGTTCATGCGTTATCCGTGGCTCCATTTTAACTCTGAGCAGTTGAGTGGTTACGGCAGGGACTCAGTCCACAAAACAGTGGAAGGTCTACTCTCCCAGCTCGCACAGAAATCAGCCACGACCACACAGGAAGGCCCACTGAAGCCTCCGCTTGGGAAAGGGGTCTCTTCTGGATCAGCTTGAGTCAGGGTAACCAGTCAGACAGTGGTTGGAGGGTTGTCCAGGCAAGAGGTGTGGGAGCCGGGTGACGTGGTCAGGGATCTGGGAGGCTCGGTTTGATTGAAGGAATCAAAGACTGTTGAACAGCTTGGGGGAGGGGAGGGCTGTTGACTATTGATGGGGGAGTTCTATGCACACTGGTGTGTATGTGCACACTTGTGTGTATGCACGCATGTGCGTGTGTGGGGGTGGGGGAAGTTGGAGAGAGCTGTCATTCCCATCTGCTATGTCTAGTTTGAGGTGCATCTTGGGTATCTGGGTGGGACCATTGAAATACACACCTCTGGGAAGAATCTGGAGCAGGAAGCATACATTTGACAGCAGGCATGATGCCTTTTAGGCCATAGGGTTGAGGGCTGAATTCATCTCCCTTTTAAATGAGAACACAGAAAGAAGCTGACTCCCCAGCACCCACCTCTTCCCCTAAACCTCCACAAGGAGCCCCTCCTCACCGGTGTCATGTCTGAACTCTGGTGTTCTCTCCTCCCAGGCGTACCAGAACTGGGTAAAGAAGAACGGAGCTGAGCAGACACTGCCCACCCTGGGTCTCACCAGCAACCAGCTCTTCTTCCTGGGATTCGCACAGGTGAGCTCCCCTGGGGGAAAGGCGGGGTGTTCTGTCCTGGGAGTGGACAAGACGCTTCAGAGCCAAAGGCAGGGTTCTCAAATGGCACCTTCCAAAGCCATCGGACGGTCTTTGGGACAGCCCCCTATACCAGTGTTTTTCAACCTGTGGGTCACATCCTCTTGTGGGCGAGAGGGTCAAAGGACCCTTTCACAGGGGTCGCCTAAGATCATTGGAAAACACAGACGTTTGCATTATGATTCACAACAGTAGCAAAGTTATAGTTATGAAGTAGCAACAGAACTAATTTTATGGCCGGGGTCACCATGCCATGAGGTGTTAGGGTCTCATCATTAGGAAGGTTGAGAACCGCTGCCCTATACTGAGGTGAGTTGCAAGGAAGGAAGGACTAAACTTGAAGGATGCTGGAGAGAGATAGCTCAGTGGTTACAGCACTGCCGTGCTTACAGGGGACTTGGTTTGGTTCCCAGCACCCTCATGGTGTCTCACAACCATCCATAACTCTAGTTTCCGTTAGGCGGGGGCAGACGTCCTCTTCTGGCCTCCGAGGACACTGCACACATGTGCCGTACAGTCAGGCAAAACACTCGCGCATGTAAAAGAAGACCAAAAATTTAAAAATAAAACAAAATGAATGGTAATGGAGATGCCTTTGGGTAGATGTAGCCCAGCTGAGCGCCCCCTGCTCAGTGACCCCAGTGTCATCCCAACACTGCTTAGCCATAAAGGACGTGGCAGCACACGGCTAGAATCTCAGCACTCGGGATAAAGAGGCTGGAGGATCAGAAGTTCAACCTACATAGAAAATTTGAGGCCAGCCTGGGCTACATAAGAACCTGTTTCAAAAAAAAAACCCAAAAAATCTTGTGTCCTGTAGATGAGCGAACAAAGTGGGCCAAGATCCCTGCTAGGTCTAAGATTCTAGAAATTTCTTTCTTTTCTTTTCTTTTTTTTTTTGTTTCCTCTTGAGACAAAGTCTCACTATATAACCCAGGCTGGCTTCAAATTCACTGAGATCTGTCTGCCTTCTGCCTCCCGGGTGCTGGGATTAAAGGCTTGTGCCATCATGCCTGGTTCTAGAAGTTTCCTACATTTAAGATAGACTGGGTTGCCCTGGAGTGTGTGTCCAGCCTTTGTTGGTGCCTGGAATCATCAGGCTGTTAAGCAAAGGGATCAAATCCTCCAAGGCGTCTGAGTAACGTTTGGCAGACTCATGTGTGCGGATGAACCAGGCACAGAAGGGTCAGAGCCTTCGCTCTGGCTGGAGGGGCGAGGGCAGAAACCCCTACCAGAGAGGGGCCACCCGTGGGCATATCTAACCCCCTGGCCTCCCCACTCCACCTGCTCCTGGCTCCCTGGGATCTCGGGCTCATTCTGCTACGGTCGGTCGTAGTGGGGCCAGTCCAGCAGCTTCAGGCCCCCACAGTGACCCCAGCTTCCCTTCGTTACTGCCCCACCCCCAGGTCTGGTGCTCGGTCCGCACACCAGAGAGCTCCCACGAAGGCCTCATCACCGATCCGCACAGCCCCTCCCGCTTCCGGGTCATCGGCTCACTCTCCAACTCCAAGGAGTTCTCAGAACACTTCCGCTGCCCGCTCGGCTCCCCCATGAACCCTCGCCACAAATGCGAAGTCTGGTAAGGGCTGAAGCGCAGAGAACACAGGTGGAAGAAGGGAAGAAGGAAGAAGCAGAAGCTCCCGGAACAGGGCCGCGCTGTCACCCTCCTTCCAGCCCCTCGGCCGAGGGCCCCTTCCCCACCCCGGAGGGTATGCAGCCATCTTGTCTAAGCCTACGCCGGAGGCTCAGCACTCGAAGCCAACATTTGACCCCCTGCGAAGCTCCGGCATCCCAGACACCCTTGCGTGATGCTATGCCGGGCCTTTGGGTGTGTCAAGCTGGTGGCTTGCCAGCCCTGGGCCTCACACTGACAATGGCAGTGGGACATGACCCTTTGCCACGTCCAATGCCAGATATACCACAATACCACTGTGTCAAATGCTTTAAAGATATATTTTTTGGGGAGACTATTTTTTAAGCATTATGGAATACACTGGAAATCTTCAGGGAAAATGCATTTAAAACACTTTTTTTAAAAAAAAAAAAGATTAGTATATTTATTATGTTCTCTTTTTTTTCTTCTAAACAACCTGCGGACAAAGGAAACCCCACTGATTGACCCCAGGGGACCCCAGGCTGTTGAGCAGGCCACCAGTTTGAGCACTGCCTTAGCCCATTGTTGGTGTAATTGCTTGTGCAGTCAGGAGATGTAGGGGCCAGGCAGAGGGGGCGGCCAGCTGAAGGGCCTGATTTATGGGCATGGCCTTCTCTGTCCTGTCTCCGGAGTCCACCCATGGGAACCCCAACAAGGACGGGCTGTTACCCAAGTTGATCCCTATGGCAGTACAAAGCCAGAGTAATGGCCTCCGTACAACCAGGGGACCCCTGAACACTCTGGACAACATCACAGGAGCCCGTCGGGGCTGAGACCCCACACCCCATCAGATGCACACTATTGTCCAAAGATGTCTTGTTTTGGTCCCACCTCTTCTGGCCTTGGGACCGGTTGCCTCTCTGTAGCAGTTCTGACATCCTGAAGTGGTCGCCCTCTGTACCAGGGGAAAGGGGAAAGAGAAAGCAGTCCAGTTCTCCCTCCAAGCTCCGTAGCCTGTAGTTACCCTGGCTTGGCTCCTGGGACCCCTTCTCTAGTGCCTTACCCCAGGCCACAGCCCCTGAGCGCCATTGAGGAGGCAGCATTTGGCTTGCTTTCTCAGTGGGGCCCCCAAGTGTCCTGACTAGAAGCCAACACCATAGCCCCACTCCCAGAAGCCCCAGGGTACCGTCCCAAACCCTACAGGACAGCCATTCCAGATAGATGTCCAGGGTCCAGAGCTGCTGACCCCTCTCTTTCAGCCACCTGTGACACTCGAATCAATACAGTCCTTGTAGCTAGAGGGATCCCCCATCCGCACCCCACCCTCCTCTGCAGCATGCCAAGACTGGAAGGTTCCCAGACCCATCGGGCTCCTGGGAATGGCAGAATGTCTCCACCCACAGCATCACCTAACAGATATGTGGGCCTCCACTAGGTGGCGCTCACTGAGGTTCTCATGACTGCTGTAGGGAGCAAGCTCTTGACCTGTGTGTGAGGGGGTAGCAGAAGCCCATCACAGCCCCTGCAGGTCAGGTCCCCACATAGCCCACACACACACACACACACACACACACACACACACACACACACACACACACACACACACACACACACACACTCACCTGGAAGCCAGAGTCCTCCTTGGCCAAGACGCAGAGACAGTGTAGTCTCGGTCCTGCTAGCGCAGCGATAGTCTTAGCACTGGGACGGGGAGCTGCAAGCCGGTGTCTGGCAAGGTTCTTGGTCCCTGTGAACACATTCGAGGTCTCAGCTCTTCGGGGAAAGGTAACACAGGAAGCAGGAAGGTGCTGGAGCCACGCCCTGCCACACAGGGGGGACCTTCTGGGTGGGATCATCTGCCCTTTCTATCCCCTCGCCCTGCTTCCCCACAGGTGGCCGTCCTGGATGCCAGTATCTAGAAGCAGGGTCCTGAGCTGGGGTTAGCCATGCACGCATTGCTCAGGGTGTGCAGGGAGCCAAGGCAGGAAAACCCAGGCTGGTTAGGGATGGATGGGTGCAAAAGCAGCATCCCGACCCCCGCCCCTCCAGAGATTTGAGAAGGGCAGAATCAGGAAGGGCACCTGCCCTCAGAAAGAGCCCTCCTCTCAAGCCCGGAGTTTCCCTGCAGGCACAAGGACATGGGGTTTGGAACTGGGGACTCTATTTTTTTGTATTATTGTGTTTTGTGCTACTGTAGTTTTGGTGTGGCACCTATTATAATTAAAATAAAGTACTTATACCAAGAGCTTGGGTGTCTGGGTGTCCGTCCTTGGGGGATGTGGGTCCTGTGGGACCATGGGAGGGACCCTGGTATAGGTTGATGTCAAGACTGTACATGATTGGACAGTAGAGAGTAGGGCAGAGAAAAAGTTTCTGTAAGGCAGGAGAGAGGAGGAAGGACGGGTATCAAGACAGAGTCTACAGAGGAGGATGGTTCAGATTTAGGAGATTTAGGTGAACTAGATCGATTTTATCTTGTCTGGGTGGGCGGTTTATATCTTTATCAGTTGGCAGTGAATTTATTGTGTGGATGAATTGTGGATTGAGAATTTAACATGGAAATCTGGTTGCCATCCCTTCCAGGGGGTGCTTGGGTAAGTACTCCCTGCCGATGTGAACTGTGCCCCCCCCACACACACACAGGTGCACCCACGAGCACATGTGCACCCCCATATACACACCCACACACACACACATGCACACTGTGAAAGTCACATTCCCATTGTCTTAGAGTAAAGGACTTTCCAGTCCCAGATGTTTGGGTAGAGTAGGGAGTTTTGAAGAGTTTCGAGAAAGAACCAGCCATTTTCTACACAGTCTCTGCCTCATAAACTCCTACCCATCCTTCAAGGCCCCACACAGCATCACCTTCTCTGGGAAGCCCTTCCTCACCTCCTAGTCCACACAGGCTTCTCTTTCTTTTCTTTTCTTTTTTCTTTCTTTTTTTTTTAAGATTTATTCATTTATTATATATGAGTACACTGTAGCTGTCCTTAGACACACCAGAAGAGGGCGTCGGATCTCTTTACAGATGGTTGTGAGCCACCATGTGGTTGCTGGGAATTGAACTCGGGACCTCTGGAAGAGCAGTTGGGTGCTCTTAACCACTGAGCCGTCTCTCCAGCCCCAGGCTTCTCTTTCTTACTAGGGTGTGTCCGTTTGCTAGTGCTGTAACAGACACCACAAACTCAATGCCTAAGGCGACAGAAATCTGTTATCTCGTGGTTCTTGAGGCTCAAAGGCCAAGATCTGGAAAATGTAAGTGATCTAAAGTCCTTAACTGTGTGAGCCTAAGAGCCATCAGAGGCATTCCATGGGAAGGAGGAGTTAGGGAAGCCTTTCAATGCCTCACAGGGCTGGAGAGATGGCTCAGCGGTTAGGAATACTGACTGCTCTTCCAGAGGTCCTGAGTTCAATTCCCAGCACCCACATGGTGGCTCACAACCATCGGTAATGGGATCTGATGCCCTCTTCTGGTGTGTCTGACAGTTACAGTGTACTCATATATAATAAAATAAAATAAATCTTTAAATGCCTTACAGACTCCACTTCTGGAATGGGCCCAAGGAAAAATGACATCACAAGACAACACAGAAAGGTCCATACCATAAATGCTTCTGATGCTTCCCCAGGGTAATCTGTAATTCCAGTACACGCACTACCCCAATCCCAACATCACTGTCTGGGTGGGTGTGGTGCTGGGCATCACCTCCCTGTACTACAGCCACTGGGATGCGTCGTTATCTTAAGCAGGATTTGTTAAGACAGAATGTAGCCCAGGCTGGTCTTGAACTTTCAGTGTAGCCCAGGATGACCCTAAACTTCTTTTTTTTTTTTTTAAAGGTTTATTTATTCATTATATATAAGTACACTCTAGCTGTCTTCAGACACACCAGAAGAGGGCATCAGATCCCATTACAGATGGTTGTGAGTCACCATGTGGTTGCTGGGATTTGAACTCAGGACCTCTGGAAGAGCAGTCAGTGCCCTTAACCACTGAGCCATCTCTCCAGCCCCGACCCTAAACTTCTGATCCTCCTGTCTCCACCTCCCAAGGGTGGAGATTACAGGTGTGCACCACCACACTAAGTTTATGAGGTGCAGGGAATGGAACCCAGGACCTCCTGCTGAAATGTATGTCCCTCCCAGGTGAGCATGTCATGTGATGACCTCAGAGGTAAGTATGTCACAGCCGAGACCGTGGTACAGAGTAAGAGCAAGGGAGTGCAGTTTGATCAATATGATCAAGCAATGGATGAATGTGTATCTGGGTGAGGAGTTACACCTGGTGCACACGCGCACACTGGCGCTCACACCCAGCGTGCCACAAATTAAAATAAAATAAGTCTTAAAAGCAAACAAAGCAAAGACCAAGCATGGTGGTGTAGGCCTTTAAGGAGGTGTTAGGGGTTTTCCTTAGAGGCGGGGTCTCTCATAGCCACGGCTGGCCTGGAGCTAGTTAGATAGACCAAGCTGACCTCAAGCCCCAGAGATCCACCATCTGCCTTTGCCCCGAGCCAGAGACCAACGGGGAGCAACCACATCTGACTCGGTCTGGAAGCATAAAAAATGGTGTGCATGCCACACCCGGGGTTCCAGGAGCCTGTACCTGGGCTTCTACCGTGTCCGTGTATTTGCCCCAGTGCCAGGGTACATCCCTGGTTCTTCAAAGGGCGTGTGCGGGCTCAAGCAAGCAGTTTCACATGGCAGTGTTAAGTTACGACCACAAGGTGGCGCCAAAACACAAGGGACTGGCTCTGCGTCCACCTCCTGGTGATCTGAGGCAAAAGAGCCCTTCAGGGGCAGTAAGGGAGCTGCTGGGGCTGACAGGACCCACCCCCACTCATTAGGCATTAGAAGGCAGACCTTTAAGAAATCCTGGACTAGGCTCCCGAAGATGTAAAATTCCTGTCCCTCCTTCACAACTTCCTGACTTGGGCACGTTACTTTCCATCTCTGAACCCTAGTAATGACACGAACGGAGGTTATATTCCGGGCCGAAGCCTCGCGTCACCCTCATTTTAGAAATGGGCTGGCCAGTATGGAAACTCAGAACTCAAGGTTTCAGACCTGGATTCAACCACCACTCCAACCCCCCAACTAGCTGACCTGGAGCTAGTTAGTTAGATAGACCAAGCTGACCTCAAGCCCCAGAGATCCACCATCTGCCTCTGCCCCGAGCCAGAGACTCACATCAACCCTGGCTGCCATTAGAGTTGTCTGGGAAGGGGGGAACCTCAGTTGAAGAATGGCTTCCATCAGATTGGCCTGTGGCCTTGTGGGGGATGGGCATCTTTAAAAAAAAATTGCTAATTGATACTGGAGAGCCCAACCCACCTTGTGTGGTGTCACCTTTAAGCAGGTGGGGTGGGGGGCTGGAGAAACGGCACAGTGGTTAAGAGCACCAACTGCTCTTCCAGAGGTCCTGAGTTCAATTCCCAGCAACCACCTGGTGGCTTACAACCACCTGTAATGAGGTCTGATGCCCTCTTCTGGTGTGTCTGAGGACAGCTACAGTGTACTTATATACATAAAATAAGTAAATAATTTTTTTAAAAAAGGAACTTAAGGCCAGCTAGGGCTACGTTTTAGTTCCAGAACAACCAAGGCTATAGTGTGATATCTGACCTTAAACCAGCATATCATGCTGCTCAGTGTTTTAATCATTATAGAAATCCAACGCTCATTGTGTTCTGGTGTGTCTGAAAACAGTTACAGCGTACTCATATACATAAAATAAATTAAAAAATGTTTTTTATATATATTTGCTTTGTTGTCTGTGTCTTAGGGTTACGATTGCTGTAACACTTTGACCAAAGCAACTTGGGGAGGAAAGGGTTTATTCGGCTTACGCTTCCATATCCCAGTTCATCATCAAAGGACGTCAGGACAGGAACTCGAGCAGGGCAGGTACTGGACGCAGGAGCTGGTGCAGAGGCCATGGAGGGATGCTGCTTACTGGTTTGCTCAACCTGGTTTCTTATAAAACACAGGAGCACCAGCCCAGAGATGGTACCACTCACAACAGGCTGGGCTGTCCTCCATTCCACTGTTAAGAAAATGCCTTACTGCTGGATCTTACAGCGGCATTTTCTCAAGTGAGGCTCCTTGCTTTGAGGTGACTCTAGCTTGCGTCTAGTTGATATAAACTAGCCAGCATGATCTGCTTTTGTTTTTTTTTGTTTTTTTTTTTTTTTCAAGCAGAAGACGGCTTCCTACGAGCGCTCTACCACTGGCGTGAACCCCTTTTGTTTGTTTAGTAAACAGGGTCTCATTATGTAGCCCTGGCTGATCTGGAACTGGCTCTGTAGACCAGGCTGGCCTTGAATTCAGAGATCCACCTGCCTCTGCCTTCCAAGTGCTGGGATTAAGGCAGGTGCCGGCCACCACTTCTAGCCCCTATTTTAAAACTAGAACCTCTTTTTTGTCCTTCAGCAATTTCATATGTGTAAACAAGGTATCTTTATCATACCCGCCCACCCCCATCTCTTCATGTCCTGCCTTTTTTTGTGTGTGGTTTGGTTGGGGGCAGGCGGGTCGTTTGGTATTTTCTTTTGTGACTGCCTGAATGCTGACTTGTACTTGGCTTGATCCTGTGTGGATAAGGACAGATAAGGTGAGTTCCTTAGTACAATGGACATGGACATGTCCTGTCCAGAACGGTTTATTTCATTCAATTAATTAGATTGATCAATTATTGAATAATAGGATTAACTTGACTAATTCGTCAAATTAAAATAATCAATCAAATAAATTAATCTCACAGCCAGTAGGAGGTGGTGGTGGTGCACATCTTTAATCCCAATACTTGGGGAGGCAGAGGCAGGTGGATCTCGGGTTTGAGGCTAGCCTGGTCTACAGAGTGAGTTCCACAACAGCCAGGGTTACACAGAGAAATCTCGAGAAAGAGAGACAGAGAGGAGAGAGGAGAGAGGAGAGAGAGAGAGAGAGAGAGAGAGAGAGAGAGAGAGAGAGAGAGAGAGAGAGAGAGCTCTCACTACATATCCCTTGAATTCCCTATTTAGCCTAAACTGGCCTTGAACTCACACAATCCTCCTGTCTCAGGTTCCCTACACAAGTAGTGATGGGATTACAGATGTTTCCTCACCTAGCAATTTCCTCCCCTCTCACAAGCCTCAACTCCTCCATCAGAAAAACAAAAACAAAAACAAAAGTGGTTCAGTGTGACTGGACACCCAGCAGGAACTCTTTCCAGCCCTGACAGGTCAGGCTGCTTCCCACCTCTCCCTCCCTCCCTCCCTCCCTCCCTCCCTCCTTCCCTCCCTCCCTCCCTCTTCTTCCTTTTTCCCCCTTTTTTGTTTTTCATGATAGGCTTTTTTCTGTATAGCCTGGGCTATTCTGAAACTCACTCTGTAGACCAGGCTGGCCTCAAACTCAGAGATCCACCTGCCTCTGCCTCCTGAGTGCTGGGATTAAAGGGGTGCCCACAACCCCAGTCTTTCTGTTCTTCTTTATCCATCATTTATTCCTTCTTTCATCAATGATGTATCACTTTATTCCAGGTGCAGGAAACAAGCCAGACATTCAGCAAAGCAGGTGGCAGTCCTGGGGAGGCTCTGGTTGGAAGCCTGTTTATTCAAAGGCTGCCCTCCTCCTTCCCTCTGGCCATCAATCCTTGCGGGTTATTTCGATAGGTTTGGAATAGGGGGAACTTGTGCCAAGAGTTTATTTCTGTGCATCTCTGGGTGGCTATGTACACACACACACACACACACACACACACACATACACATTTATATATAACATTGGCAGCAGTGTTGTCATGGTAACCAGCTTTTGGTATCTCTGGGCATGTGAGTGGGGGAGCTTTATGGAGCACCCCCTGCATGCCCTTTTGTATGGCGTGAAATCCTGCCGGGAGAGCAGCCCCCCGAGAGCTTTTGACAGCGCCTTTGATCTGCCCTGTGTATTTTCCTCATTGACCTTGTCAGACGTGAGTGAACGGGACTGAGTGTCAAGCTCAGAGGCTGGCGGACAAGATCCTCTGGGACGTTTGCCAACTTGGTGGCACGATGCTAGGGCTTTCCCTCCTTTGAAACGCCGAGGGTTGGAGGAAGATGTGACTGAAAAGACACAAGACAGCCAAGGGTTGTATTCTCAGAAATCATAGCCACACTGGCCGCTTTGAATGTGGCCTGCAGTGGGGGATTGGGGAAGGGGTTGGATGCCAGCCAGAGGGCGAGGAGGAAAATTGTGATTCCCTGAGTGCTGGCCTAGGCCCAGCCCCAGAGCGACGCCTGTGAACGTGCAGTCCTCAAGTCAGTACTGTGAGATGCACAGTGTCATTCTCAATGGGAACCTGGGATGTGAAGAAGAGGGGCCAGATAGGTAGGAAGGGACGAAGCTGGGATTTGAACCCAGGTCCAGAACCCTGGCTTTGCACACTCTCCTTCTCTGTTTGTTGTTGTTGTAACTGGACACCATAGACTGGGCTATATATTTAACTATTTTTAGATTTATTTATTTTATTATATGTGAGTACACTGTCACTGTCCTCAGACACAGCAGAAGAGGACATCAGATCCCATTACAGATGGTTGTGAGCCACCATGTGGTTGCTGGGAATTGAACTCAGGACCTCTGGGAGAGTAGTCAGTACTCTAACCTCTGAGCAATCTCCCCAGCCCCTGGGCTGTTTATTTATTATGTATTGTTTTTTAAAGATGGGATTTCTCTGTGTAGCCTTGGGTATCCTGGAGCTCACTCTGTAAACCTGGCTGGCCTCAAACTCACAGAGATCCTCCTGCCTCTGCCTCCAGAGAGCTGGTATGAAAGGCCTGCATCGCCACACTGGGCCTTATTTATTTATTTTGAGTCAGGGTCTCACTCTGTCGCCCTGACTGTCCAAGAACTCATATAGACCAGGCTAGCTTCAGTCTGCCTTGGCCTCTCGAGTGCCAGGATTAAACTGCCCTGCCTGGCTGACTTATTTTACTTTTAATCATGTATACTTGTGTCAGTGCACATGTGGGCGAGTGTCTGCAGAAGGCCAGAAGAGGGGATCGGAGTCCCCGGAGTTCAAGGTGATTGTGAGTCACCTGATGTCCATGCTGGGACTTGGACTTGATGCCTTCAAGAGCAGGACATGCTCTTAAGTACTCAGCCATCTACCCAGCCCTCCCTCTTTAAAAAACAAAACAAAAAAACATTAACAGGCTCAAGAGATGGTTGAGCAGTTAAGAGCACTGACTGGGGGCTGGAGAGATGGCTCAGTGGTTAAGAGCACTGACTGCTCTTCTAGAGGTCCTGAGTTCAAATCCCAGCAACCACATGGTGGCTCGCAACCATCTGTAATGAGATCTGATGCCCTCTTCTGGTGTGTCTGAAGACAGCTACAGTGTACTTATATATAATAAATAAAAAAATCTTTAAAAAAAAAAAAAGCACTGACTGCTCTCAGAGGTCCTGAGTTCAAATCCCAGCAACCACATGGTGGCTCACGACCATCTGTAGTGGGATCTGATGCCCTCTTCTGGTGTGTCTGAGGACAGTGACCGTGCACTCATATACCATAAATAAACAAACAAACAAACAAATAAATAAATAAATCTTTTAAAAGAACATGAACCCTTTAGTTAGTGTTCACCTCGTACACATGAGGACCCGAGCTTGAGCCCCAGCTCTCATGTCAAAAAGCCGGATGTCTGGTCTATGCTTGTAGTCTAAGTGCTGAGGGAGTACACCGCCGCGGACCCTTGGCAATCACTAGCCCACCACCCTCACCTAGGGGTGAGCCCCAGGTCCCAGGGAGAACCCTGTCTCATGAAACAAGGTGAGTGTCTGCCAGGGAAGGACCCCCAAGGCTGCCCTCAGGTGTACATGCTCACACATGTGCATCCGTCTGTGCATGTGTGTACATACACCTACATGCCGTGAACAGTCTACCCCTAGCACCATCATGGACTTCTGCTCTCTTTTTTTTTTTTTTTTGTTTTGTTCTTTTTTCGGAGCTGGGGACCGAACCCAGGGCCTTGCGCTTCCTAGGCAAGCGCTCTACCACTGAGCTAAATCCCCAACCCTGACTTCTGCTCTTATGAGCTCACTGACTCCTCCGTTCTCTGCGTGATCCACCCTTCAGACGTCATCACTCTAATTTCTGGGGGTTGGGTTTCCAGTACATGGACTCTGCGGATGCACACCGGAGCCATGCCGCACACTACGTACCTCTGGTCCGTTTACTTCAGTCATATTTCCCCTCAATTCTAGGCCAGGACTGGAGAGAATCAGCAAGGAAAGGGAACATTCCCTGAGAAACCCAAGTCCCGGTGACATATCCCGTCACGGGCAGTTAGCAGGGTGCCCAGCCTAAGTCCGTGTGAGAGTTTGTTGTACAGGAAGTGAGCTGGCTCAATTGTTTTCGTGCGGACTTGGTCTCGTACTGATTTTGCAACCTGGGGCCTTTCCGCAAGCTAAGGACGTGCTCCACCCATGAGTCAGTGCCACCAGGTACCCTCAACCAGTTCCTTATCGAGTCTGGTTAGACTAATGACTGTATTATTGATCAAAGAGGGGTGAGCCAGTCACCCAGCTTATGAGCTGAGATCTGACTTCAGAACCAGTACTTCTCTACCCCAGTGTCCTTCCGGCCCAGGAGGGAAGGTACCACAGGTCTTTAGCTCACCCGTGTGCGACTGCCCCTCTACAGAGGCCTCAACAGGGACAGAGGTCTGGGGTAAAATAAGAGGGAAGGAGGTCCCCTTTTTCTTTTCAGAAAGGGTTTTACTGTGTGGCTCTGGCTATCCTGGAACTCATGATGTAAACCAGGCTTGCCTTGAACTCCCAGAGATCTGCCAGACTCGGCCTTCGGGGCGGGGGGACTGGGACTAAAGGGGTGTGATACCACACCTGGAAGGGCAGGAATGCCTTGTTTATTGACAATGTCTTATGTGTCTCTTGATCTTTATTTATTATTTATTTACTTATTTATTTAATGTATATGAGTACAACATTGCTATCTTCAGACACACCAGAAGAGGGGCATAAGAGGGGTTGGGGATTTAGCTCAGTGGTAGAGCGCTTGCCTAGCAAGCGCAAGGGCCCTGGTTCGGTCCCCAACTCTGAAAAATAGAAAAAAAAAAAAAAAAAAAAAAGAAGAAGAGGGCATAAGATCTCATTACAGATGGTTGTGAGCCACCATGTGGTTGCTGGGATTTGAACTCAGGACCTCTGGAAGAGCAGTCGGTGCTCTTCACCCCTGAGCCATCTCTCCAGCCCCCGTGTGTCTCTAGATCTTGATAGATCTTTCTTCCCATAGCTTTGCTGGTTCACCAGAACTACCACAGGCCTCTTCTGACAAAGGAGAGAATTCATGGCCCAAAGAGAGAGAAACAGTTTAACTAAGGTCTCGGAACTGGGCTCAGTGCCAGGAGGCACTGTTTTCCAAAACTCACTTCCTGTGAGGCAGAAGTAGGTCAGCCCTGGGCCCTACTCCCACAGTTACTGGTCTTGATGCCAAGAACAGGGCCTTAGTTTCCTCAGCAGGAAAGGACTCTAGCCATAGTGCAATGGAAGAGGATTCCCACCTCCCCAAGTGGAGGATGTCCCCCAAACTGCCCTGATTAGGCCTACATAAAATGATTGAATCAATACAACCCTTCCGTATCTGGAGTCTTCTCCATGTCCCGGTGAATCAGGTTCTGGACATTTGGTGACAAAAGTGAAGGTCACAGCCCCTGTCCTTGGGAGAAAGACTGGGAAGCTGGCCATGCTATGGTATGAAATGAAAGAGGTTTCTCTTTCCGTTCAAAGGGGACATTGTGAAGCCAGGTGTGGGGTAGATACCTGGAATCCTGGCCGCTGAGAGGTGGCAGCAGCAGGATTGGGGAGTCAAGGCCAACCGTGGCTACACAGCAAGTTTAAGGCCAGCAGGAGCTATATGAGACCCTGTCTTACGACAAAGCAAAAAGTAACCCATGGGGTGGGCATGTAGTTTGGTTAGTAAAGTCCTTGCTTAATGCCCCCAGCGCCGCATAAACTGAGCGCAGTGGGCTATGTTGCATAGGAAGAGAACCCTGCCTGTAATCCCTGCTCTCTGGAGGAAGAGGCAGAGCCAAGGTTAAGTTGATTCTCACCTACATAGGGGGCTAAGATCGTGTGTGTGTGTGTGTGTGTGTGTGTGTGTGTGTATGTTAGGGTATTACTGTTGTGAACAGACACCATGACCAAGGCAACTCTTATAAAGGACAACATTTAGTTGGGGCTGGCTTACAGGTTCAGAGGTTCAGTCCATTATCATCAAGGCGGGAACGTGGCAGCATCCAGGCAGGCATGGTGCAGGAGGAGCTGAGAGTTCTACATCTTCATCTGAAGGCTGCTAGCAGAACACTGGCTTCCTGGCAGCTAGGATGAGGTTCTTAGCCCACACCCGCAGTGACGCACCTACTCCAACAGAACCATACCTAATAGTGCCACCTCCTGGGCCAAGCATATACAAACCAACAAACCATCATATATATATATATATATATATATATATATATATATATATATATATATATATATACATACACACACACACACACACACGGCCTCAGACTGGCATATATGTATATGTACACAGTCACATATATGAGTTATTGAGTACCTATTATGTGCCATGCGCCAAGTTGTGTAAACCCCTTATTAATAAATAGTGTAATAGAATCATAAGAAAATAGCATCCTGGCCCAGCAGGAGAAGCGGAAGGGTGGGAATAATTGTTCCTGGCTAAGAAAGGAGAGGATGAACTGAGGCAAATTTGTCCCGTGACACCCGAGTTATTAATTTGTTTTGATTCTTAATTTTTTTTTTCCTGGACAAGTTCTTGCTTTGTAGCCCTGGCTGTCCTGGGACTTGCTCTATGGTTCAAACCGGCCCGAGACTCTTGGCAAACCTGCCTTACCCTCCCAGGTACGAGCCACTATACCTGGCTCTGACTTGGGTGTCGAAGGCTAAATAGGAGCTCGTAGGCACGTCAGAAATAGGAGATAGAACAGGAGAGAAGAGAGAACGGATGGAAAGCCTTTGGGGGAGGGGATGAGTGGGTGTTCAGAGTGTGCGCAGGGAAGCATAAGAATGAGGAGCCAGGGGGCTGGAGAGGTGGCTCAGCTGTTAGAGCTCTGACTGCTCTTCCAGAGGACCTGAGTTCAAATCCCAGCAACCACATGGTGGCTCACAACCATCTGTAAAGAGATCTGATGCCCTCTCCTGGTGTGTCTGAAGACAGCTACAGTGTACATGTATAAGAAAATAAATAAATCTTAAAAAAAAAAAAAAAAAAAAAAAAGAATGAGGATCCAGCTGTGGCAGGGCCATGGCGGTTCAGCTGAGGAACTCGGACTCTCTCCAGTATCACTTCGGTTGGATACACGCTGAGTGCCGGGCGTTTTCTTCAACTTCTCCATTCCAGTGGGGGAGGAAACCAAAAGACATTCGTCTGTAGAACTAATTCTGACTGAAACGTCTATCTTCGTTCTCCCACAGATGGCCAAAGGCAGAGCACAACAATCCCTCTGCCCTCGCGCTCGTGCCCCTCTTCCTCCTCTCAGGTGCCAGGAAGTGCCAGTGTGCCAGCCCAGCTCCCATGGAGATCGGCTCCCTGGAGCCTGCCTGGAGCCTGGCACCAGCTGTGAGCATCTGGAAATCCAGCTTCCTCCTCTGGTCGTTGGACACAGGCGGCTTTGAATCCAGGCCTCGGGTTCTTTAAGAGCCAAAAGGGGGTTGGACCACCCAGGGACAAGAATACAGTTTCCAGATTCCAGCTGGGATGTGCCAGTCACTTAGAGGAGTCCTGGCACAATGACCTACAGACATTTCACTGGAATTCAGGCGGCGCAAGGGAGGAAGCCAGGAACCAGCAAGGTCACAGGTCACCTGGTTCTCTGGTGCAGCCACTGAAAGGCTTTAAAGGCTTTGTCAGACAAGGAAAAAGAAAGTGGGCTCATCTGTCACTTTTGACCAGGGACTCTGTAGCTGGATATTTTTTTTTTTACCCAGGGCTGGGGATTGAACCCAGGACCTTGCGCTTCCTAGGCAAGCGCTCTACCACTGAGCCAAATCCCCAACCCCCGTAGCTGGATATCGATGGTCTTGGGGCAAGTGGTATCGGTAGCATTTCATCTCTTATCCATGCCAACTTTAGATGGCAGCTTTGTAACTCTCCCCCTCTTCCCCAGTTCACTCTGGTCTCAAAGTTTCATTTCTTTTGTTTCTGGAAGAGCACCAAGTCTTAATGTCTTTGTCCCCTACTCCGTGGTGTGTGTGTGTGTGTAATCATGCTCTAATTTACTGAGGCAGGCTGTCTCGCTGGGTTGACTTCTCTAGACAGCTTGCCCCAGAGATCCCTGGTCTCTACTTGCAAGCATTAGGTTACCAGAAGGCAGCCAGATTCACCCAGCTTCTACCTGGACTTGAACTCCAAGTCCTTCTACAGCAAGTGCTCTCTCATCCGCTAAATAATCACCTTCTCTGGTTTGGGGACAGGGTGTCTAGCCTAGGCTATTCTCAGCTTGGTGTCTAGCCTAGGCTATTCTCAGCTCGCTATATAGCCGAGGATGACTTTGAACACCCGAATTTCTTGCCCCCCCGCTTCCCAAGGGCTGGAATTACAAGTGTGTCCCAGTATCTAGCTTTGTTTCTTTCTTTCTTTTTTTTTTCTTTTCTTTTTTTTCGGAGCTGGGGACCGAACCCAGGCCTTGGGCTTGCTAGGCAAGCGCTCTACCACTGAGCTAAATCCCCAACCCCGTTTCTTTTTGTTTTTATGAGACAGGGTGTCACATGGCTGGCCTGGAACCCCATGAACACCTGAGGACCACCCTGACCTCCCGATCCTCCTACCTCTGGCTCTCAAGTCTTGATGGCTTGCTTTTCTTTCCTTTGGGCTCCTATCTCTACCCTTTCATTGGATTTAGATCTTGGGCCAGCAAGGCTCACACCGAGCATGCTCTTGGCAAAGGTTGCATGTATCAAAGAGATGAGTGTCATGACACAACCACATAGCCTCTGCGGCTAATAGAGATGGTGTTCTTGGCATTAACGTGGCAGGTTTTATGCCAAAAAGCCAGCTCTTCCGGTAAAAACAAACAAACAAAGAAAGGACCATATAGTTCCAGCTTACCAATGTACTTTCAGAAAGGCTTTGTTTTTAAAGATTATAGCATCAAGACTCCATGAACCGAGCCCCACAGGCTTTAATTAAGAAATCGAGACAGGGGCTGGAGAGATGGCTCAGTGGTTAAGAGCACTGACTGCTCTTCCAGAGGTCCTGAGTTCAAATCCCAGCAACCACATGGTGGCTCACAACCATCTGTAATGGGATCTGGTGCCCTCTTCTGGTGTGTCTGAAGACAGCTACAGTGTAGTCATATAAATAAAAATAAATCTTTAAAAAAAAAAAAAAAAGAATGGTCTTGGATGCTGATGGGAGTCTGACCCCAGTGTGGGGGAGGGGTGGAGATGGGCAGAGCTGGGGCCTTGTTGGTCTGCCAGCCTTTCTGAGACGGCAAGCTCCAAGTTATCAAAAAATAAGTGGAGAGCAATAGAAGGTACCCGATGTTGACCTCTGGCCTCCATATGGACATAGTGGCTTTTACTTGTATACACACACCCCAAAAAAGGACAGAAAGTAGTTATGTTAGGCATCCTGGCATGTGTGTGTGTGTGTGTGTGTGTGTGTGTGTGTGTGTACAAGTACACATATATATACATATTCATCTACATATACATATGTAGCAGATCTCAGCTACATAGTAATATCACCTCAAATACAAACAAATTAACAACAACAACAACCACAAAAGCCACCAACAGAACAAAATACATGGAGAAAAAGGTACCATGTGTATTGGCTGTGGCCTGTGATCCCAATTCCAGCACAGGCTGGGGCAGGAAGATGATCTTGAATTAGAGGTCAGCCTGGGCCAAAGAAAGGAATTGGCCAGCTTGGACTCACAGAGTGAGACTCTGTTTCAAAAACCAAAAATTGATGGGGGTTGGGGTGGGATGGGGTGGGGTGGGGGACTAATTAGAGCTGGGGTTGTAGATCCTCAGTAGTTTGCCTTCTATGCACGCACGAGGTCCTGGGTTTATCACAACACTGGGGAGGAGAGCAGGAGAGAGAGGAGCAAGAATGAACGCTTCTAGAACAGATGGGCTGGATGTGGTGGGGGCGCTTATAGTCTCATTTACTTGCAAGGTTCAGGCAGAAGGATTGATTGCTGGGGCACAGGAGTTGGAGTTAGAGGGGCAGCCTGGGCAACACAGTGAGAGCCTGTCTCAAAAAAAAAAAAAAAAAAAAGAAAAAAAAAAAAGAAAAGAAAAAGAAAAAGGAAAAGAAAAAGAAACTTAAAGGGCCCATCTGAACCCACATTTGCTCAGACAGCAATTGCCCTGAGACTATCCATGAGCGTTCTTTCAGCTCATAGGGAATTCAGGGTTTTGGCCCAGGTTGCTGTGGGCCTCTGGGTATAGCAGGCAGCCACCCAAAACGACAACGCTCCTCTCGGGCATGAGCTGTGCCTGTTGTAGGATATTTCGGCCCTGCTCTCTCTGTGGTGAGGCTGAGCCTGGGCTTGTGTTGTCGGGATTCCTGCGGGGTAACATAAACTCCTCTGGCAATTCACAATTATTAAGTCGTTCGGATTTCATAGCCCATTTGAGTGCTAGCCACATCAGAGGGATTTTTAAAGGACAATGAAATGTCTCTGCGGAAGTGAATCAGAATGGGTAAAGCATACCAAAAAATTACTGCATGCCAGGGAATCCCTGGGTAAGTGTTCCCTGTTTATTCCCTAAACCCGGGGGGGCGGGGCGTGCTTTACAGAGGAGGAAAACCTAGGCTCAAGGAGATTAAGAATGTTCTCTAGGGGCTGGAGAGATGGCTCAGTGGTTGGGAATGTGTGCAGCTTGTGCAGGAGCCCTGAGTTCAATTCCCAGCACTAAGGTCAGGTGGCTTCACAAAAGCCTGTTAACTCCAGCACCAGGGAACTTGATATATCTCCTTCTGGTCTCTGTGGGCCCCAGCATTCGTATGCACGTACCTTCCCCCACCCCTTCCAATTCGATAAAAGTAGAGCCTTTCATGACAACTGTGAATCCCTCCCCCTACTCTCAAATGCCCTCAAGATTTAGCCTAAATCTAAGATCTTTCATAAACCAGTCTCCTCTTTTTTCCCTTTCTCTCCCTCCCTCCCCCTTTTGAGACAGGGTTTCTCTGTTTTAGCTCCGGCTTTCTTGGAACTCACTATGTAGACCAGGGTGATCTCAAACTCACAGAGATCCACCTGTCTCTTGTGGGATTAAAGGCATGCAACACTATGGTCTGGCTCTGGGACTCTTCCTCTTTTAACCTTAGTAGCCTCCCTAATCTCTTGGCAATGAAGCTCTCATCATGCACTTGGGCCTGTTTCTGTTACCTTCATTTCCACGAGTGGGGCCTGGGGAGTCTTAGGCCTGACAGAGGGGGCTTTCACTCATTAAACTTTTTTGACATCGTCATGGAAAGCTTAGTGAACAAAGAGCTGAGATCAGATTTTTAAATGTTTTTATGTGCATGGGTGTTTTACCTATTATCTGTGTATGTATGTATCTAGTTCCCAAGGAGACCAGGAGGAGGCATCTGGAGTTCCAAAGGCGTGAGCTGCCTTGTGGTCTGGGAATTGAACCGGGGTCCTCTGGGAGAGCAGCCAGTGTTCATAACCTGTGAGCCTTCTCTTCAGCCCCCAGATCAGATTTTCTTGCCAGGTCTATGTTTGGCGATAGGGTTGCTATGCTGAAGGCGAGACGTCTAAAAGGTCCTTCCTCAGGTTGGAAGCCCAGGACTTCCTCTTGGATGTCATACAAATTACCTTTCATATCCTTGAGGCTTTATTTCTTTGTTGGTGAATGAGGTATAACACACATTTTACAGTGTTGTCAGGAGTTAACCTCTGAAAAAAATGTCTACACATAGTAGGTGTTCAGTGTTAGCTGCTCTGTAGGATGTGGGGGTGTCTAGAAGGGTCGGACTTCCTGTACTCAAATACAAGTGTCAGCAAGCACTCAAACCACAGCTGCAGGGTCAGTTTTGCAAGAAATGAACAAAGGACAATTGTTCTACCACTGATCTACAGCCCTTGCCCCAAGGTCATGCTTTTGGAAGAATGGAGAAAGCCTGTCTCCATAACTTTGCTCGCCAAGCTCCTCCCGCTTTATTGCCTGAGGTCAGAATCTTATCTAGACCTTAACATTATTTTGCCCAGGATCTGTCCTGTTTGAGGTTGATAATGCTCACAAAATGCTTAGCAAAGGCCAGGCGCGTACTAATTGCATGATGCTTGTGGCTATTATTAAGATAAAGAAGGAAGCTAGCTCAGAAAAGCATAGCCATTAGGCAATTATCAATCTGTTATCAGCCTCGAGTAAACAGGGACGTCAAATCTTTCTGCTGGGAACAGATTTTGATTGGGATAAAGAAAAGCCTGAGATCTCAGGAACCTGAAATGAGACTCTGGGGGCCTAAAGGACCATTTGGGAATCTTTCCTGGACTTAGGCAAGCCTGGAGAGGAGTGGAGAAATCCACACTTGTTTTTTTTTTTTTTTTTTTCTGAGCTGGGGGAAATCCACACTTAAGTAACCTGGGATAACAAATTTATATGGTGGAGCATGCTGAAGTAGGAAATAGCTGTCCTGGTCCAGAGGCGGGAGGAGGCCTTCCTTCTAATGCAGGGTACTGTGGAGGATCGGACAGCTAGAGGTAGTGGGGAGCAGGCCACGTAGCTTTTATCCTACAGGGAGCACCACATGTAAAGCTTTAGTTAAAAAAAAAAAAAAAAAAAAAGAGGGCCTGGTGGTGAGTGCCTATAATCCCAGTACTTGGAAGGTAGAGAGGCAAGATGGATCAGGAGTTCAAGACCATCCTCAGGCATGTAGAGAGTTGAGGCTAGCCTGGGCTACTTAAGACCCTCCCTCAAAAGACAAGCAAGTGGGCTGGAGAGATGGCTCAGTGGTTAAGAACACTGACTGCTCTTTCAGAGGTTCTGAGTTCAAATCCCAGCAACCACATGGTGGCTCACAGCCATCTGTAATGGGATCTGATGCCCTCTTCTGGTGTGTCTGAAGACAGCGACAGTGTACTTATATACGATAAATAAATACATCTTTAAAAAACAAAAGCAAGCAAGGCAACACATCCCCAAATACCAACAACCACCTCCCCCACTCCGAAATCCACCAGTGTAGCAGGAGTCAGGACACTGATCTTGTGTTTGTGTCCATGTGTATGGAGGCCAGAGGACAACCTCAGGAGTCACTCACCAGAGGGTGCTGTTCACCTTTTATTTTGGAGACAGGGTTTCTCATTGGCCTGGAATTCATCAGAGTGGGCTTTGGCCAGTGAGCCTCAGGGAGCTGTTGGCTTCTACCTCAGTGCTGGGATTGTAAACACCTGCCTCACACCAGACTTTTCCAGAGTAAATTCTGGGGACTGAACTTGGGCCCGCATGTTTGGAAATCAAGAATACAGGACACTAATTTTACCTCTGTCCAGGTTGGTCATGTGTCCTTGGCAAAGACTCCTGTCAGTTTTGAGCCACCTCAAAAAATTATTTTTTTAAAATAGTGTAGATGATAGTTAAACCTCTTTGGACCCCAGAGTCTTCATTGTAAGAATAGGTGTTTATCTATTTCTTGGGATTATATGAGGTAATAAAATATTCTGTATCTGCACAGTGCCACATGTCTGTGACTCCTTTTCGGCTAATGTGTACTGGGGACAAACCCCTATGGAGGGGTGCAGGTGGTATGCAAAGTGTGAATGGGGGTGGGGAGGAGAAGACCTTATCAACAAATGTTACCCAAGCCAAGGAGAATGAGGAGCAGACTACAGGTTGTAGCCAAAGGCCGCTCCAGTCTTGAGGAAGGTTGTGGGAAGATATCCATTCTACAGAGCTCAGGGTCAAAGTTTCTGGTAAGGCAGGCCATTTTGCATCGTAGAAGGCAAGGCTCATCCTAGAGAAGGTGGAATCCAGTTTCTGAATCCTCTCCATTCCTTCCCAGCCAGGAACCCTGGGGTAGTCACTTTCTTCTCCGGGCTTCCTCTGCAAAATGGGGCTCCTCGTTCCATTTCGCACTTAGGGCATCTGAGGACGACGTGTCGACATAATGCCCAGGACTTGCGACGTCAAGGGCCCGCGAGTGGCATTTGTTATGTTAATAACTCCTTGCGGCGGGCGGGTTCCTATCTGTCGGTTTGTGCTCTGGCTTAGCGGTTCCCTCCACAGACTCGGCTTTTCCGCTCCGCCGCCTCTCGACGTTTGCTTGACAGGTCTCGGCGGACAGCTGCCTCGGGTGCGGTTCTTCGAGGCTGGGCTCTTTCCCTACAGACCTCTCCTCTGGTCTCTACCTCAGCCCGGCACCGAGCCGCGGGGAATCTCAGCGGTCCGGGATCACCGATCTTTGCCGAGAAAGAGTGTCAGCTCCTGCGGCGTTCCCGAACAGCGGCCGAAGACGCTCCCGAGCGCTCCCGAAGAACCCCGGCCGCTAGCAGTCTCCGGAAATAGCCGAGGGAGCTTTCCACCCTCGGTCTGCCGAGTCCTTCCGAAAAGGGCCGAAAAGCTCCGAGCGGCCGTCCTGCCGGACTGCTGGAGGCGGCCGCAGCGCCATGTTGGATGCTCTGCTCGTTGAGTGAAGAAAATCCGTCCGCATCGCCCGAGCCCCGCTACCGAGAAGGGCGCCGCTTCCCCCGGGGAGGGGGACAGAGACCCCCCGCCGCCGGCCCATGAGGATATTGCCGTGAAAGGTCCGGTCTCTCCGCCTCCTGCCCCCGCCGGGTCCGGCCCCCCCCTCCCCGGGGTCGCGTTGTCACGGAGACCGGCAGCCGGTGGTGCTGGCCCGCGGGGCGGCTGCTGCTGCCCGCGGCGGCGGCGGCGGAGGCGGCGGCGGCGGCGGCGGAGGGCGTGTGTGACCGGTCCCGGCCCCCTCCTCCTCCTCCTCCCAGCCTCCCCCCGGCCCCCCGCTCCCGCCGCCTCCCCGGGTCTGCCCCCATCCCGCCCCTCCGCTGCCCCCGGCCCCTGCACCCCGGCGCGCCCGGTCCCGCTCTGGGGGGGTTGGTGGCTTCGCTTTGCCATGAGTTTACCGCAGAAACCGGCTCTGAAATCAGGCTCAGCGGCTGCAGCAGGAACCGGACCCGGCACCGGAGCGGCGGCGGCGGCGGCGGCGGCGGTACCGCCTCCTCACCCGGCGGCGGCGGCGGCAGCGGCGGCGGCGGCAGCGGCAGCAGCGGTAGCGGCGGCCCCTCCTCACCCGAACATCAGGGCCCTCCAGACCCCGGCGCCCAACAGTATCCTTTTCACCTTCCAGCGGTCCAGAGCGACCCTTGGTGGGAACCTCCTTGCCTGCCGTCATAGCCCAGCAAGGAAAGGGACGGGCAGCCGCTCTGCTCCCGGCTTGAGCCGAGCCTTTGGGGTGCACCGGTGACAGCATTGCTGGGGACCCCGGGACCCTCTGCGGTACCGTGGACACTAGCTCCACTGGGCCGTGCCTCTGCAGCTCTTTTGGATCTGGGGGAACCCTGCCCTTGCTGCTCCCTCCCCTTTATTGGGCAGAATTTGCTGGTGCCTGGGACCAGCCCTGCAGGCAAGGCTTTTTTGATTGTTGGGAGGCCCTGCCTTCTGCAGGGTTCCGTGGCCTCTCTAATTATTATTTAGAATACATAGTAAAGTTTATTGCTAAATTTCCTGTTCGAAACGAATCAGCTCATTCCTGAGGTAAGTTGGGTCTTCAGTCTTCAGTGCGAGTGTAGCCAGCACTCCCCCTGGCTAGTGTTTAGTTTTGTTTTATATTTTATTTTATTTTTTGAGCAATTAGAGTTGTGTTGTGGCTTGTGGTGGAACCGGCTAAGGAGGAAATGTTACACTGGGCGCTTCCCTGTCTTTGACCTTTTTAAAGGAAGAGGAAGTTAACTCACATTACCCAGCACCCCCAGAAGTCTCACTTCTTCCAAGATGGGTGTTACACTGTACATCTTTTTAAAGGGCTTTAGTAAGTTTGCTCCTTCATAGACTTGATGTCTGGAGGGTACCCGGGCCCCCAAGGATGTGTCTTAGTTTTGAATGTGTCTAATTTCTTGATAGAGAAGTTGGGGCAGCTTTGATTGAAAAATCTTGGTACCTGGTGTTTTAGTCAGTATTAAACTTCAAATTCATGGCTCCCCCATGGAGCTTCAGCAAGGTGGTTGGTGTCCCCCCGCCCCGCCCCCCCCCCGCCCCCTGCCCCCTTCCTCACTGGGTTCCTCTATGTAGCCCTGGCTGTCCTAGAACTTGCTCTGTAGACTAGGCTGCCCTTGAACTCAGAGACACGCCTGCCTCTGCCTCCCGAATGCTGGGATTAGAGGCATGCGCTACATCACTTGGCAAGCTAAGGTGTTTGTTACCTATCTGAGAAGAACATTTCAGCATTTGCCCCTCCTCCCCACATTCTTGTACTTGTCCAAGAATCCACAAATGATTTTTGAATGTCCCCTCCGCTGTATGGTTCTTGCATTTGACTTTTAAGATGGGAGTGTGTTTGAGCTTGTCTTTTTGTGTAGTTTGATTCTTGCCTTTATCATTTACTTTGAGAAGGGAAAAACACTTCCCTTCTTGGGTCACCTCAGGTCATTGTTTGTTTTCTGTCAAGCGTCCTTTCTGCGTTCTTTACGTATTGTTAGTCCACATCTTAGTGCTTCAGTGCTGTCTGTGTGCTGATTTCATAACGTTCTGACCCTGCACCGTTCTGTTCAGTTCCTCGCTCACGGCTGAGAAAGTTGCATGTTCATGGAAAACCCAGTTACTTCTGACCCACATGCGCAGCTACTGGCCTGTGGAGGAGTAGGTTGGCTGCTCAGCCTGCTTCAGGGTAGAATTGGGTCGCTCCAGTCCGCCTAGCTTGTCTACCTAGCTTCGCTTCATACTTCCTTCACATTCCCTTCTCATTTTAGGGTTGTTTTTCTTGATGGCCTGTGTTCGTAGGTTTCTGTCTCCGGGCCAAGTGAGTTATCTATCCCTTACCTGCCTCTTTAAGCTGTTAGGGTGTTAAACCAGAGGAAGTGCACAGTATGTGCTCTTGACATACAGAAGAGCAAGTAAGGGATTGCCGTGTTGTTTGTGACAGCGCTTGGCGAAGTTGATGGCTTCATTGGATACAGAGCGGGGTACTGAGTAGCCCTCGTGTGCTTTTTCTCCTTATACCTCACAGCTGAAGGACTGGAAAAACTTGAAGCTGGTTACAACTTGGAAGTAATGGTTGGAGCTCCAGTTAAGTTTTATCTTTTCTGTAAAATAGACGATGCGGTGGTAATGGGAATACGTTTAAGGCGCTCTTTGCAGTAGAGATTATTCTGAACCCTTCATGGCAATGTCGGCGCCAACCATGTTGCTTTAAGGTTCTGTTTTGCCTCATGTCATGGCGGCTGACAATTTATACTTGATGTAGTCTGTGATTCCTGCTTTATTCCTGGCAAGATGACACTGCTGAATAAGCATCTGACTAGATAGTAAAGGAAGTGTAGGCTAGAGCCACCTCAGAACACAGCCGTGGTAAAATGTCGTCACCTGGTAACGGAAGAGGTCAGAAATGCAGTAGAGCATTGTGCTTTTCAAACCGGAGGGGATGTGGGAATTCGGGCTTGGTGCAGACGCAGTCGTGCAGTAAGCTGGTGCCGTAGAAGCCCTTGGGGCTGGAGTCGGCTCTTTCCATGCCTTCCAGCATGTGGTGGAGTTGCTGCAAGTGAGTTAGTATCAGTGCACTAGAAAGTGTGTTGGAAGGAGTCGGTGGCCGGTGTCCTTCTTCCGTGCTGAGTGTTCAAGTGTGAGTGGAAATGAAGGGAAGTGTTGAAAACACGGGATTTGAGGGGAAGCCTGAAGCTGGAAGCAGGCATCAGTGTTGAACTGCAGGACCCTTAAGACCACTTGAAGGAGAAACGGCCACATTGACTGCAAAGAGTCAATGGATGTCTGCTAGCAGAGCGAGCGAGGTATGGGATGGCAGGCCCGGAAGGAGAAAAAAACACCCTAACACGAACAGTACTCAGAGCAAGGAGAACGTGCTGCGAGCGTCCCTCACAGACACTGGAAGCTTCTGCTTGGTGAGACCGCAGCTTGGGAATGTTTGTCTTGATGTGCTCAACTGAGCTTCCCCGTTGAGGTTGAGGTGGCTCTGATGAGAATCTTGACGGTGGTCATCCTTTTTCTGGCTGACAGAATAACTGACATTTTGATCAAAAACCAGTCATGCTGAAGTTCTTCAGGGGGTTACTGGGTCCCCCATTAAAATCCCAGCTCTTTAGATTTGAGACTACCTGCCCACGTTTCAGAAAATTCTGGATAAATGAACTCGAGTTAGGTGCGCATTTGAGCAGAAGTATTTTCTGTATGTTAGGAATACAGTATCTGTCCGTCTGTGTTGGAGGCTGAGGGTGTGATTCAGGGGATCTTCTTTCTTATTTAGGGGCAGCCAGGTAAGCCAGTGAGACACAGTAGTTTCTTTCCAGGAACAGAACTAGGTAGAGACTGGTGTCAGCCAGAAGAGGACTTGTGTCTCTGGCTTCTTTGTCATAAGTGTTCTTTCTATCTTTGCAGTATCCCTATTTCTTTTTTTAATCGTCTCTCCCCTGGACATTAAGTTGACCTTAGCTGGTGAAGTGTGTGATGTTCCGCTCTGATAGCGAGGTCTGGATAATAACACCCATTTTCAGTACCTGCTGCTGTAGAGGTCATACATGCAGCATTCTATTTAAGTTTTCCGAGACTTCTAATGAGGTAGGTGTCTGTTTTACAGACAGGGGTACTGATAAGCAGGGAAGTTAATTTCCCGGGTCACCTGTGCCAGTGAAGGGTGGTGTGTGAGCAGACTAGTGGCCTGTGGTGGCCTTCTTACTTGGCTGGGTGAGCAGCCTGTGTGTGGGCCTGGGAGGAAGTGTCAGTACTCCGCTGCATTCGAGAGAAGCCGTGCTGAGGAATGTAGAACACAGCCATGGTCACAACAGCATACTGCTAGACAAATAGGCTATCTTCCCCCACTGAGCCTTAACAGCATGGAGGTCCTCCAGTGGACTTAGTTCATGGTTCTGCTTGTTCACGAGTCAGCAAGGCGTCCAGCAGAGGGTCATGGTAGCCAGCAGCTGGAATTCTGAGGCTCTTGTGGCCAGCAGCTCCGTCAGGAAAGTGTCAAGTCTTCGGAGGCAGAAGCAGGCAGATCTAGAGTTGAAGACCAGTCAGGCCACACAGTGAGGCCCTGTCTCAAACCAAGCCAAACCAAACATTTTTGAAGGCAAATCCTCCTGGAGGGAGAAAAGAGATGGCAGAGTGGGAATGAAGAGGGAGAGCCCTCCAGGTGCCTAGTCAGAGCACATCTGCTGCCTCCAGCAGTTGACTGGCCACGGACGGGTGGGTTTGGTCACCTGAGAGTTGAAGCTGTCGCAGGTTGCTTTTCTATATTGAGGTTTATGATGAACCTTGAGGGTGATTCTTTAACAAGTTTGACAGCGTCTTTTACAGTAGTGGAGAGGATGGCTCCGGTGTGTGTTTACAGATTTATTCGTATTCATTTACTTACCACCTGCTGTGCCTGGTTGCTAGGTGTAGGGTTGATAGAATCTTTACCCTCAGAGAGATTGGTCCCAACAGGCAAGTAGGGTACGATCGATCGAGTTAAGACTCGGTGACCACTCTGCTGTGAGTCCGGTGTGCGGACAGGAGTCGGCTTCCTGGAGGGAGTTAACATCTGAGCAAGGTAGAACCATGAGTTGTCAAAGGATTCTTATTCTCCTGTTCGGACTGTCCTCTCCGAGGCTTTCTGCCTGCGTCTGCCAACCTAGGCCTAGTCCTGGAAGCTTCTCGCCTCTGTACAATCTTATCTAGGCCTAGAATGTTGTCAGCCACCAACCTTGTTGACTAAGCACACCCTTTCTAGTTCTTTATGAGCTGAGGCTGACGGGTTCAGCTCAGCTGTCTTGGCTCAAAACGCCTCTCCATGCTGACTAATTCAGTCTTGCTTCTTTCTCTCTTGGCCACTTCCGAATTAGTTTGACCTCTAACTCTGTCAGTCTGTCTCTAACTCCGTCAGTCTGTCTGATCTTCTGACTCCTCGTTCTCTGGCTCATTTTGTCTTCACTTGTGTCCAGCTTGATCTCTCTCCAACCTCTCTCTGTAAGACTGTCCTGATAAAACTGCCTCCTTCCCCCTCTCTACACTGTTCTCTTAGTAGCTTCCTTCTCCACTCTCTTCTGAGGGTTGGGCAGGTCCTTTTCTGTCAAATCTTTCTCTGATTCATCACTTTATCTGCCACTCAATTAGACATCACTTTTTAACATGACTGCTTCTTTCTACAAACTAACTTTACCTTCATTGTTTGGGATTAAAGGTGTGTGCTAAGGGCTGAACCACACCATAAGAAGAAAGTCCCCTCCTTCCCCCCACACTAAACACAGTCTCTGGGTTCACAGAATGATTAAGAGTCCTGCAGCAATGAGTAATTCCTGTTCTGGAGCTGCCCCGCCAGCTGGGCTTTACTCTTACGCCGGCCTCTCCCCTGTTGTGGGGAACTGGAGGAAGTACTGTAGACAGTGTAGTTGTTACAGAGTCAGAGTGTTTTGTACCTGATGGGATGGGCATGTGTGCCCACCCCCCTTAACCCTAGAAGCCCATTTTCCTTTTGGGGCGCCTAAGAGCGCTGGTTGTCCCTGTTTGGAGCCTGGATGTGGTCCTAGCACTCCTGGAGGCTCACAGCTGTCTGTAGCTTCAGTTCCGGGGATCCATGTTCTCTCCTGACCTCCACAGGCACACCCGTGGTATGGTGCACAGTACACATAAAATAATAAAAGAAATAAATCTAAAACAAATCTCTACAAAAGGCCGTTGACCTTTTGATAATAGACTTTGACTTTGAAATAATTTCTTTTAACCTTAAAAGGCCAGATGGAGCTTGATAACATTCAGCAGTGCTGGGAGTGAATTAGGCAGGGTTTGTGTTCGCTCTCACTAATTCAATTAGTGTTGAGTCAGGGTCTTGTGTGGTCGGCCTTAAAGTCTGTCACTTGGGGTTGACCTTGAGCTTCTGGAACTTCTGGTTCTCCTGGGTCTTTCTCCGGGTTTTCCCCTGTAATAGAAGTGTTATATTGGGTTGGTCACATTGAATTCCATGGAGCATCTGCGTTGCTTTTCTCCAGCGAAGGGGTCAGTGATCTTGAATCCCAAGGGTTTGGGATTTTGAAGATGTGCTTTGAGGTGTGTTTCGCTATTGCAGGTATAGGGTGGGGCTTAACTGGATCAGTTCATGATATCTTTGTGTGTCTGGTGGATGAATAGTGGTGTGGCAGCTTTTTGGTCTTCCAAGAATGCTAACATGGAACCAGAGGAGGCTTGCTCAGTTGGGGCTTCCCACTAGACTTAGCCTGAGACCGAAATGTCTCTGTGATTCATGTTCTAGACTGTATAAAGTTGGTTGTGATGGTTTGAGAGTGGAAAGTTGCCATGGTCAGTGACAACTGGGTGTCAGTGATGGGCTTAGCTCTGAGGCATGAGGGAGAATGGGTTCTGGAATAAACTGTTGTGTGGGACCTGTTTTTCTGTAGGGATGGGATTTTGAGATAATGCAGTAAGAAAGGATTTCCTGATCGTTAGCCCTGCATACTACTTCAGCAGAGCTGAAGCACCGCCGAGATTGTGTGGATGAAATGCCGCAGGGTCTCATGCGACTTCTGCGTTCTCAGATGACTTCCAGTTCTTTGGCTTGCTGCCACCCAGGAGAAGCATTTCACTCTCTGTAGCCTCAGCTGAAATTGGAGACAGTTCAGTCTATTTTAAGTGTGTTTGAAACTCGTCAGGTTTTATGACCTTTATTAACTAGTAGCTTCTTTGTGTTTTTTGAGCCCTGCGTGCTTCCTGACTCTGAGGATGCGAGAATGTAAGCGCCACAGAAGCAGGTGTGCTGTGTGTCCTGTTGGCGGTGGCTTGCCAGGACTGAGGCTAGTGCTTAGTTTTAGGGATAGTGCGCATGGCATCTTAACTCACTTTCAGCATTCAGGGATGCCCTGCAATTGTCTTGTACTGATATATGATTAAATTGGAAGTCTGTGATTTCCTTTGAGATAGAATAGTGTTGACCCAGTTTATAAAACTGAAGTGGCTAAGTTGGGTTTGAGGGTTAGATAATGAGGGTGAGGCCTGGGGTGTCACAGAAGCAACAGGACCAACATCTGTAGTCAGATTCAAAACAGGTTTATCATACTCAAGTAACATTAGGAGATTACTATGGAGACCAGGCTGGCCTTGAACTTATAGAGAGCTGCTACCTTTGCCTCTGCCACTCAGGTGCTGGGATGAAATGCATTGTCAGTGTGCCTGGCTTTAATAGGAAATATAAAAAAAGAAAAAAAAAAAAAAGAACTACATGTATGTGTCCTCTCACGTGATCTTGTAAGCCCTCCGCACTGTGATGTTAGACTTCACTTGGAATCCCTTCCTGCCAGTCCCTAAGCAAGGTTGGGATTCAGAAGGGTTTGGGCCGGGTCGGCGTCTCCTTTAGCCTTTAGTGCTAGTGTTCCTTTGTGGGCCACCTCCCCTGGCTTCTAGGGGGGATTTCGTGGAGGATGGCCACTGAGCCGCTCTCCCCGGCTCTTGTGTTCTGTTAATGTACTTGTTTCGGGTTGCATTCCTGTCAGAACACGAGAACAGCTAACTGTGTGCTGACCTGAGCTAATTTCAGTGATCTCAGATTCGGTTAGGTTTTTGGAAAATAAGGCCATATTATCTACAATTTTATATTTTTTCTTTCTTCGTACTGTTTATTTTTGTTTGTTGTTTGTTTTTAGAGACAAGGTCTCACTGTGTAGCCCTGGCTGCCCTGAACTCAGTCTGTACCAGTCTGGCGCAAACAGACCCGCCTGCTGCCTCCACCCAAGGGCTGGGGCTAAAGGTATGCGCCACCACTTGGGCTTTCTTTCTTGGCATTTCTGAAATGGGATTTTGATATGTAGTCTATAGGTTATTGGCTTCAAACTCATGGTGATCCTCCTGCCCCAATCTCTCCCCACCATGACCCTCTCCTCACCATGACCCTCTCCCCACCATGACCCTCTCCTTGATGTCATAATTTGGTTTCAGGAAGTGCTAATGATACGGGAAGATTTACAAGAGATCTAACGGGTTAGGGAAGCAGAGCTGAGGTGGAGACAGAGGAGTTAGGAGAGATGGGGTAAAAGTAGATGGAAGGAGAAAACTACTCAGCTGTAAACCCTTGAGAATGGACCTTTGAGGGTAGAAGGAAGTCCTGTTAGAAAGGCCGAGGCACCGCTTGGCTTCTTTCTAGGCTTTACTAGGCTTGGAAAACGAAATAGAAGAAACTCGAGGGCTGACTGGATGTGGGGGGAGGTGGGGTCTGCTACCAAATCCCGTCGGAGTCTGACCACAGGAACCCATGAGGTGGAGAGCCGACCTCCACCAGCTGTCCCTTTACTTTCTGTGTCGTGTGCTTATGCATGTACAAGCTGGGTGTGGGAGGTGGACACCAGAGGATTAGAAGTTCAAAATGAGACACTCTCAAAAGAGCACACCCACCCTACCCCCACTCTCAGAAAACAAACAGCTTGATGCAAAGGTGAATGAATGTAAGGAAAAGGTCAGGGGCTGGGGGTCACAGGGAAATGATGTACAGTATTGGCCACTATGAAGCAAACTGTTCCTACGAGTCCCGTGTGAGCGCTTGGAGTACCAGATTCTGGTGGTGGAATGCTCCTAAAGTGTGTGTGTCAGAGGACAACTTACAGGGGTTGTCCCCTCTCCTCTTCCTTTGTGACTGTTGAACTGAAGTGTCCAGGCCTGCATGGGAAGCTGTCATGCTGGCTCCCCATTTACTTATGTGACACAGGTCAAACTTCGTACCCTTGCCTGGCCTGGAACTTGCTCCATTCACTAGTCTGTCTTAGACTCAGAGATCTGCCTGACTCTGCTGCCTTAGCGCCAGAATTAAAGGTGTGTATCATGATACCTCGCTTATTTTCAAAGTTTTATTGAGGTCTAATAGACATACCATAGGAATCACTCATTTAGAGACTACAGTCCGTAGTTTTGAGCCATTCAGAACCATATGAAAGTTGTTCAGCTAAGGAAACATGTTTCCTTATGTGTCAGTAGGTGTTTGCCTGTCTCTCACCACATGTGTGCATTGCTCATGGAGCCCAGGAGGAGGTGCTGGATCCCCTGGAACTGGAGTTAAAAGGGTTGAGAGCACAAGGGCTGGGACTAAAACCCAGGTCCTCTGCAGAAGCAACAGATACTCTTAACCACTGAGCCACCTCTCTGGCCCCTTTCACTAGAGTTTTAGAACACCCCAGAGGGAGTGATCACTGGGCCTTCTGTTTTCCTGAGTTCTTCTCCTGCTAAGTGATTGTGAATCCTCCATATATATTTACCTGGTTCTTCTGGACCGTGTGTGCATGTGTGCGTGTGTGTGTGTATATATATGTATATACGGAATGAACTGAATTGTCAAGTGTATCTGTCCCTTGGTGTGACACTCAATTCCAGGTTTATCTGTGTGGAGCATGCGTCATTATTTGACCTCTTTGCCCCATTGAGGGAGGTTCTGCATCTGTCATCTTTTATCTGTTCTCCAGCAGGTCGATGTTTGGGTTGTTTGAACCGTTTGGTTATTGGATGATAAGTAGCCAAAAAGTCTGCTTAGGTTCTGTTCTCTTGAGCATACATCAGTAGTCCAGTTGCTGCTCCATGAGGTAACTCCGGGTTCCCACTTGGAGGACTTACAGTTTCTCTGAGCATTTATATCATTGGTACCTTGGAACTGTGTGAGTGTCACACTCTGTCTTCTTTGTCATCATGTGTCAGCAGGTCTTCCCACTGGCTGGGCAGCACTTTTTCATTGTGGTTTTGATTTGCATTTTCACAGTGGCTAATGACCATGAATATCTTTTCACGTTGTATTGGCATTTGTTAAAAATGACCTATTCATATCTTGTACCCAGTTGTATTAGGGTTTCGTTGCTGTGAAGAGACTCCATGACTGGGCAACTCTTTTTTTTTTTTAAAGATTTATTTATTTTATTTATATGTTAGTACACTGTAATTCTCTTCAGACACTTAGGAAGAGAGCATCCCATCACAGATGGTTGTGAGCCACCACGTGGTTGCTGGGAATTAAACTGAGGACCTCTGGAAGAGCAGTCAGTGCTCTTAACCGCTGAGCCATCTCTCCAGCCCAACTGGGCAACTCTTAAAAGGACAACATGTGGGGTTGGGGATTTAGCTCAGTGGTAGAGCACTTGCCTAGCAAGCGCAAGGCCCTGGGTTCAGCTCCAAAAAAAAAAAAAAGGACAACATGCAATTGGGGCTGGCTTAGAGTTTCAGAGGTTCAGTCCGTTATCATCAGCATGGGAGCACACAGACAGACACGGTCCTGGAGAAATAGCTGAGGGCAGCAGGAGGAGAGAGATTCTAGGTGTTTGAAACTTCAGTGCCTACACTCAGTGACCTACCTCCTTCAACAAGGCCATACCTCCTCAGCCCTGGTGATCAAGCATTCAAATTTATGAGGTTGTGGGGCCATTCTTCCCCCTGCCTCATTCCCCCGCCTCTAGACAGGGTTTCTCTGTGTAGCTTTGACTGTCCTGGAACTCAATCTGTAGATCAGGCTGGCCTTGAACTCAGATCTGCCTACCTCTGCCTCCTGAGAGTGCTGGGATTAAAGAGTGTGCCACCATACCAGGTGGCTAAAACATCAGGTTTTTTTTCCCTTGTACCCTAGGCTGGCCTAGAATTTGAGGTCCTTCCTGCCCAGCCTTCTAAGAACTATGAATTGGGCCACCCTCCACTTTAAGAAGATTTTATTTTATTTTTAATTCTTGGTGTATAAGGTACCCGAGGAAGCTGGAAGGGCGTCAGATCACCTGGAGGGGGAGTTCCGGTACTTGTGACCGCCAGGACCGCCCTCAGTCCCGAAGGGCGGGGGAGGGTTTGGAGTCGTCTCTAGCTCCTGCAGTTTTAGTTTCTTTGAATTTTGACTTCAAGGCTTCTGCCAAGTACAGGAGGTGAAGTCTTCTCCAGGTCAGTCGTGTCATACGTTAATTTTGTTTGTGCACTCAGGAAGTAGGGGTAGAGTTGGGTGAATCTTGAGTTCAAGGCCAGCCTGGTCTACATAGGCAGTTTGAAATCCTTCAGGGCTGCATAGTAGATGCTCTTTTAGAAAGGAGAAAACCAAACCAAACCAAACCAGGCATTTAAATAACCTTGTGAGTTTAATAAAACATGGACTTTATTTCAGTCAAAGATTTCCCACACATAAACAAAACCTCTTCTGTGACTTGAAATCTGAATATTAGAGCAGTAAGGTTATGCCTGCTCTTTAGTAAGTTTCATTAATGTATGCAGAGGAAGTGGATCTTCATTAATCTCTGCAGAGTTTTAATGCCATCAAGTATCAAATGATTAAGATTGTTGAATTCTTGAGGCTTACTCAGGGTGGCCAATACTCTGAGTATTACACTGTCGATCGTTCAGAAATAGAACTTGGAACAAGTTCAACTTCCTGAGGTAACTGCTGTTTCTAGAGCTGTCATGAGTACTTGACCTTAGCGCAGACCCTTCATGTTGTGGTGAGTGGAGGAGTGTGCTTGAAGCCGACTGTTGGTGTGGACAGTCAGTGATTTCATTCTTGACTTATTTATTCATACACTTTATATTCTGATCGAACCCCCTCAGCCTATTCCCATCTCTCTTGTCCCAGTCCCACCCTTACAGCCTTTCCTCCATTTCCCCTCCTCAGAGAAGAGGAGATCCCCTGTCGGTCGTCGCCCCCTCCCCCATTAAGTTGTAGCAGGACTAAGGGCAGCATCCTCTCCCACTGAGACCTGACAAAGTACCCCAGTCAGGGGAAAGGGATTCAAAGCCAGGCAACAGTCAAGAGACAGCCTCTGGTCTAGTTGTTAGGGAACCCACATGAAGACCAAACCACACATCTGCTACAAGTGTATAGGGGACCTAGGTCCAGCCCCTGCATGCTTTTTGGTTGGTGGTTCAGTCTCTGTGAGCCCCCATGGACCCAGGTTAGTTTACCCTGTAGATCTTCTTGTGGTGTCTCTGACCCCTTCTGATTCCCTCAACCCTTTCCCCACTCTTCCACAAGACTCCCCCCTTCTCCTAGCTCTGCCTATTGCTTGGCTGGGTGTGTGTGTGTGTGTGTGTGTGTCTGTCTGTCTGTCTGTTTCCATCCATTGCTGGAAGCAGCATCTCAGAAGAGGGTTGTGCTTGGCTCTCGTCTTTAAACAAACAAGTCTGGCGAGGTGGCCCAGTGGTTAAGAGGGTCCTTAAGTTGGGTAGCTCACAACTGCCTGCAGTTTCAGCCTCTGCAGACCCTACACCCTCGTCTGGCTTCTGAGCAGCCATTTGCCCCTGGCTTATGAATACACACATCCAAGTAACAAAAAAGTGAAGGTGAATATTCTTATAAAATAATAATGGTCCAGATGTCCAAGTGCACCATAGCTCAGCACAGAGGAAATTTAAAAACATGTGTTTGAGTAAATGTAACAGTGACAAAAGTGTTTGAAGTTTGGGGTGTATTTGAAGAGTCCTCTTAGGAGCTATTTTTTTGGTTGTTGTTTGTTTTTTACTTATTTTATGTGTTTGGGTGTTTTGCCTGCATGTGTGTCTGTGTGCCAGGCTTTTGCCTGGTGGTCTGGGTGGCCCAAAGAGGGTGTCCGATCCCCTGGAGCTGGAGTTAGGATGCTGGTGAGCCATCCTGTGAGTGCTAGGATTGAGCTCAGGACCGCTGCATGAGCAGCAGTGCTCCTAACCGCTGAGCCATCCCTCCAGCCCCTGTAAGTTGGAAGGGAATGTTGGGTTTTTGGATTCAGGGTTCTGCCTCCATCTTTCCTTTGCTCAGAGGCTTAGAGAAGAAAGGGTTTTGCTTTATTTTTATTTTATTTTATTTTATCTTTTTTTTGTCTAGGCAACTCATTTATGCAGATTGTTAGTGATTTGAGAGCTTTTGTAACATTGACAATGACCTAACTGGGTAATCGCCTTTCCTCCCTTTTCTGTTTGGCTGGTGATCTGGATGGCAGAGCCCATGCTTGCCCCACCTACTGTCTGTTTTAGAACTTAGGGACTTGGAAGGCTTCCTGCTCTTTCTAGGTGTTTACTGAAATGCTTTGGGAGATTGCTCCATGTCCAATAGTTTGTATTTAATCATTTATTTTTTTTCAAGTTGTAAAGGTGTGACATCTGTGTGAACTTAAATAGGAGCTAATTCTTGAACTCTCCTTCGTTTTAAAAGAACCATTGAGGGGTGAGAGGTAGTTTAGCTGCTAAGTGCAATGGCTGTCCGTCCTGAGTTCAATTCTCAGCAACCACATAGCATCTCAGAATCATGAAGACAGATCCCTCATATACATTTACTATTGATACACACACACACACACACACACACACACACACACACACACACACACACACACACACACACACACACGTATTTGTGTCTATGTGTGTGAGTGCTGGGGTGCATGTCCATGATCCATGAGCAGCCTCGGGGTCTTGCCTTCCAGCTTATTGGAGACAGGAGCTCTGTGTCAGACAGGCTGGTCTGTGAATTCTCTGGGATTCTCCTCTCTCTGCCCCCTTAACCCATTAAAATCCTTGAGTTCTGTGTGGGTTCTGAGAATTTGAGCTCAGATCCTCGTACTTGCTTGACAAGGAAGTGTTTTACTCATTGAGCCATCTGTCTAGCCAGATACTAATTTTTGCCTTAGACAAAAGTTGCTGACATAGCAGGAGGGTCTCCTTGACTTTGCTTTAGATCTTGTACCCACCTTGTTAATCTTCAGTGTCTGATAGAACCATAGTACAGTTACTAAGAACAAGGAATTAGCAAGGAATCCCAGCACTCAGTGGGCAGAGGCAGGAGGATCTCTGAGTTCAAGACCAGCCTGGTGTACAGAGTGAGTCCCAGGACAGCCAAAGCTACCACAGAGAAATCCCATCTTGAAAAAACTAAAACCAAAAAACCAAACCAAACCAAAAAAAAAAAAAAAAAAAAAAGACCCCACCTGGTGGATGGGGTGTGTGTCTGTGTATCTGTGTTGGGCTGTTGGAACCTGCTGCTGGGATGACCAGTAAATGCTCTTAAGCACTGAGCTGTGTGTGCAAGCTCTGCTTAAAGTTGTTTACAGGGTGTTAGTGGGAGTTTGCTTTAGGGTCATGCACCTTACCGTGCATGTGTGTGTGTCCATGTAGAGACCAGAGGCGAACATCGTGTGTCTTCTCAGTCACCTCACCTTCTGAGACAGGTTCTATGACTGCACTGGCTCAGGGATGGACTCGCTGACTCCAGGGTCTGCCCATCTCTAACCTCCCTGGGCTGGGGTTGCAGATGTGTGGCTAGGCCTGGTTTTCTATTCCGTGGATGCTTGGTCTGAACTTACGTCCTCGTGTTTGTAGTGCAGGTACTTCACTGACTCAGCCATTGCCCCAACCCCTGCAGTATGCTTATGGGGTTCATCGGGGCAGTTGATTTTCCTCTTAGGGGATTTTTATCTACAGCGTTTAATGGAGAAAATTGTACTTTGAGAATTAACTTTATAAATTATTCTGTTTCCTCTGACCTGTAAATGTAAAGATAATACTGAAGGCGGGGAGTGAAGCACGTGCCAGGTTGCTTGCCCAGGATGACAAGGCCCTGAGTCTGAACACTAGCACCATGTAAATTGGTTACGGCAGTGTACTGGGGAAGGTAGGAAGGAAGGTCAGAAGCCCCTCGTCTGCACGAGTTAAGACTTAGTCTTTCTTTCAAGTATGGAGTGGTTCTATATTTTACTTTTCTTCCTCTACATCTCCTGAACAAATAGATGTTTGGAGTTTTAGAATTCCTTCGTTTCTAAAGGCATTTCTTTCTTCGTGTCCCCTCTGTACTAGGCTAGTGGCTAGCCCATGCCAATACTGTGGGGCACTTGACCATGCAGCAGGCTGAACTTTCAGCCCGAAGGCTGGATTTTGTTTCATTTTGAGAGGAGGTTTTACTTTGAGCGCAGATTGTCCTGGAGCTCAGTTTGTTGCTAGGATGCTATTCGCTTAGCTTCTTAAGTGCATTTTCACAGTGGAAGCCATTTGAAAAATAGACCCCAAGAGAATTAAATTGTTCCTTGATCGTGCATGCTAATGGGAAAACAGATAATTTGTGTCTTGTGCAGGGACCACGCTGCCTCCTGTTGCTCAGGTTTTCGTGTGTGTGCTGTGGAAGAGATCTCACTGTAGAGCCTAGGCTGGCCTTGAACTCGCTAAGGTAGTCCTGGCAGGCCTCAAGCACTAATCCTACCTTCTCTTGAATGCTGGGATTATAGGCACAGCACTGTGTCATGTTGGCTTCAGAATTTCTTTGCCCAGAGTACATTCACAAAATGATGTATGTTTACTACATTTTTAAAAGACCTGGTGCTGAGGTAGGAGGGGACACTGGAAGTTCTGATGAGTCTTGAGTACTGTAGCCTAAGTTGTTTGAGTCTTACATTGAATTTTTGGTTTTCCTATTCAATTCTTAGAATTTGAGGACTTTAAAGTCAGCTCAGATATCACCTGAAGTGGCACTCATTTAGCTGTTTTCATTTAAACTGCTTAAAAGTGCTGTGTAGACAGCAGGGAAGCTTTGTCCTGTGTACAGAGCTCCTTTTATACGTTGTGGCTGTTTACTTGTGTGTGCCTGTGTGTCTCTGGGTATGTGAGTGCAGTGTGGGTGTCCACAGAGCATTGCCTCACCAGGGACAGGCGCTCCAGGCCATTGGGAGCCTCCTGATTCTGGCTGCTGGGAGCCAGACTGGGGTCTACCAGAGAAAAGGCAGGCTCTGGCAGGCTCTTACCCGCTGAGCCATCTCTTCTGCTCCACAGAGCTCCTTTTCAAATGAAAACTGAGGTAGGGGTGATGCCAGTGCAGCGTGTGCCTTTAGATCCAGCACTCAGGAGGCAGAAGCAGGCAGATCTCTCTCTCTGACTTCAAGGCCAGCCTGATGTACAGAGTGAGTTCCAGGATGGCCAGTGCCACACAGGGAAACCCTGTCTTGGAAAACCAAAAAGAAGGAAAAAAAATGGCGGTGGTAGAACCCTCATAGCCGCCCTCGCCCAGGGACAGCATTGGTTTGCCTGTGTCTGCATGGCCAGGGCACTGCACAAGGCGCTAAGGTGCTTGCTGCTCTGCTCTCCTTTCCCACTCTAGACACAAGCCTGCCTGTGTGCACACACGTCCTGCTTTACAAATGACTAGTAAGAGAGGGAGGTGGAGAGGAACAGTTTCATTCATCACGTACTAGCTTACTGGTCTTTTAACTTTCGTGTGGTTTTCCCCATCTGTAGTAACTTTTGCAATTCATTTGTTTGTGCAATTAAGTATTTAGGCAAACAGTATTAATAGCTTTGAAAAAGATCACACTTGTTTAACCATATTTGTGCGTGCGTGCGTGTGTGTGTGTGTGTGTGTGTGTGCCTGAGTGAACGAGCGGACGTTTGAGCGTTGGTTCTCTTCTACCGTGTGGGTGTTAGGATTGAGCCCAGTCTGACTGGATGAACCATCTTGATAGCCATCAATTACTAATATTTTTGAGTTTTCAAAAATATTTTAATCTGTGGCTCAGCAGTTAGAGCAGTTAGAGCTCTTGCCTCTCGCACTTGCCTTCTTCCCCCTTTCCCCTGATGACGACAGGCTGGAGAGGTGGCTCGGTGGTTAAGAGCACTGGCTGTTCTTCCAGAGGCCAGGGTTCAGGGTTTAATTTCTAGCACCCACATGGCAGCTCACAACTGTCTGTAACTTGTTCCAGGGGATCTGATATCTTCACACAGACACATACAATGCAGGTTAAAAACCAATGCATATAAAAATTAATGATTATGATAATAATAAAAATATTTTAATTGCTGGGCATGGTGGTGACACTTTCCTTTAATCCCAGCACACCGGAGGCAGAGGCAGATAAGTTCGACCCTAGTCTACACACAGTGAGTTCCAGGATAGCCAAGGCTACACAGAGAATCTGTCTTGAAAAAAACTGAAACCAAGCCAAACCGAATCCAATTTAAAGCCCTGAAATACTAAAGATTAAGATAGGTTCTGAAGCTGTCTGATCTTGGGTAAAGCTGTTGAGAGGTTCTGTTTACATATACAAAACAGGGACGGAGGGGCTGGGGATTTAGCTCAGTGGTAGAGCGCTTGCCTAGCAAGCACAAGGCCCTGGGTTCGGTCCCCAGCTCCAGAAAAAAACAAAACAAAACAAAAAAAAACAAACAGGGACGGGAGTTTGTCTTCTTTTCAGAGGGTTATGATTAAATAGGGTAATGGCAGATGTACCGTATCCCCACCTGTGTGCCCAGTGCGTGTGCACGTGTGGGTGGCTGCGGTGGTAGCACATGTATGTCCATCTGCATACGGAGATCCGAGATAGACATCGGATGGCTCTCGTTAATCCATCTCCACCTGTACTTCAGACGTCCGCCTGGCCTCCGGCTCTCATGGCCGTGGTTTGGTACTAGGGATCATCCTAGCAGTGCCTGGTGCGTGGTTGGCACAAGGTCTTTTTTGACTCGGTGAGCAAAGGAAACAAACAAAGGTCTCTTAAATACCAGTTTGTATTTACTGTTTAAGGAGGTGCAAAGAAAGCCCTGCCTCCTATGTATCAAATAGACAGTTGAGAAATTTGAGGTGTTTGTTCCACTGGGAGTTAGAGCTGAGCCTTGCAAATCCTTGAGAGCTAGAGGACAGGAAGTAGGACTTAGTTACGAGGAAGGCCGTCCGCAGTTGAGTGAAGTGTCACGAGCCTTCGGAGTCTTGCTCAGCAGTTAAAGAACGGTCCGTGGTGAGTTTGCTGTGGTCAGAAGCCAATAGTGGAAGCATTGAAGGTGTCATGAAGGTGTCATGGCTGTCTAGTTAGATAATCTGTGCTTTGCTACCAGAGTAGGTGGGAAGTTTTTTGCTGTTTTGTGTGTATGAGTGTTTTGTTTTCGTGTCTATATCTCATGCCTGCCGAATGCCCACAGAGGTCAGAAGAGGGCATTGCATCCCTAGGACTTGGAGTTAAGGAAGGGTTGTGAGGCACTGTGTGGGTGCTGGGAATAGAACCTGGGTCCTCGAACAGTCAGTGAGTGTTGTTTACTGCTGAGCCTGCGTCCCCTGGGGAACGATGCGGTCACTGACTGAGTAAAGATGTAGGGTTTGATTGTGTTCGTCTTTAGAGTGAGTGCAGATGGATCCAGTTTAGGAAATGTTGGGTTTGAAGTGGTGAGGACATCCGATCCCTTTAGGAAGTGGAGATAACGGAAGGTATTTGCAAATGATGTGGAACGGCTGTGTGGGCTGAAAAGGTGGGAAGACAAGTGATGTCAGACCGTGGAGGGGTGGGGAAAGGCGAAGGGTCTCAGGACTCTGTGTGGCTTGTGAGCTGAAGGTGAGGAAGCTGTGGGACAGCTATGAAGTGCCAGAGAAGGTCCCAGCAAGCTTCGTTATGGAGTCTGAGAGTGATGGAGGCTTAACACTGCATTTAAAGCCTGGGGACTGGCTGGACAGTCAGCCTGCGCCTTGTTTGCAGCTCTGACGCCAGTTGCCGCAGTAGCTCTCTCTGTATCTTTGTTTAGTTCCTACAGTCACATTTCACACTTCGAACTTTTAAAACAAACTATGTAACCCTGTGCAGTAGTTACAATCTATAATCTTATTTTCCACACTTGGTCTCCCTGCATAGCATTGTCTAACCTGGATCCAGTTATAAAGACCAGGGAGGCCTGGAACTCAGATGTACATACCTTTCCCTCTGTCCTGAGGGCTGGGATTAAAGGTGTGTGACACCATGCCTGGTTGAAATCAGTGATTTAAGTCCACTGTTATTTATGTAGTTATTTGTTTTTGACAGGGACATATATATCACTTGCTGACCTTCAACTTTGTAGCCAAGTCTGGCTTTGAACCGACTGACCATCCTGCCTTAGGCTCCGAGGTGCTAAGGCCCATTTTGGGCCTAAATTCTTCATTTTTCCCCCTTCCTTCCATATACGAGTGTACAGGTATGTTCACTTGTGAGCGTGCTTTTGGAGATCAGAGGTTAACATCAACTGTCTTCCTCAGTCCCTCTCCTCAGTTTTGGGACCGGCCCTCCGCCTGAGATTGGAGCTCAGTGTTTCGGCTACACCAGCTGTCCAGCAGCCCCGATCCACCTCTTTCCCCGTGGTTGCAGGCCTACAGCACCACACTAGCCTTCCTTCATGTGGGTGTTGGGGATCTAAACTCAGGACCTCATTCTTGCTGGCACAGCAGACTTTACTCATTGTTCTCTCCCTCGCCCCAAGTACATGTTAAAATTTGTTAACTACTGGTTTTGTGTGTGTGTGTGTGTGTGTGTGTGTGTGTGTGTGCGCCACAGCGCACTTCCATGTGAGTACTTAGGCCTCTATGCTGTGTGTAGTAAGTTGCCATTACCTGCTGAGCCCTATCTCCGGCCTCACGGTTTTTGATGGAAGATCTGCTGGTGAGGGAAGAAGTGCAGTTGGGAGGGTTAAGCGCTGTACCCTGGCAGCCGCATCCTGCACACCAGATGTGTCCTCTCACCCCAGGCTGCACCTTGGTCCTTCAGCCTTACTCGATCAGCTTTTTTATTTTATTGCTTGAGACGGGGTCTCATTATGTGTCTTAGATCTCTACGTGAACCAGGCTGCTCTCAGAACTCCATCGGCTTGCCCCTGCTTCCCTAGCCACTGGGTAGCGGGGGAGGCTGAACCAACCAGTCTTGTGCAAGAACTGAACTGCTCACGCTCAGCTGCTCTCCTGCCTCGTGGTGATGAATTTCCAGGCTTTTTTTTTTTTTTTTTTTTTTTTAATGTGGTTTAGGGGACTGGTCTTGAACTCTTGAGCTATAAGACGATTCTCTTGTTCACCCTCTCTAAGAACCAGATGATAAGTGCCAGTGTCTAGATAAGCTATTGTGTATGAAGTCAGTAGGAACTTCTCAGTCATTCTGTTGGAAGTGAGAAGTGGGCTTGGAGAGGGAATCTTGCAACACAAGGATTCTTAAAGTTGACCACTTGGCTCTGAGAAGTGAAACTGAATCGAAAGTCTTCACAAGTGGAGCAAGAGGGCTGCATTTAGTGGGTCAGGGTGCTCCGTGACAGAAAGTGGCTGTCGTGAAAAGAGGATTCCCATCTCACCCGCCTGTTTTCAGTTCCTCTCTTTGACACCCATTGGTGTGTTCCTGAAGCACCCTGCGTCTGAGAACGGGTATCTCTGTAGAGCCCAGGCTGTCTCTGTAGAGCCTAGGCCATTGCAACATGAAGCAGGTAAGGTTGGTTTTGTCATGTCCAGTTAACTGCTTTCTGGACCACAAATCTTCAGAAATGACCTATCCTTTGAGCTGTTCCCAAGATTTGGTGGATGACCATGTAGTTGTGTTTGGAGAGATGAGAAGGCTTTTGAGAAGCTACTTCTAAGCTTGATGCTTCTTGACCCTTAACTAAAAAAAATGGGGCTTGCTGACAATAAGTGATTGTACAGCCGGCGATGCCAACAGTGTGGTAAGCAATGTAAACAAAGGCATCTGTCTTTTGCTGGCTTTTCTGATGTCCAGAGTGTAATGATGTCACTGTTGCCCAGCGGCCTCACCTGCTCACTCTGTTGCTGCCCGACCGCTCCAGGCAGCTGGCGTTATATTGTGTTGGCATTGAGAGTCAAAAGAGCCAGTCTTGGGGTGGAACAGATCATGGAAATGTCTACTCCGCATCCTCACAGGGACCTCAGCTGAGTTAGAATAGTGCTTCTGGGCCCGAGAGCGCCTTGAGAGTCTGAGGGAGCTGGGACCTCCATCGAGGGGTCTTGGAGATGAGAACATCTTAGATTGTGTCAAACAGTGGCAGAAAACTGCTCGGTTCAGGGTACACATTGTTAGTGTCTCTTGTGGGCCTCAGCAGGGCTGTGGGGTGAAGAGTGACCATGGCACTTGAAAATCGTAAACGGTGACTTGAGAAGTGGGAGAGCGTTAGGAACTGATGTAACTGTGAGCTTACCTGTAACTTTTGAGATTCTCTGCTGTCTAATCTATCTGTTGTGTTTTTTCTTTTCTTTTCTTTTTTTTTTTTCTTTTCTTTTTTTCGGAGCTGGGGAGAAAGTATAGTCTTCCTGTTGTGGTTTTTCAAGTCAGGATTTCTCTGTGTAGCCTGGAACTCACTCTGTAGACCAGGCTGGCCTGGAACTCAGAGATCACCTGCCTCAGCCTCTGAGCGCTGGCACTAAAGGCGTGCGCCACCATCGCCTGGGTTTTTATTTTTACTTATGTGTTTGAGTGTTTGTCAGTGTCACGTAGGTGCAGTGCTTGATTAGGTCAGCAGAGGACATCGGATCCCTGTGCTGGAGTTAAGAGAGGGCTGTGAGCTTCCGTGTGGTGCTGGGACTGAGAGGGAGCCTCTGGAGGGACAGAATTGCTTTTACTGGTCCGGTCGCCTCTCCAGCCCAGGTGTTTATTTTTAATTAATTAATTAATTAATTAATTTTTTGAGGCAGGAGTTCACTGTTTAGCCCAGACTGGCCTTGAACTGGGGATCCTCATTCTCCCTACTGCTGGGCTTATAGGTGAGCGCCACCGTACCCAGTTTCGCCTCAGACTTAATAATGTTTATTTAAATTTGGTAGCACTTTGATCAGTCTTTTATATTATTTTTGGGTTATAGCCTAGGCTAGCGTTAAACCACTTCCCCAGTGCTGGGAAGTGCACTTGCTGCTTTGAGTTCCCTGCAGTTTAGGGGTGCTTGGTTAGTTGTCAGTCACAGATTTGAGTGTGTTGAGACCCTCTTTTGTGCATTTTAATTCCTTCATCCTTCAGGCTGGAGAGGTCCAAATGGAGATCAGGCGTTGGGCTTGTCTTGTTTTTCGTTTGCTTTTTAAGACAGGATCTCCCTGTGTAACCTCGGTTGGCATTGAACTTCAACTGTGCATGTGTGTGTGTGTGTGTGTGTGTGTGTGTGTGTGGTGCTGGGAATCAAACCCAGTACTCTACATGTGACAGGCAAACACTCTGTCACTGTACCACACCCTCAGCCTCCTTGGATCTCTTTTACTTCCTCAGTGGTTTATGCTCAAGATATACTGGCTTTTAACTGAAGATAATGTGTTTATGATGAGTATCCGGCTTTGAAGACTACAGCAGATACCCAGTCTCTTTAACTCAGCAGGGCAGTGAGAGGCGGCTGGCCGGGGTTTTAGTTTTTGTTCCTGTAGATGATAACAGAGATTGACCTATTGTGTTAACGAATGTATGTGCTCATCTTGATGAGCTGGGATAGGTTGCAGGGAGAGCCTGATAGTAGCTGGACAAGTGGACAAGTGGACAAGTGAACAAGTGCTCCAGCACCACACAGCTCCCCAGCCCTGACCTTAATGGCCTAAGATTGTTTTAGCATCTGATTTCAGAGTGACTGAAAATCCTCCCCTGCTTTTTTGTTTGTTTGTTTGTTTTGTTTTGTTTTTGAGACAGGGTTTCTCTCTGTAGCCCTGGCTGTCCAGGAACTCACTTTGTAGACCAGGCTGGCCTGAGAGCCATCTGCCTTTGCCTCCTGAGTACTGGGATCAAAGGCATGTGCCTCCACGGCCCAGATAGATACTGCTTTTATAATCAGAAAACTTAACATACTTTATTTTGAAAAGTGAAATAAAGCTCAAGTTTGGCTCTCTAGGGATCTGTGTTTGTAAGACAGATTGTTGTATTGGTTGATGTAAGAGCGTAGGGAGGATCTAAAATAACATCCATGGAGGGAAGGAGGGGAGGGCTCCGCCTTCTCTTCTTCTCACAGCACTTTCAGTTTAAGTGAGCAGTTTTAACGTCGCTCAGTTAGAGTGCTTGCTTAGTGTAGATAGGCCTGGGGTTTGATCCCCAGCAGTGAAGCTCCTCTCCAGAACAATAGCAGAAAACCTGCTTGTTCAGTTAACTAAGCCCGCTCGCCGCTCACCGAGCATGCTCCATGCTCCTGGGCACTGGGTTTGCCTGTGGTCCGCAGTAGCCATGCTAGTACTGGTACATTGCCAGCCAGCGCCTCGTCGAGAGCGGTGCTGCCATTGTAAAGGAGGCCTGCATTTTTAGTGATGTGGCAGATGAATGCGGCCTTTGGGGGAGACAGTCTGTCTGAGTTTCCTTTTCAAAGTCCTGTGCTGCCCTGCCTTCCACCTGGGGCTGCAGCAGAGCTGAACCGAAAGATGGCTGCTACTGCAGCAAGGGCTGCTACAGGACCTGGCTGCTTCTGGGCTGCATGGGACTAAGCAGGAGGAGATGGTGGGAGACAGGGCCCTGGGTCCTTGCTGTTGGCAGAGTGGGGATTGCTTGAGGCAGAGTGTATAGCAGATGCTGCAGTCAGGAGGAAATGCCACTAGTATTGGGATTTATAGCCTCAGCAAGGGACCCTCCCCTTCTCTGCCGCAGCAAGAAACCTCAGCAGCTGCTGTCGTTCATCGAGCGGTGTCGGCTGCAGAAGGCAGCAAGCGCGCCTGCCTGGCGGTGGATGGCAGCAGTGTTGAGGGTGATGCAGGGTGCTGCTGAGTTGGTGAAGTGGGTGAAGTGAGTGACAGGGCAGAATTTAAGAGCGCTCTTCTGGTGCAGCGGAGTGGGGAACATTGTGGTCCCACAAGGAAGCCTCAGGTGAGAGGTGGGTGTGGTTGGAGTTGGGAATTGAAGTCTCTGCGAGCATTCCCCTGGGCCACTCCCCAGACACTGCCAGTGGATGGGCGTGGTTCTGCCTGAGTTCTTGTCCTTTCTGTGACTAGTCACTGGGATGATGTAGGATGACCAGGATGAGCTGCTTAGCAACCAGGAAGAAATAGTATATCTCCATGGGCAGTAAGACATTGTCCTCTTCAAAGTTAAGAGAGAAAGGGTTTTTTTCTCTTCTTTTCTGGTGTGTGTGGTGTGTGCATGTGTGTGCAGACGTTTGCCCATGTGTGTAGGTTAAGATGTCTGTCTTTATGGCTGTCAGGATTTTGCTGTGCAGAATGATTAGCAGCGTTCCAGGTATTTCCTTAGTAGAGATTTCTGCGCCCAGAATGAGAGAGCAGTGCACATGCAGCCTGTGCTGCTCGCACTTCCCAGTAGCATCCCAGAGTAGGCTTTACTTACAAAGCATTTTTTCATTATTTACAGGAGTTCATTTTTGTGTGTGCTGTTGGGTCAAACCCAGATCCTCTTGCATGCTAGGGGTGCCCTGTGGCAGAGCCGCTGCCCCTCATGTCATGAATGCAGTAGTTGGACGTGTGCACTGAATGGCTTCCATGCTATCAGGTGTAAGGAAGGTCCACGTGCCCAGCTTTCTGTTTTCTTAATTACCCAAGGCCTCAGCTCTGTGAGCGCGACCAAAGTGCATTCCTGTGAAAAGGGTCAGGATGAAGCCCAGGACTTTGTACACTTGATAAATGCTAATGAAAAAGTCAGGGCTGGTGGCTTTGAATCCCAGCAATGAGAGAGAGAGGCAGAGGCAGGAGAATCTCTGAGTTTGAGACCATTTTGGTCTATCTAGTGAAACCTGCCTCAAAAAATTTAAAACAGAACAGGATTTTGGGTTTTTTTCTTACTGTTTATTAGCTCCTGTTATTGTTTAAACTCTAATGTGTTGCTATGTCTTTAGTCACTGCTATACTGCTGTGAAGAGTCACCATGACCGAAGCAACTCTTACAAAGAAAGCATTTAGCTGGGGCCTTGTTCAGGGGGTCTAGACTGGTCATTGTGCAGGGGAAGCGCGTCAGCACGGGTAGCCACAGCAGCAGGAGCTCAGAGCTCCATCCGGTCCAGGCACAGAGGCAACGATGGTGGGTAGGCACTCTGGGGTGAAAGGGGCTTTTAAAACCTCAACCGAAATCCAGGCATACACCTCCTCCAACAAAGGCCACACCTTCTAATCCTGCTCAAACATTCCATAGCTAGGGAGGGATCAGACATTTCAATGTGTGAGGGTCTGGGGGCCATTCTCACTCAGATCACCGTGTGTGTGATCCACCTGTCTCCATCTCCCATTACTGGGATTTTAAGCCTGCACTGCTACACCTGTGTGGTTTTTAGTTTATTTTGTTTTTGTATTTTTGAGACAGGTCTCTCTCTATATCCCTGACTGTCTTAGAACTCACTAGACCAGGCAGGCTTTGATCTGCTCACCTCTGCTTTCTGAGTGCTGGGATTAAGAGCATGAACCACCAAGCCCGGCTTCGTGTGCATCTGTGTGTCTGTATCTGTGTTTTCCAGGGCCTGAGCTCTGGTCCTTGTAAGTGGAGGACAAGCCCTTATTGACCCAGGCATCTCAAACTGATGGGGAGCTGACCGTCTGTCAAAGCTCATCATTGTGTGGGTGTTGTGGTTCCCTTAATCTGTTTAGCCATGAGGCTGAACCTGGAGGCCGATGAGCTCTAGGCCAGCCTGGCTGTGTATATAGTAAGACCCTGTGTCAGCTCCTCCTGCTAAAAGCCTCAAACATTACTTTGTTTGGGTGATTTTACAGCAGTAGTTTTTATTGAGGTAGCTGTTAACATATTTTCATTCTTGTTTATGTAAAGAGTTTAATCAAAGCTTCAACGCTTTTATAGAATAGAGAAATAAGTAGCCATCTTTCATCCTAGTCTCTGTCTTTTTTCTTTTCTTTTTCTTTTGCCTTTGCTGTTCCAGAACTCAGTGTGCACAGCAGGCTGGCCTTGTTGTTGGGGCTCTACCTGCCTCTTGTGCTGCTGTACCCCAGCTTTGTGCCTGCATTCTAGATGCTGCTCTGTGGTTTGCAACATGGGACCTGGCGGCCTGGAAGCTGCTCTCCTGGTTTTATGGTTCTGTAGAGCGCTGTTAAGTCATTGTGCAGAGTGGGGTCGTGGCCTGCGGGAGGAATGCGTGCCTGTGCTTGCTGCTGCCACCCTTCCACACGCTGCCGTGTGCTGGTGAGGAAGCGCAGTGCCCATCTCTTCTGTGAGCTACAGATGTCTAGGCAGCAGCCAGCCTTCAGGGGAAAGCACTTGCTACACTCTCCACAGGCTAGCACTCAACAAATTGGAGAACACTTCAAATATGAAAGATATATCAAATAAAGGCAGTTAACATGTCCTTAGACTAGAGTGGTTATTGTTCCCTTTTTTTTCGAGACAGAATTTTGCTATGTAGTTTAAGCTAACCTTCAATGATCCTGCCTCAGTCTCGTGTGTGCTGGAATCGCAGCTGAGAACAACCAAATGTCACTTTGCTGCTTAAAAACAGGTGCATTTGCAATGTCAGCGTTAGGGAGGCTGCCCTGTGAAGTCTGAGAATTGGTGGGCACTGGGCTACAGAGAAAACTTAGCCCCTTCCCTGCCGCTGAGAAGGCAGACCTCAATTACTGTGGTGCTGTGCGTGGGTACAGGTGGGAAAAGACCCTGGTAGAAGGTTAGAGAAACTGTGAGGTAGACGTCCGTTCAGGTCTTCAATACTAAATGCGATATTAAATTGGGGCAATTTCGTGTAGTTTTTGGGGCAGTACTTTTCTTAGTTTATTAGTTTTTGTGTGTACGTGGCACATGTGCTTGTGGAGATGAGAAGACAGCACTGTGGAGTGGGTTCCCTTTCACGTCTATCTGGACTCCTGTGATTGAAGGGGGTCCCAGGCTCACCCAACAAGTTCCTTCCTCCCCTCGCCCCAGCCTGCTCCAGCCTGCCCCAGTTCGGTACGAGCTTGAGATTACTGAGTGCTGGGCTGGTTAAATCGGCTTCATTCTCGGTGGGCATGGAGTTTAGGTTATGTTTGTACATTACTGTTGGAATATGGTTTGTCAAATGACTTAAGTGCGCTTTTGAAATCTGATATGCAAAACCTATACCTCATGCCTGACATCCTCTTGTAACTTAAAACATGTATTCCTGGCATGCAGTTAGTCAGGCTGACACACTGATGACCTCTGACAGCCACTGCTACCCATTCTCTTTCCCATTGTAAAGTCATCTTTGTTCTCCTTTTGTGTTGTTAGGTGGAGATTGGGCTGACAACCCACAGGGGCCAGGCAAGCTTGCCTCTGAGCTCTGTCCTGCTGTGGCCTCTCTTGGTTTAGCCGTCTCTTCTGTGGGGCTTTGTACAGTCAGTAAGATGTAGCATTATTTGAAATTCTGTAAGCCTGCAAAACCTGAGGAAAAGATGTGTGCCACAGAGGTGGATGTAGTAGCACGGCCCTGGTATAAAGCAGCATTTCTCCTTCAGCTGAAGGTTTCCTCTTTAGCAGGTTGTCTGTCCTGAGCCATTGTGACACGTGTACGGCAGAGATCCTCGCCCAGTGTTGGCCGAAGGCTTCAGTTCTGCCCATTTGTGTGAGTTAGCAGGAAGGAGAAGGGAAGGACAAGGGGTGCCTCCTGTCTGCCAGGGCCTCTTAGAGAGTGCCTCCCCTAACACTTTGCTGTATGTGAATGGCTGGGTGCCCCCAGCTGGCCTCTGCAGCTTCATGGAAACTAGATGGCATAGGCGGCTGCTAAGACCAACAGTGTCTTTCCAGATTAGCTTTAATTTTTTTTTTTGATCAGATAGATAATCTTGTGAATGAAATGGTTATACCCTGGTTCATTAAAACAGAAACAAAAGAAGCCTGTGTATCTGGTAGCTACTGAGCAGGGTTGTGAATGAAGTTGTCTTTTTGTAGTCTGGTGAAATCGCTTTTCTTCCAGCCCACATGCTCACATGTACAAGAATCTTAAACAGTATAATTGAGTCATAACCCAAATAATAGAATTATAGCTTAATAGTGTATTCGATTCACCTTCGTGGTACTTAGTAATTCACCAGTAAAGACTGTCAGGCTGTAAGGGAGGTGCCCTACAGTAGATGGAGCTCACATGCCCGTCGCCTTGAGCTTGGGTTGCTCGCTTCCCTCCCACCCTACTTCATCCTGTGAAGTTTCTGGTTTATTGCTGGTCTTCCTGACTTTTAAAACTGTAATATTCTTGAAATCTAACTTTCTATTGTTTAAAAGACTAATTTAGCTCGATAGGTATATATCAGGATGAATAATAGTCCTTATCTTTGTGTTTGCAGTGCTGGGGGCAGACTCCAGGCCTTTACACTGACTGGGAAAGCCTCTGCCACTGACTAGGCTCCCTAGCGATAAGCTCTCACTGTGTGGTTCAGGCTGAGCTCTAACTGTCTGCATCTGACCTCTGAGTCTGGGCTGGTCTTTGCTTTCATATTCTATCTGTTTGGTTTTTATTTTATTTTATTTTTTTGAATGGTTTTGTAATCCTGGCTCTCCTGCAACTCCCTGTAGCATCCCTTCCACAAGTAAACAAATAAATCATCATCATCATCATCATCATCATCATCATCATCATCATCATCATCATAACAACAACAACAACAACAACACACACGACAATAAACCTTAGTATTAGTTAATTCTGGCACATTGTCATTTTGTGTAATAGGATTTTTCTGTTTTGGTGCAAATAAAAATGCTTACATTGCAAATTTGAAAGCTTTATATATGAAGAAGAAAAACCAACTAAGCTATATTTCTGGCTAGGTTTTCACAAAGTTGCCCTGACTGATTTTGAATTTATAATCCAGGAAGACCTTGCAGTCCTCCTGTCTCAAGTAGCTGGGATTATAGGCTCCCTACCCTACTGTGGCCACTGCACCTGCTACCCCCCAGCCCCTCCTTTTCTTCTTTCTTTCCCCTCCCTTGTGGCAGGCAGAGCCTTGGCAGGCCCCTGAGCCCCTAGTTTTAGTTGCTTCCATTTTCTCCAGTATTTGGAGTTACAGTTTGGATGCAAGAATGAGAACTTAGTGGAAGGGCTTTCAGAAGACTTTTTGAATGTTTGGACCTCTCAGTTTTTTGCTGTTGTTTTGTTTAGACTGCATTTCAAGGCTTACTCTTTGTCCTAGGGTTTTGTTTTTTTGCCAGTTTGACAGAATCTAAGGGTCAGATTAGAAAGTGTTTCCATTAGACTGGCTCTAGGCAATTCTATGAGCCATTTTCTTGATTCAACATGGCTGTCGCTCTTCCGCAGATGGGCCTGGGTGGTATGGGAGAGTGGGCTGAGCAATCCTGGGGGAAGAACCTGTGTTCGTCCATGCTCTGTGCTTCAGTTCTGCTACAGCCTCTGTCTTGACCTCCTACCTGCCCGTGCTTCACAGTAAGCGCTGAGCTGAAAGAGACCTCCTCCTCCCAAGTGGGCGAGCGGTGTCTATCACTGCAGCAGAGATGAACGTCCCTTAGACCATGAATTTCAGGGACAGTGGCTGATCCACTTGGCACACCACAGAACTTCAGTTTGGAGAGTCTTGCCTGCGTGTACAGTTCCGGATTGGTGGGTTTGCTCCCGAGATTTGGGGCGCTGAGATGTGTCCGTTCTGGTAGAGCCTGAGGAGGCCTGTGCAGCCTTGTGTTCCCCTTTCCTCTTTGCTATTTTTGACTATTTTTAGCATCTTAGACTATCATACTAAATATTTTCTTTTTCTTTTTTTTTTTTTTTTTTTTCTCCAAGACAGGGTTTCTTTGTGTAGCCCTGGTTGTCCTGGAATTTGCTCTGTAGACCAGGCTGGCCTCTAACTCAAATATCTGCCTGCCTCTGTCTCCTGAGCTGGGATTAAAGGTGTACCCCACCGCAGCCTGGCTGACTTTGTTCTTTTGTAATTTCAGTTGTTACTATGTCAGGCCTTCTATAGTTTTTTCACATTAATTTGGTTTAGATTTGTGTCTGTCTGTCTGTCTTATCTAGCTTATCTACTTTTTGTAAAAGATGTCTCCTGTAGCCTTGGCTGGCTTGAGACTCACTACATAGCTGAGGATTACTTGCCTCTCCTGAGTGCTGTGATTCCAAGGATGGGTCAACACTCTGGTTTTCTCAGAATTCCTAGAGGTCAGCAAGAGCTGCATGGAGGTGAGCTGCCCTTTCCACGTGTCATCTCCACATTTATTCTTCATTTTCTGAAGTAACATTAACCTTTGTGAGACTCCTCATGTCTTTAGAAAGGTGAATTTCTTGCGCAAACAAGACTGGGCTATGAGCTCTCTGGCTCTCCACTTAGTGGCTTCCTCCTCAGCAACCCAAAGTAGGTGTCTGCCTGGGGCACACAGTAGTTCACGTATTAAAAATAATCTGCTTTGGGCTGCTCAGGTGGCTAGGTGGTTACAGTGCTTGGAGCCCAGAGACCCACATTCCATCCCAGGAACTCTTGGTACAAGGAAAGAACTAACACTCAACGTGTCCCGACTTGCACATGTGTCCACATCATTCTCTGTCTCTCTCTCTGTCTCTCTCTCTGTCTTTGTCTTACACACACACACACACACACACACACACACACACACACACACACACACACACACGCTGTTGCTGTCTTCAGACGCAGCAGAAGAGGGCATCAGATCCCATTACAGATGGTTGTGAACCACCATGTGGTTGCTGGGAATTGAACTCATGACCTCTGGAAGAGCAGTCGGTGCTCTTAACCGCTGAGCCATCTCTCCAGCCCCGTTTTATTTCATTTTTAAAATTTCATGTGTCTCTGTGAGTTTATGCTACAGGCATAGGTGCTTGCAGTGGGCCAGAGAAGGGTGTTGGTTATTACAGGTGGTTGTGAACTGTGGATGTGGACGCTGGGAACCAAATTCAGGTCTTCTGGAAGAGCAGTCAGTGCTCCTACCCAGCGAGCCATTCCTTTGGTCTGGAGCCCCACTGCTCACCTGGCTCTGTGTGTCTCATGTTCCTGCCCCCTTATTTTGTAGCAGCCAGTGGTTCTATTTGTGTGTGTTCATGGCTTCCGGAGTGAAAGACCTCTGCTTGGTCCACCAGGGTGGTTTCGTAGTCTTCCTCACAGGATGAGAGTGGCATGTCTTCTTATTCTTAAAATGATAGGTTCAAAAAAACATTCATTGCCTTTGTGTTTCTGTGTGTGTCTGTAGGCCTTTGTGTCGTAGTGTAGGTGCCCAGGGATGCCAGAAGAGGGTTTGGATCTCATGGAGCTGGCTGCAGACAGTTGGGAGCCGTTTGCCCTAGGTGCTGGGACTGAGCTTGGGTCCTCTGTAGGAGTGGTGCGTGTTCTTAGCTGCGGGGCCGCTCTTCAGTCTGATGCATTTGTATTTCCAGGGAGAAAAACCCGGTGGGCTCTGTTCCTACTAGTTGGCAGGTTACGTCCTGCACTCCTCTTTTACCCGTCAGGATTCTCTCCTGTCTTTGCCAGCTCATAAGCACCCCAGAGAACTATAGGAAAGAGCTGGCAAGTGCGAATGGACTGTCTAGGGCGTCTGCGTGGGAGACTTGAGGCCTGCACTTTTAAGAATTATTGAATTATGGCTGGGGCGGTGGTGCACACCTTTAATCCCAGTGCTCAGGAGGCAGAGGCAGGTGGATCTCTGAGTTTGAGGCCAGCCTGGTCTACAGAGTGAGTTCTAGGCTAGCCATTTCATGGTTAAACTTTGTCAGCCCCTACCCCCCACTTCCCCCAAAAAGAAAGAAACAAACAAACAAAAAACCCAGCTCAAACTCCAGGACCAAACAAGAGCTACATCAGGAATCAGGAATTTCGAGGGTTTCTTGGCCTCGCTGCTGCCATTTCCTCCCTGGGCTCCTCTCTGCCTTTGTTTCTTGTAGCTTTAGCTCTGATGGCTAAGAAAGCTTGGGGTATTTTAGGGTGCATGGCCTTTTTACCTTAGGGTGGATAAGATTTTTCTCTTCACTCTCTGTATTTTAATCAGAATCAGAAATCTACTAATCACCTTTGGTTTCATTCAGACTAACCTTTCTCAGCCATCATTGCAAGGACTCAGTTAGAACCAGTCCAAGAAGGATCATGAAAAAGGAAACTAAGGCAACTGGAAAGTAAAGGCTTAAAAAGTCATCTGAGGCCTGACGAGGTCCCCCATCCCAAGATGACACAGTGCACTCCCAGTGAAGAGAAGGTTGGTGGTGTTGGTATAACAGTGTGCGGTCAGACCGGCTGCTCCACCCACTTGCCCTTCTCTCTCCCTCTCCACAGTACTCCCCGTTATTCTCTGAGAGAGCACAGAGATGTAACTGCACTGCAGTGGCCTCCAGGTGTTCAAGGAAAAAGAATTGTCATTACTCACTACGTCAGATATTTTTAAGCTTCCTAAGTCAGTCATGGTGTGCCTGTAAGGACTGTGGAGGAGGGAACTGGGTGGCAGAGTGTATGTGACAGGAGTTGTTGGGACCCTGGAGTCCTAGAAAGTTTGATTAGCATAAGTATGCTGGGCACCTAGGATGCCTTGAACATAGTGGGTTAAGGGAGCCACTTGCTTGTTGCCCGTCTTTCTCTGCTTGCTGTGTTCTGGCTATTGTACGGAGGGTTTAGGCTGTAATATGGACATAAGTGAGCCATTTTCCCCCTGAGCTTACACTGTAGGATATGTAGGCTGTGCTGTGTAGAGTGATGAGGCCTGAGGACGGAGAGAACAGCACGGTCACTGCTCCATGAGGGAGCCTTGTTTGTGGTGCCGACGGCTAATGGTCCTGTCCTGTAGCGAGAGTGCTGTTCTGAAGCTTCAACTGTGGCTGAAGGAAAGCTACTTTTATTGCTTATTTAATTAAATTATTGTTAAGTGTATGAAGTTTTGCTTGTATGTACCTTTGTGTACCCTGTGTATTCCTGATAACCCGCAGAGACTAGAAGAGGGCTTAAGATCCTTGGTACTGGAGTTCAAGATATCTGTGAGCCACTTAGATCTGTGGGTGCTTAGAATTGAACCCTGGTCATCTAGAAGAGCAATTACTGTTTTTAACTGCTACGCCGTCTTCCCAGACCTGAAAGTCTAGTTTTCCAAGGGGAAATTTCCAATGATGGTGAAAGTACCTGTGGAGTACTGCTCCATTTGACCCAGCCAGAGCTAACCATGGAGCACTTAACCAGAGCACTGAGAGAGAGAGAGAGAGAGAGAGAGAGAGAGAGAGAGAGAGTGTGTGTGTGTGTGTGTGTGTGTGTGTGTGTGTGTGTGTGTGTGTGTGTGTGTGGTGGTGGTGTTGAAGTCACATGTCTTCTTAACTGTGTTTTCACGTTACTTACTGAGGGAGAGTCACTAGGAACCAGACAGGGCTCACTGAATTGGCTGGCCTAACTAAGCAGCTTGTTCCTTGGATGCTCTATCTTGGCTGCCACACCCTCTCCGCCTGTGCGTGCTGTGGATGTGAACTCTGGTCCTACTCTCCTAAGTAAGTACTGTGTATGTGAACCCTGCAGGCATTTCAGGACGATCAAGGAAAGAGAGACACTACAGGATGCATTTAGGCCTCTGAGCAGCAGGGGTTAAGCCTCTGAAGGACTGGACACTGACAGCCTCCTAAAAGCTCTTTTTATTTTACACGAAAGGAACTTTTAGCAAGCCAGTTACTAAGTACCAAACAAAACCTCTTAGTGTATGTGTGGCAATTCTCAGCATTGCTGGTTCTCAGCCTTTCTGGTTTGCCAGGCCTGTCTACAGACTAAGTTAGTAAAGGCTCTGAGAACCCTTCAAAAGGACAGACAATCCCATAAAGTCTCAGATAACAGCCACCAATACCAGTCTACCTCAGAGCTTAGACCCCATCTCTTCAGTTTCGTGCCACAACAAGATTCTGACAGAATTCATGCCAAGATTGTTTTGCAAACCCTTTCCCCAGCCTAGTTTTTTAGGACTTTAAATTTAAATTTCTTGCCATCATATTGAGACCATTGGAACAGCTGACATTGGTGGTCTGGAAAGCACTCAGAGTTTCTAACTTTGATGTTGAAACAGCTAATTGATCTGAAATAAATTTTTGGTCATTTGGTTTAAATAATGGCGAGAAAACACTTCTATAATTAAAATATTTCTGGCTGGGTAGTGGTGGTACACGCCTTCAATCCCAGCACTCGGGAGGCAGAGTTTGAGTTCAAGCTCAGCCAGGTCTACAGGATCGAGTTCAAGGACAGCACGGGCTATGCAGAGAAACCCTGTCTCAAGAAAATAATTTTTTTCCCTTTGCTTAACAGTTGAGAAAAAGATCACTTCAGTTGGATTTGTTTTCATTTACAGAAATGAAAGCTTTGGTTTGGCTAGATTTATGTGATTAATGTTAATCTTACTGAAAGTATTAAATGCCAAGTATGGTGGCTTAACTGTTTAGGCAGAAATAAATGTCACTTTTATGCTTCCTTTATGAAAGCCCATCCAGAAAAATTGAAAAGCCAGCACACAGGTCCCAGCAGATCTTTGATGGGATAATTTGAGGTTTCTTCCAGGCTTGCCCCAGTCTCCTGAAGGTCCCTGTCTTGCCTGATGTGCTTCTGGTCTCACCTTAGCTAGGCTGACCCACCATCTGGACCAGGTACGAAGCTGACGTCTCTCTTTTTTTTTTTTTTTTTTTTGGAGCTGGGGACCCGGACAGGGCCTTGCGCTTGCTAGGCAAGCGCTCTACCGCTGAGCTAAATCCCCAACCCCGAAGCTGACGTCCCTTGACAGAGTGGGGGCCTGACTCTGCTTAGGATCTGTCTTGGTAGGGAGAATGTGGAGGAGCTGCTGGCATCTGGACAGACGAGTAAAGTGGGACAGCAGAAAGTTTGTGGAGAGACACACAGCCTCTGGGACATACTGTCAGCCACTGCCACGACTCTACAGCACTGATTGGTCTCAGTGTCACTCAAGATATATGGATGTTAAGCCACATTGCCAGCTCCGAGGGAGCCTGCATGCTGTGATGGCCTTGGCACCGTCTTCAGGCAAACGCTGGTGTGCTTCACCTCTCTCTCAAGTGCTACCCGGTCTAGTCGTACAGGATTAACCCTCCAGTTGGTGTAGTGAGCTGCCCTTTAGTTCCTGTCATCAAGGTTGCATGTTCTGTGGTCTGAGACCAGACTCAGTATTGTCCTTTCAGTGCTTGGGCATCTGTCTTGAGTGAAGGAAACAGTTTGTTGAAAGCTGTGTCCTACACGTTGGATTTGAAAAAAGCTATCTGTTGGAGGGGATGTGGATGCACGACATTCAGACCATCTGAAAGCTGTGGACCCAAAGAGTTCTCTGGAGATCTTGCTGGCTAGTGTGCTGTTGTCTGCAGGACCTGATACCCTAGTGAGTACCTTGTCTTTTCCAGGGATCTGTGTGGCAGACTGTAGCTTTACTGTATTCAGAGACCTTTTTATGCAGGCAAGTTTATTTTCTACTCTAAACTGTCCAGTGTCCTGTAGTTTGAGTCCTCACTCCGTTTGCATTGTAGTGCCAGTACATGGAAGTCTGGTGCTGGTGCAAATGTTCTGATAGATTTGAGTAGACACTAAAGACCTCTAAACTCCCCCCACCTTTGGTTCTTTGATGAATATACTTTTTTTTCTTTTCTTTTTTTCAGAGCTGGGCAAGCGCTTTACCACTGAGCTAAATCCCCAACCCGATGAATATACTTTTGAGACTGAATATTCTTTTTTAAAGATTTATTTATTTATATGAGTAATGCTGTAGCTGTCTTCAGACCACTAGAAGAGGGCATCGGACCCCATTACAGATGGTTCTGAGCCACCATGTGGTTGCTGGGAATTGAATTCAGGAGCAGTGAGTGCTCTTAACCTCTGACCCATCTTGCCAGCTCAAGAGACTGAATAGTCTCTAGCATAGGCTATCCTTTGACTGCTGAGGCTGACCTTGAACTTTTGATCCTCCCTCTACTTCTGTACTATTTAAGCATTAACTACCATGCTCAGTTTTGGGGAGTGCTCAGGATCAAAGCTTTCATATCAGGCAAGCACTCAACTGAGTCTCATCCTAGAGAGGTTCACAGTGAGTCCTTCTTTGTCTTGGATGGAGAGTGAACCTAGAGTCCCTGTATGCTCAGGAAGTGCCCTCTGCCTGAGCTGCGTCCCCACCTCCTTTCTACTTTCCTTTTTCTTATCTTTCATTCATTAATGGTTTAACTGTGTAGTTCAGCCGGGGCTGAGCTGTGCTGTTGTCTTGCCTCAGCCTACTGAATAGCTGGGATTGCAGGCCTGCCTGCCCTACCCTGTCTGGCATTATTATTGCTGTTTTTGTGTGACCCCCTTTTAATCTTCAGTGTCTTGTCTTATGGAAACCTTGGAGTCATTGTGACCTAGGGCAGTTAAAAAAATGTTGGAGGTTGGGCTGTCAGATGACTCAGCAGGTAAGAGCTCTGGCTGCTCTTCCAGAGGACAACAGTTCAATTCCCAGCAACCACATGGTGGCTCATACCTGTCTGTAGCTCCAGTCCCAGGGCATCTGGCACCCTCACAAACACATACACGGAGGCAAAATACCAACACACATGGAAAAAATGTTAAAGTTGCAGGTCCTTTAAGACTAGTGTTGACCAACTATGAGATTCTTAGATAATTTATCATTGAGAGAGGATGGGGAAGATACTGCAGACAGAAGTGGAAAATCCTGACCATTTGCATGGAATAGCAGTTAGCATGGGAATCCTTGTAACTTACTTACTGGTTTGTTTACTTGTATTTTATTTTATTTTATTTTATTTATTGGTGTGGGGTCTCTCTATGGAACCTTAGCTATTCTGAAATTCACACTGTAGACCACGCTGGCCTTGAACTCACAGCTCCACCTGCCTCTGTCTCTGGAGTGCCGAGATAAGAGGCACGTACCCCTGTACATGGCTGTTGATTTGTACATTTTATTTTGCTTTTGGGTCTGTTTAGAGGTTCATTCTTCCTAGCATGTAGGTTCCAGGGATCGAGCTCAGGCTGTCAGTCTTTGGCAGCAAGTCCCTTTTACCCACTGGGCTGGCTGCCTCTGGAACCCACTTTTGAACTGAGTGGCTTGTGTTGTATTTATTTCCATGTCTCTGTGTGTGCCTGGGTACTTGGTTTGGGCTTGTGTCTGGCCTCTGTCATTGTCCTCATGTGGGCTTGCCCTAAGCTGAAATGACAGCATCATGAGCAGAGCTTTATTGCTGGTCCAGCATAGTTACTCCCAGTTCACAGGCAAATGCAGCCGCAGACCAGCCCCCAGCTGAAGTGCTAAACGCACTGGAAGGAAATGCTTCACACATTGAAATTGTGTTACTTGCTGACAAGAAACTGTTCGGTATTGTTGGCCTGGACTGTACTAATTGAATCACAGCTGAACCTGAGTTAGTGCGAACTGGGGTAGGAGGAATCTCGTGTCTGACTAGCAGTTGTGTATCAGGTGTGTGAAAGTGCAGTAGATGAGATGTTTATTTGGAAAGGACCACATTTATACTTTCCAGTTAATCTGTGGTATGTGGGAAAGGTCTCTCCACTTTCTCTGACCATGTGCTTTATACACAGTAAACCAACCAAAATCGTTGCATGCTCTGGGTCCCTGGTCTGCTCTGCTCCCCGCGGTATGGAAAGACACGGCGGTTCAGTACCCTGCTCGGGTAGGAGTTGCAGTTATTCCTTAGTATCTTGCACATCTGGAGCGTGTGGCGTGTATGCCCTGTGATGGAAGGATCCTGTTAGAAGTTCCTGGATGATTGTGTTTCTGCTTGTTTCTGGAACATAGGAGTTTATTCTGGAGGAGAGGGGAGTGACAGGATAGTGGCCCTGGGCCTGGCTGGGGAGTGGAGCTTGGGTGATGTAAGTTGAGTCTGTGCTGAGTCTTACTGGCCATATGAGCTAGGGAGAGCTGTGTAGTTGCTAAGCTGGATTGTGGATTTGTTAGCAGCACCTACTGTGTATGCTCTTTAGAGCCTTAGGGGACAAACTTGGGAATGGTGCTTAGAGAGAGTGCTCTCTCCCTCCCCTTACCCAGCATCAGCTCTCGTGTGTGGAGCAGACTGGGTGGGTATGTATGTATGTATGTATGTATGTATGTATGTATGTATGTGTCTGTCTGTCTGACTGTCTGTCTGTCTGTCTGTCTGTCTGTCTGGTAGCAGTGCACATTCTTACTTGGCTTCAAGTTTTAGGATTGGAGCCCCTTCTCCCCTTGTGCTGCTCGACTCTTAGCTGAGGAGTTGAGTTAGAAGCTATTTGTTGAGCATGGTTGAGCAGATTGTTTGAAACATTGACAATCAGTCCAAGAAGATTTAATGTTACAGTTTGAATTATAAGCATTAAAGACCTTCTCTATTAAAGATGTTATTTTTAGGGCTAGAGAGGTGGCTCAGTGGTTAAGAGCATTGGCTCCTCTTCTAGAAATCCTGAGTTCAATTCCCAGCACCCACCTGGTGGCTCACAACCACCTGTAATGGGATCTGATGCCCTCTTCTGGCCTACAGATGCAGATAGAGCACTCCGATACATAAAACAATGTTATTTATAAAGATGTTTTTATTTGTTATGTCTGTGCGTGTGGTACGGTTGGAGGACAGAACCGGGCATTGGATCCTGTGGGTCTATAGTTGCAGACCATTGTGAGCTCCCTGGCATGGTGCAGGGATCAGGTGTTCTTAACCAGTGAACCACAGCTCCAGCCTCTAACCCTGTCTTCCCTGTAGTCTGTGGCATGGTTGAATTGAACAGAGAGGGAATAGCAGAGGTTAAGGTTGTCGGATGTGGCTCATGAGGCTTCTGGACAGGTGTGAAGGAAGGAGATACTTTAGGGCCAAGTGCAAGATGCTGGCCATCTTGAGGGGGACATTCAGGACATTCAGCAGATGGACATGCTCTTGTTCAGAACTGTCTGGTTGTAGTTCCAGGTTTGTGACTCCTAGTGTACAGCTGACAGGTAAGCATAGTTTGAGGCAACAGCACTCAAACTAAAAGAATTTCATAGCTGAGCAGTGAGGAAAGCCACTGTTCTTCTCATTGGAGTCTCTGTGTACTGAGGCTGGGCCTCGGAAGTGCCAGCTTAACAGGGCAGTGAAGGAAGCAGTGTGTATGTGCGTGTGTGCATGTGTGTTCACGTGTGTATGCTCACACACGCACGCATGCCACTACAATCCACTGTAAAGCAGCCTGCGGGACACCTCTGCTGGCTGAGGGTTGAGGCCTGAGTTCTTTACAAGACTCTGGGAAGGGAAGCGCACTCTTTTCCTATCCAACTTTAGGTTCTACTAGTTCTGTGTTTGAATAGTTCCAAACAATTAACCAGCATGTGCGCCTGTAAGTTAAGGGAAAGGAATATGTATTTATATTTTAGACCATACTATAATCTCTGCTTAGTGGCTGCTTTGTGTATAAGGTACCTGTATGGAGCTGTGCTTCCTGTGAACCTGTAACCAGCACTTGGCAGGCTGAAGCTGAAGGGTCATACACTTGAGGTAAACCCAGGTTATGCTATGGGGTCCTGCTTCAAAACAAAACCAGAATAAAATAGTTTAAACATACTTTGAGAACTCCTGCTTGGCATTGCTAAAAGTGTGGTTATAAATGCTCCCACTTACTGAATGTCTGCGGTGTGCCAGCCAGCCTAAGACTATCATGTTAAACTCGCCGTGGTAAATGCTCCTGGAATCCCAGTACTTGGGAGTGGATGGAAGCAGGAGCGTCAGGAGTTCAAGGAAATCTTAATTTGTAGTAAATTAGAGGCAGTTTGGGCTGAAACTGTCTCAGAAGACACACGTCTATCATTGTACTGTTTATGGTATGCAGGCTTGGCAGTGGCTTCGCAGTTTTCTTTCTGGTCTGACTTGAACGTGCAGAATTTCTTGGACTTTATGAGTCGGTGAGATTTTCATTCAATACTATATAGTTTTAAAGATGGGATTCGCTGTGCTGCTAGCCTAGGGGCTTGTCTAATTCTCTTTGTGATGGTGTTTTCGCTGGAGCAAAGCAGACCTGAGCAAGCCAGGGAAAGGAAACTGGCTGTTGAAGATTGATAGACTCCAGCTTGTCCAAGGGGACAGAGTCGTTGATGCGGTATCTACTGCCCTTGGTGCCTTCGGAGCAGTAAGTAGCTGGTGATGAGCCAGCTAACGCTCAGGTACATTGCTTGCTTCTTTTACCTTTAAAATACTTTGGAAATGTTAGCTAGGGTCTCTCTATGTAGCCTTCACTAACCTGGAACTTGCTGTGTGGACCAGGCTGGTCTCAAACTCATAGAGATCCTCCTGCTTCTGCCTCTGTCTCCCAAGGACTGGGATGAGTTGCCCCCACCCACCCCATCTTAGAAGCTCTATCCAGCTGTCCTTGTCGTGTTGTTAGAATTGCTAGTGACCCATGGCTCAGGCCGTTCTTCTCCCTTCTAAGCCTCTAGTCATTGGGTATTTTGGGTCATTTTAGAACATCACTAATTTTAGAAGCAGCCTTTAGAGTTGTGATCACTAATTTTAGAAGCAGCCTTTAAAGGTTGTTAGGATGTGTATGTGTAGACATTCTCTGCAAGGTACATGAGCAGCTGAGGAGTGGTGACTCTGGGGATTCAGAAGTTGGGGCAAGTGCCTTCTGTCTCACACCCTTCCTAGAGCTGTCTTACAATGCCCTAGGTACGACCTGAGCTTTTTCTTCAGTAAAAGTGATACTTAGAAAAACCTTGTGTAGCACAGCGTGTCTGTAGAGCTCTAGACAATGTCATACCTTTAATTTTCTTTGCCTTGTTTTTAAAACACTTTATTTTGAGGCAGGGTTTTATTATGTAGTAAGTTCTGGTTGGCCTGATACTTACTGTGGAGGTGAATGCATTTGTAGGTTCTGAAGCCACAAACATGTGCTTGCAAACTCTGCGTGGTCTTGGCTTTCCACTGTGGCCATCTCAGAAGTTAGCTGTGTGGCCTTGAGGTCACTTCATCTCTCTGCCTTTTTACCCCTTTCCCATGTGTTAGTCATGGCTTTACTCTTCCAAATCTGTGTTGTAATTTTATATCCAGTTTACACCAGAAGATGAAGTCCACTCTTCCTTAACTCTGACAGAAAACTTTCTAATTGCCATGGGTCTAGTGACCTCTAGGAAACTCTAATTAACCCGAACTTGCAACCTGATTTGTAAGTTGGCCATAGGCATTTATAAAATCTAAGGAGAGGGAGCTTGAAAATTTCCATCTGTGAAGACGAACATGAGACAGACCACCGCTTCGGGGCTTGACCTAACAGTAGAGGGTGAGTCTTTGCTTACAGCCGCAAAGGGAGTGCCGTCGCTGTGTTTGCTGCCTGCCACAGTGTGCGCACTAGAAGGGTTCCCCTACTTCTAGTGTGGTGGAAGCGTAGATCCAGTAGTGATCAGAACACATGGTTCCACACCAAGGTTCGCTTACTTTTTAAAAGTGATAAGGTACCCAAAGACTACATGGACTGACCATGGCTCCAACTGCATATGTAGCAGAGGATGGCCTTGTTGGGCACCAATGGAAGGGGAAGCCCTTGGTCCTGCCAAGGTTGGGACCCCCCTCCCCCCAGTGCGAGGGAATGTGGGGGGGGTGTAAAGGGGGATGGATGGGGAGGGGAACACCCTTATAGAAGAAGGGGAAGGGGAGGGGATGGGGGCTTATGGACAGGAAACTGGGAAAGGGAATAACATTCGAAATATAAATAAAGAAATATCCAATAGAAAAAAATAAAAGTGATAAGGTTAGCGGGTGCGGGTGGTGGCAGGTTGTACCATGCAGCTATAGCCTTGAATACTTCCATTTTGTCAGACAAGTTCCTTTGGGGATGTGGCCTTTGGAAACACCTGGTGCAGATGTTAAGCCCTCTGCTGTCCTATCAAGCAAAATTGATGGGATTCTGGGTCCCAGATCCCTCACAGAGGTAGATGACAGCACATTCTGTCTCTTCTGAATGAAACGATAAGTGGGAAACAGAAACGCAGCTCCTAGAATTCCAGAGAGACGGCCGGCCGTGGGAGTCTTTCCTGCTGGTCCCTGAGTAGACACACTCGGGAGCTGCCCACTCGCAAAGCTTTTCAGTGTCTGGACCTTCAGCCTAGCTGGAGCGAGGAGATGTCCCCACACACGCTGACCCATCTTCCTCTTCATTTACCCTCTTTTGTTTTCCTTAAACTATATACTGTGACATTGAAAGGACTTGTGTTCACCAGGAGGACAAAGAGGGCTTTCATGGCGGGGCTCTGCAGAGCCAGTGTGTGGGCCTTTGTTGGGCTTGCACTGCCTACTGCATACCACCCCCACCTCATTGTTTGCACTTTGCATCTGTAGCAGAATTTTACCTCTTTAATTAGGGGTACACAGCTACAGCAGTAAAATCATATTTCTTGAAATAAATGTAAAGTGAAGTTTTTTTCTGTTTTTTAATTGGGTAAGGAACCCTTTTGCATGGATGTGCTACACTGTAAGCTTAGGTCTTACTAAAATCATTTCCTGTTATTTAAAACTCAGATATTTTGTTTTTGTGTGGCTGCAGCTCCACACTTCATTACTGTGCTTAATATTTACTCATGAAACATAGGAATTGGTCACCGGTGTCAGGTGGTTCAGTTCTTTTTTAAATGAACATGCATGAGCACACACACACGCAGGTATTCGAGTGCAGTTGTATGGAGGCCAGGGGCTTTGGATCCCCCTGAGGCTGGAGTTAAGGTTAATCACACATGGTTGTAAGCTGTCCAGAATGGTCGCTGGGAACCGAACTGAGGTCCCCTGCAAGAAGAGTATAGCCTTTAAATAGGAGCCCATCTCTCTGTCCTGGTAGTTCCTGTTTTTATGTTATATCAGAGAAGCTCATGTGCAGACTTAGGTTGGTTTTAAATGATGTTTGAGACAGGGTCTTGCTAGATAGTTCAAGTTGGCCTGGACTCAGGATCTGCCTCCCCCCTGAGTGCTGGGATGACAGCTGGGTGTCACCAGGCCCAGCTTAAAGATTTCTTGTAAGACTGCAGATAGGCAGGGGCAGAGAATGCAGATGAGGCGGGTGTGATAGTTCATGCCCGTAATTGTAGCCTGGGGTGACCTGAAGCAGAAGGGCAGACAATCCAGTCTGTGTGCTGACTTTGGAGGCAATTTAGGCTATGTAACACAACAGGACTGTGTCTTAAAAAACGAAACTAAACTAAATCAAAACACCTAAAAAGACCAAACAAAGTGGAATCTGAACCCTGGGGATTAGGCTGGCACTTACCCTCGGATGGGATTATTAGAATAAGAATGCACACAGTGGAAACAGACTGATTGGTAAATGCGGGCCTGAAGCCCAAGGTAAAATCCATGTTGCCATTGGTGGAAGTCTTGGGCCTCGCGTTGACTTTTGCTGGACAGAAGCCCAGTTCCTCGATCTCTTAGTTGGGCGAGTGCTTGCTTCTGTGCCTTCTTTCTCTGTGCCAGTTACTGATTCAGTGCCGTCGGCAGTGCACGTGCCTCTTTGGGCTGGGCGTTACCATTTCCTATATTTCCCATGAAGATCCACTCAACGTTTCTAGACTCCTGGTGGCAGTCACTGGGAGCAAGCGGAATAACTGAAGAGCTGAACCTCACGCATTGTAGGTAGTGGTGGGAAGAAGCCTGCTTCCTGAGGCCAGTGTGTTGTCAGAGGTTTGATGAATCTGTCTGTTAGTCTGGAATTGATCTGTGCCATTTACCATCTAGGGCTGCCTACACTCTCAGACTCAAGGGTCTGAGGTGTTGGAAGGAGCTGAACTATTGGTTCTGTTCAGTTGCTCAGAGAACACTTGGCAGTAGTGGTTGAGGCCTGTGCTCAGCTACTCTAATGCACATTGCTAGAGAGAAGAGGCTCGGCGATGAGAAGAGCGAGGAGTCTTTGTTTCGCTGTTGATTTGAATTGTTCGGTGTAGAGCATGGTTTGGGAAGGCCCCACGGCTCAGGTGAGGAGGCATGGTGTGGTAGGTTGTGGGCCAGACAGAGGCTGCCATAGAGTTGCTGTCCCAGGCACACAGCGGAAAGACCACTCACTGTTGGCGCTTTACTGAACAGCAGGCAGAGGCCGTATCAATTAGTTATTTACTCATGAATGAGTAATCATACTTCATTTCTCAAATGCACAGTAGTTCTCTGTCAGTGAATGAAAACCCTTTTGGATCGTGTTTTATGATCTCATTGGGTGACCATTTTTGAGTTAATGTGGCATGGCGCTTTGGCTTCCTGGAACAGTGTGGTTCTGGCCTACTTACTAGGTTTTCCTGGATATAGAGGTGCTTGATTGTGGATGCTCCACCCCAGAGCCCAGGGAAAGCAAATGGTTTTCCTAGGCAGCCTGTCTGCGCTGTGCAGAGACTGCGTCAGAACTGTTTCAGTAGCTGCAGGAAGGGTTTTTCTTTTTGTGGGGTGTGTGTGTGTGTGTGTGTGTGTGTGTGTGTGTGTGTGTGTGTGTATGTGTGTTTTCATTTTACTGGTAGTTTTACTCATTTCACAAATCAAAGTTGGTAAACCTACACCTTAGGTCCTATTAAGGTCACAGACACAAACTCTGCTGGTAGTGATTATGTGATTGAGCAACGTTTGTTTTCAGGTGAAGCAGTGGAGGCAACAAGAAGACATTGGAGTTTTCCCTCAGCCTTCATGTGCGCCATGTGTGGCTATGAGAGTGAGGGACTGAGGCAGCCGTCTTCCTGGCACACCTCCCCTTCGGTTTTGAGGCAGTCTCTCACCTGACAGCAGTGAGCCCTGGAGCCTCCCGTGCCTGCCCCTTCGTTGCTAGCATTCCTCCCCTGCCTCTCCCCACCCCCTTGTACTTGGCTGCTTTGCTGAGGGTCAGGGTTTAGATTTTCATGTATGCGTGGCATTTCTTCGGGCACATCCACCATGATTTTCTGGAGACTGGGTCTCTCTACATAGCCCTGGCTGTTCTGGAAATCATTTTGCTTCCCTTTGAGCGCTGGGATTAAAGGTGTGTGCCCCCACACCCTGCTTGCTCTTTGTTTTTTTGAATTACGGATTTACTGTGTTCCAAGATGGCCTGGAACAATTTATAATCCTCTTGAGGTAGCCTTTTGATTGCTGGGTTTCTGGGTTGTGCCTCCTCACTGAGCTCTCACGATGTCTTTGGTGAAACAGCAAAAGCTGTTAATTTTATTAAAGCCTGACTTGTGAATATGTTCAGCCTTTTTAATATTGTGTGTGTGAGAAAGTGGTAGTTATGTATACGGAGTCACTGTTTAACGCTACTCTTACCTAAGAGTACATACACCTGGCCATTGTACACATCTGTAATTCCAGCACTGGCGGGATGGAGGCAGGAGGATTTCGTGTCTAGTCCAGTCTGGGCTACAGGAGTCTATTTGAGCAAACCAAATAGCCCCAAATCAAACCAAATCAGTTTCCCACTCCTTCAAAGGTGTCCTGTCGGCCATGTAGCTCTCTCTCTGTGTAGATTACAAATTAATGGACTTAACTAAAGTGTTAACTAGAGTAGTTGGGGTTTGCAACTCAAAGTTGGCTTAGTCACAATTATAAAACATTCATCATAGCAATCAGGCTAAGAAATAGCCAATAGGAGCTGGAGTGAGGGTGTAAGTGTACACACTGCTGCCACAGAAAGCCTGTGTCTGTTTCCCAGCACCCTGCTCTGTCGGCTCACAACTGCCTGGTCCTCTCTTGGCCTCCAAGGGCTCCCACACATACTTGGCAAGCACTTATAAGTACAAACAAACCTTTTAAAAAAAATCTTTAAAAAATTAAAAAGACATTACTCTTTTGGTTTGTTTTTTTCTTTTAGTTTAAAGAGACATAAACAGCCTGTGTCTTAGGCTGAGGACGCAGAGCTGTGTGAGAGCTGGCACTAAGCTGATCTGAGTGCCTCACGTGCTTCATCTGGAAGCTCAGCGCGGCTCTGACACACCAGCTAGGTGTTTAAGGAAAGAGGTGGGCTAAGCAGTGGGTTAACAAAGTGCCTGCTCAGAGGTTCTGAGGATCGCGGTTCAAGTTCACACGTTGTGTGTACAAGCATTCCCATGAGTGCAGGAGCCCGCAGAGGCCAGAAGAGGATGTCCAATCCTTTCAAGCCTGTTAGAAGTGATTTTGCTCTACCTGATGTGAATGCTGGGAGCTGAACTCAGTTTCTGTGGGAGACCAGTTAGTCCTGAGCCGCATTTCCAGCCTTCTCTCTTGCTTATCTTTTTAGACAAGATCTCTGACGATTCCAAGCTACCCTCTTGCCTCCCTGTCCTGAGCTCGGATGGCAGCCACCACACCCAGTGCCTCCGTTTTTGTTTATTTTTTCTTGTTCCCTTCCCCTCCCTTCCCATTCCCTTTCTTTTTCTTGGTCGGACTTGGAACCTGGCTTGGGCAACATAGATTGATTTTTATTTTATTGGGCTTTGTTTGTTTTTTCTAAATAGAACTATAGTTTTTCCCAGCAACCACATGGTGTCTAACAACCATCTGTAATGAGATCTGATGCCCTCTTCTGGTGTGTCTGAAGACAGTCACAGTTTATATATAATAAGTAAATAAATATTTTAAAAAAAAAGAACTGTAGTTTTGTTTTAAATAGTCAACGGTATTTTTTTGTTAATTTGCAGAATATAAAACTGAAATCAGCATTTTTATTTGTAGAAACAGGAAGAATGTTTGTTCCAATGATGTCTCTAGCAATCCTGTGATTAGAGTCATCTGATTAACCAGCAGAGGAACCGAGAGCAGAAGTCCCAAGGGGCTCAGCTTCTCAGGCAGAGCACTAGTAACTCCCTTGAGAACCCCTCTCTCATCGTGAGAATTAGTTCTTCCTGGAAACGCCATGGCAGTTGGCAGCGCGTCTGCTGCAAGAACTGTAGAGCTCAGTGCAAGGAGTTTTATTTCAGCTCAGTGGTCCTTCATTCTGAGAGAGCTGCGAGCTCAGTGGGGACAGTTCTGGAACTTGTTAGGCTTCTGCTTTCTACAGGGCATGCTTAGTATAGTGTGTGTTGTATTGTGTGTGTGTGTGTGTGAGTGTGTGTGTGTGCGCACATGTAGTATGGTGTGTGCATGCATCGTGTGTGTAGTAGGTACATATAATAGTGCTGTGTGTGTATAGTGTATGGATAGTGTGTGGTGTGTGTGTAGTGTGATGTCTGTATAGTGTACATAATATGTGGTATGTATGTATATATAGTGTGGCATGTGTGGTGGGTTGTTTGTAAAATGTGTATGTATAATGTGTGGTGTGTATAGTGTGTATGTATAGTATAATGTGTGGAAAGCATATACGCCCTATGTATGTATGGATTGTGTATGGGTAGATAGGTCTAAATTGTGTGTGCATGCAGTGCATTTGAAGTGCATATGGCTTGTGTGTAGTCTGTGTGTATGTATAGTGTGTGCACACACAGTGGGTGTGGGCTGTCGTGTGGATTGAGTAGCATGCATGTTGGGTGTGGTTTGGCTGAAGTGGTTCCTTTATGATGGTTGAGCTCCTCCACAGTGCAGCATTGACAGTGCTCTGTGTGGGGGCTGTGGACGGTGTAGTTAGCTGCTGTATGAGGTTGCCGAAACTGTCTAGAGACCGCTGTAGTCTCTTTAGACTTTTTAATGACTAAAACACAGGGTGTGTTTGTTTTGTTTTCAGTCTTCTGAGCTGGCTGCCTGGATATAAGGAATCTCCTAATGATTCAGCCTTTGGCAACTTAGAGTTGCTCTTTAAAAAACAAGCACAAAACAGCACAGAAAAACAAAGGCACTTCTTTCCCCTTCATTCTAGTTGTTACTTTAAGATTTATTCACTTCATATATATGAGTGTTCTGCTTGTATGTATGTATGCATACATGTATGTATATGTTTGAATGGATGTATGTATGCAAACCGGGTCCATTCCTTTTGCCTGTGGAGGTCAGAGGAAGGAGTTAGCTCCTTGGAGCCACAGTAGGGATGGTTGAGGGATGTGGGTAACTGGATCCAGACAGTGAGTGTTCTTGATTCCTTGGCCATCTCTCTAGCTTTTGCTCTTTGAAGTAGTCACTGTGTAACCCTGACTGGCCTAAACCCGTTCTGGTGACCTTTGCCTCCTAAATGCTGAGCTTACAGTTGCAAGTACCATGCCTGCTCATAGCTTGTGTTCCCAACTCTACCGATGAGTCAGAAAGAAATATTATGCGAAAAGTATGATTTTTGTTGAGGGGATTTTTTTTTTCATTTGGGGTTTATAATACACTAATTTAAAAGGAATTAACCAGCTGGAATCGGGTCACAGGATTGTTGGATTCTTTTTCTTTTTTTTAATGTGAATGTAGAAAGCATATAACCTGGCCATGTCACAGCCTCATTTAGAGACAGTACTGTGGCCTTTGTCACTCTCACAGAAGTCAGACTGGAGAAGCAGTTCTCGTTCAGAGAGCCACACTGGCTGGGATGGCTCCTGTCTCCCAGTTTGAAGTTGTCTTTTAATGTAATGTCTTCTTTGTGTTCTGAAAAATGTTAAATGATGGCCAGAGCATCTGGTTTTTAAACGGGAAGCTGGTGGGCTGTTATAGAGTAATTATCTCAATTGAAAGATTTATAGAAACAACAACAACAACATACAGAAAACAAGGGAACAGTCCCGTTTGCCCTTTGTGTGCTTGGAACAAACCGGAACACAGTCAACAGTCTCTTCAGCTTAGCCTTCGGAGCTTGCTTGGGTGCTGGCGACCTTGCTTTCTTCCCTGTGTTGCTTGCGCTCTGTAATGGTGGTCGAATCTCAAGATGGGTTTGAGAGCTCCGGCCCTTGTTTTCATTAACAGTGGGTGTTTATCATGGGAACCAATTTGGGAGAAATTGAACTGATCACATTAGGAAATCTGAAATAGTTGATGTTCCAGTTTCTTGGGAGGAGTAAGTATCTGGTGCCAAAGGTTGGGTACAAAGTGTGGGTCATTGGCAGGACATTCTCCCACAGCTGAGCACTTTCGTTTGAGTTTTCTTCTCCTTAACTCGCCTTCCAGAATTCCTCGAGGACCGGTGCAACAGCCTCTGGAGGATCGGATCTTCCCTCCCACGGTCTCTGCAGTCTATAGCACGGTAAGCATCCCCAGTGCCTGGCAGGTGTCTACTTGAAAACAGTGCTTGGGGTTCCTGGTGGTATCGGATTGCCATGGGCTTTAGGTAGAAGGTGCAATGAAATTCCAGTGAAATTAGGCACATATTATATGACCAGGTGACCTTTACTCACCATTGAAGTCTAAGGAGGAAAACTGAGGTAAGCATTGTGTTATGGTCCAATGTTCTTCTATGCTGCCCTTTCCTATGTGTATTAAACTTTGGGGACACAGCGCATGTGCATACTAGGTGTTCAGGCACTCTACCATGAAGCCAGTTTTTTTTTTAAACATTGATCTTAAATTACTTTTTTTCCTATTTGGTGTTTTGGAGGAAGGTTTCTCTGTATAGCCTTAGCTGTCCTAAAACTCACTCTGTAGGCCATAGACCAGGTTGGCCTTGACCTCACTGATTTATGATCCATTTGCTTCTGTCTCCTGTGTGCCACTACTGCCCAGCTATTTTGTAATGTTAATTTATTGTATGTGTATACATGTTGCCTGCATGTATAACTATGCAACTTGTGTGTGCAGTTCCCTTGGAGGTCAGAAGAGGGCACCAGATCTTCCTGGGACTGGAGATACAGATAGTCGTACACTCTGGTGTTGGTGCTGGGAATCCAACCTGGGTCCTCTGGAGAGCAGCCAGGGAGTGTTGTTAACCACTGAGCCTCTCTCCAACCCTCAGATTTTAAATTTTTATTGAATATTTCTTTATTGAAAAAAATACCAAGCGTATCCAGGAGCAGTAGAATACCCCTGTAATCCTAGCACTTAGGAGGCGGAGGCCAGCCTTGTTTACAGAGTGAGTTCTGGGTCCCCCAGAGCTACATAGAGAAACCCAGTCTCAACAAAAAGAAAAAAAGAAATGAGTTTGTCCTTCTTAACTGAGTGTTTTTCCCTTTCCCTCCTTGGTTATGTATAAAATACGCATTGATATTGGGAAGTGACTACAAGAGAGTTCAGTTGTGTTGAATGAGGCATTTGTAAGCGAAGTTTCACTTTTCAGTTAGAAGATGCACTTGCGAAAATGATACCTGCTCCAGTGAGCCTGTGCGAGTTAGAGACTTAGTAATAAGCTATCTATTAACAATCTCATTCTACCTGCCATTTATCTTTGTGTTATAATGAAACTTAGAGTCAAATCAGAGAAATGAGTCAATAAATGATTATAACTTAAAAATATTAAGATTCTTAATAGGTTGAGTTCTGATCAGTTTAGTTTTTGGACAGCACTAGAGATTGAGCCCAGGGTCTCAGAAGTGCTAGGCAGTGCCATGCAACTGAAGAGAGTTTGGGTGTCTTGTCCCTAAGAGAATAAAGACTCAACACAGTTTAGGTGTTTGCATTCAGTGCTTTGGTAGAAACAGTAAGACAAATGAGTAGAGATTCTCTTTGAAAAGGCATTTTAGGGATTAGAAAGCCTGGAATGACTGCACTCTGTGTGGCCAGCACTCGGAGGCTCAGGCAGGACAGACTCTAGTTTCAGGCTAGCTGTACTTGGTGGACACTTGCCTGGCATGCTCACTAGTCTGGGTTCAGGCTCCATATTGCCAAGCAAAAAAAAAAGCAGATGATTTCTAGAAAAAGAGCAGCGGTGGTTGAAGAACTTGCAGTATAGAACCGATGAGATGGTCATGGGGTTAGCAGAGGCTTCCAAATGCATGGATTCTGGCATGGGGAGATGTTGGACTTGCAACTTCAGATTCCATGGGGAATTATGGGGTGTAGGACAAGAGATTACATGGGGAATTATAGGGCACGTAGAGGTTTTGGAAATGAATCCTGGTATATTGGAATATAAAAAAAGGAGGGCAAAGAGAAACAGAACTGATTGCCTTTTAAGTTGTCGCTGTAGCTACAGTATGGCAAATGTAATATAGGATAGTGGTGAGCGAGACGCAGGAGGGTCTGTGAAGACATTTGTCAGTTGGTGTCTCGGCCAGGTTTCCACTGCTGTGAAGAGATGCCATGACCAAGTGTTTTGAGTCAGGACTTCTTTGAGTAGCTTTGGCTGTCATGGAAATAACTCTGTAGACCAGGCTGCCCTCAAAACTCACAGAGATCCACTTAACCTCTGCCTCCTGAGTGCTTGGATTGAGTGTGTGTGCCACCACATCTGGCCATGGCTCATAAAGGCAAGCATATAAGTGGGGCTGGCTTATAGTTCCAAGGTTCAGTCCGTTATCATCATGGCAGTGTGTAGGCCGGAGTGCAGGCATGGTGCTGGAGAAGCTGGAGAGTTCTACATCTGGATCTGTAGGAAGCCAGGAGGAGACGGATTCCTTACTGGGCAGAGCTCGAGCTTATATGTGACCTCAAAGCTCCACCTCCACATGATATATTTCTAACAGAGCCACACTTCCTCCAGTAAGGTTACACCTCCTAATAGTGCTGCTCTTCCCAGGCCAAGCATTCAAACACTTGTTTATAGTTTATGGGGAACTAACCTGTTCAGAACAGCACAGTGGTACAGACACAAGATGATTGTGTTGTCTTTGGGCGTGAGAGTAATAAATGTTGATAGTGTACTGTAATAAAGGGTGTCTTTAATGTGCTAAGCAAGAGAAAGAGTCTGTCATTTCTTGGGAGTTTGACTTGAGCAATCCTACCGGTCCTATTAATTGGGGGTCATTCTGAGAAAGATTTGTTGACACAAGTCAACTGTCTATAAGCAAATATTACTTTGGGATTAAAGCATTAGGTGGTTTTCATTTTTTTGTTATAAAATAACTAAATTTTTATAATATTTATATTTTAGATGATTTTTATAGAATATCTTTCTGAAAATGAAATTAATGAATCAAAGAACAGGTGGGTTGCCCATATGTGCTTGTAATCCTAACATTAGATTTTGTGTGTGAAAACATGTTATTAGGCTTCCTCATGAATAAGACTTTGATAGTGTATACTCATACTTTGAAGCCAAGTCCATGAAAACCTGAGAGCGATGGGACGACAGATTACAAGGCGACTCCCCACTGAGACGCTTGTCTGTCACAGAGACGTGTGTCTGCTGGTTGTTGCATTTATTTGTCAGTTATCTGACCTTTACTACCTAGAATTACTGTCATCCATTTAACACTTGTGCATTGTAGATCATGTTTCTCCTGGAAGGAGAAGGAACTTCAAGCATTAAAAGCCACCCTTAAACATGATGTTCTTGCTTGGTGTGGTGGCGCATGTCTTTCTTTCCAAAAGCGGAGGCCCATGGATCTTCCGAGTTTGAGGCCAGCCAAGGCTTCATATTGAGACATTGTCTCAAAAGTCAAATCCAAAACCGCTGCAGTGACAGGAAGGAACGGGTGCTGTGTTGTGTTGTATCTCTGTGTTTGGTAGTCTGGTTCTTGCTACATTGCCCAAGAGGTCTACTCTACTGGGTAAAGCAGTCCTTCTGCCTTAGCCTTCCTGTTAGCTGGTTTCTTCTCCAGTTAAAAACGACACTTATGCTAGACTCTCGCTGCTGCCCCGCACGCCGAGACCCGCCATCCCAGACCCTGGCTCCCTTTGGCTCGGCCCGTGCACCCCACGCCCGGCTCGGGCAGCGCGATGGGAGGATGAGCAGCGGGCGACGGAAAGAGGAGCCGCCTCAGCCGCAGCTAGCCAACCGGGCCCTCAAGGTGTCCGTGTGGAGCAAGGTGCTGCGGAGCGATGCGGGCTGGAATGACAAGGATGAATTTTTAGATGTGATCTACTGGTTCCGACAGATCATCGCTGTGGTTTTGGGTGTCATTTGGGGCATTTTGCCCTTGCGAGGCTTCTTGGGAATAGCAGGATTCTGCCTGATCAATGCAAGGAGTCCTGTATGTCTACTTCAGCAACTACCTACAGATCAACGAGGAAGAGTACGGTGGCACATGGGAGCTCACCAAAGACGGGTTTATGACGTCATTTGCCTTGTTCATGGTCATTTGGATCATCTTTTACACTGCCATCCACCATGACTGATGGCATTTACTCCTGTCTCTTCTGTCCAGTCCAAAGGACCCTTTTATTACAGCACAGATACATGCTTATTGGGGCACTCCTGCTGTGTGGAACCGAGAAGACCCACGTCTCCTGGACTTAGAATCAGCGTGTTGAGCATCATTGTTTTCCTGCAAGGGTTGTGAAACTTTTTAAAGAACCATCCGCCTTTGGGGAAGCATTTCTGAGTTTGTCCATTGTCAACAATCTGTCCTTGGATACCATCATGTAACAGCTGTTTGCCAAGTGGAGCCGCTGTTGAATCTGATGCGCCTCTGGATCCGGATGAATCATTGTCTTCCTTGGTTCTCCGTCAGGTGTACAGTTTTAAACCATCACTGCATCTCAAGTCTTCTGAAAACACCATGTGCGTGGTCCATGGTACAATACAAGCAGCCATCTACTAAGTTCCATTGTAGGATGTTTTCAGATACTTGAATAAACAAATCTTTAACTGAAAAAAAAAATAACACTTATTTGACTTTGGGACAAGGCTTCACTGCGTATCTATCCCTAGCTGGCCAGGAGCTTGCAGTGTAGGCTAGGCTGGACTGGAACTCATTGAGCTCTGCTGGCCTCTGCCTCTGGTGTGCTGGGATTTTTAATGAATTACTTATAATCTTTCTTGTTTGTTTGCCAGTGAGGAGGGAGCTATGGGACTGAATGCCTTTAGTCTTTAGTCTCCCTTCTCAGCATCAGGATTCTGTATCTGGTCATTATTTTTCTGTAGGTTCTTTTGGCCTACTTCTCTGTCTTCCCCTTCAGCCTTGGCATGAAGTGCCCGTACGCAACATGGATTGAGTTGGTTAAATTCCTTGAAAGGCAATAGTATTCCTGGCCAACTTTTTTTTTTCCTTTTCTTTTTTTTGGAGCTGGGGACTGAACCCAGGGCCTTGCGCTTGCTAGGCAAGCGCTCTACCACTGAGCTAAATCCCCAACCCCCTGGCCAACTTTTAAAAACCACACTCTGTGTTGTTGTGACTCAGGAGTCATTTCAGATGGAAGCTGTGTACAGGCAGGACAGATGCCTTCATGTATGCCAGGTTCTTTTGTACTTAGTTATTTTAACTTGGTTTATACAAACTTGTCTTTGAGGTATTTATCAAAGATAAATGTGAGATCGGTCTTATTGATGAACCATGGACATTCAGACGAGTACTTGGAGCTGAACCAATGCAGTACAGGACAGAGAGGTGGCAGCTGGGAGGCATGAGTGGTGTGTAGTGTGTTCGTTGCTAGCTTTCTGGAGCAGGAGCTGTGAGGTCAGCTTGCGGTTGCCTACAGTTTTGTCTTTTTCTGCCTGTTAAGCTAGTGTGTGATGTGAGTGCAGTCACTTAGTGATTGGATAACAACTGCTGGCAGGGGGACTCTCTTCAGAATGACTGGGACTTTTCCCGTTGATTACTTAGGAGAGATTCCATGTGCAGAGCTCCTCTGTTGATTAGAGAATGACTTTCATGCTGTCAGGGTTTGAGAGATCGGAAGCACTTTGCACTTTATACATCATTTAAGACCTGCTTCTTGTATTCTGTAGTGGATATAATTTAGAAAATCTTGTTTTTACAATTTTTCCTAGCCATTGCATATTAAGTAGACAGGCAGGCCCGTGGCGGTCCTATTGCTGAGGAACCTAAACTTGTTCAGGCAGGTTTTGGAGCATTCAGCCAGGTAGAAGTTGGCTTGACTGTGCAGTCTCCCAACAGAATAACCATCCGTTGTTTTTAAACCAGTGGAAGCAGTGGTTGGTTTGCAGTTTCCTGAAATGAAGCTGATGTGCAGTGTCCCATGTACATTCTGACTGTGCACATGAGGAGGTGTAGACACACGCGACAACCGGGAGACTCTTCTGTGAGGGCAGGCAGTTGGCATTCATCCCAAGAAGACCCAGTCTCCCTAAGTAGCCAAGGCTACTGTGGAACTCATAATTCTCCTGCCTCAGCTTCCTGAGCATTAGGAATTCGGGTGTGGCCACAGACCTCTTGTTTCTGTTTTTGATTCAGGGTTTCACTGACTCAAAACTGAACAGGCAGAGAAACAGATCTAGACTGCTAATAATGACTCTGAGTCCCAAGGTGCAGGGACATGAACAGTTGACAGTGACAGTAGGTCTGGGAGAGGTTTGGTGGAAGAGCATGTTCTGCCCTGCAATCCTGAGACATGAGTTCGGATCCCCAGTACCCACTGCATGCTGGCACACATCTGTAGCCCCAACATTGGTAGCACAAAAAAGTGCATTCTGAGAGTTTCCTGGCCAGCTAGTCCAGCCGAAACAGTGAGCCCCAGGCTCAAATGAGAGACCTTCTCAAAAGACAAGGTAGAAACTGAGAACAGAGCACGTGGTTTGGTTTTTTTTTTTTTTTTTTTTTTTTTTTTTGTTTTTGTTTTTTCTTTTCTTTTCTATTTTTCGGAGCTGGGGACCGAACCCAGGGCCTTGCGCTTGCTAGGCAAGCGCTCTACCACTGAGCTAAATCCCCAACCCCAAGAGCACGTGTTTTTAACCCTAGTACTCAGGAGGCAGAGGCGGTCTGCTCCAGGACAGCCAGAGCTATGTCACATAAAGAACATTTTTTTTAAACAACATGGATAGGATATGGTTTTATTTTTTTTTAAGATTTGTTTTATTTATAGGCGTTCACTGTAACTGTCAGACACACCAGAAGAGGGCATCGGATCCCATTTCAGATGGTTGTGAGCCACCATGTGGTTTCTGGGAATTGAACTCAGGACCTCTGGGAGAGCAGTCAGTGCTCCCAATGGCTGAGCCATCTCAACAGCCCAAGAGCGTATCTTAAAAATCAACTAAACAAAAAGTAGAAAGCAAGGAAAAGCCACCCTACAGCAGCTATTGGTTTGTACAAATTCAAACACAGGTTTAGTCCAGGTAATTCAGCACACAAACCTGTGCATGCATGCACATGGAATGAATAAGAGAGGGGGAGAGAGAGAGAGAGAGAGAGAGAGAGAGAGAGAGAGAGAGAGAGAGAGAGAGAGAGAGAGAGGAAGAAGGAAGGAGACAGAGTTGTGAAAGAGACCCAAGACACCAGGCTGAGACACGAAGGCTACCTTGATTGTAGGCCCGCTTAAGCCACATATACTAAGTTCTAGCTCTGCACTACAGAGGGTACAGATGTGTGCCAGCCTGCACTGGGTATGGGGGATCCAGACTCAGGTCTCAGGATTGCAGGGCAGAGCATGCTCTTCCACCAAACCTCTCCCAGACCTACTGTCACTGTCAAGTACTCATGTCCCCGCACCTTGGGACTCAGAGTCATGATTAGCAGTCTAGATCTGTTTCTCTGCCTGTCTTTGTAACTGCTAATTAATGGCATTTATAAAAGTTTAGATTCTTTATTAATATTTAATGTGGTTTTCTCATTAAATGTTAAATCAGAGACCTAATTACAATATTATTTAATATGTATTTGCTTGGTTTTTCCTCATCAGAAGAAGGATTAACTTGGAGATGTAAAGGAGTGCTCTGCTGGTAAATGCCAGTTAGGAATGGCTTTTAGGTTTCTCAAGAGGAGAAGGAATCTGTGCCCGGGCACTTTGCTTTGATAGTATGTTTCTTTTAGCTGTGGAATATTCCACTGCTTGAGCCTTTTAATAAAGTGTCACAAGAATCACTGCTCAGAAGCCACTCTGTGGAGCAGCAGCAGTCAGACAGGTCCTCCAAGTTGCATGACTGAGTGCTGTGGTAAGTGAAGTGCAGTTAGTTTTAGGGGGAAGCAAAGAAGCAAGGCCGTTATGTGGGGGAATTATCAGCAGTAGGGGTGTGGATGGGGAGACCATCTTTAACTAACTGGGTCCTCGCTTTTATGAGCACACCTTGCTATTGGGACTCTGCCAGCCAAGGTGTGAGCAGGATTAAGGTTCTGTCCATTCTGCTGCCTGTGACTCTAGGTCACAGTTCATGGTGGAGTCCTTGCTTAGTGTCTGGCCTTGAGTTAGGACCTGAGCACTCCAGGCTGAGTATGTATGGAGGTGTGACCTGTTTGTGTGATTGTTCCATTTCCTTATAGAACTTTCTGTAGAAGGGTATTTTATTTCTTTAGTTTTTACAGATTCTAAATATCCACTGGGTATGTTAATTTTTAGACCCATAAAACCAGTGGTACAATTTGTTTTATTTTGAGACAGGGTGTCTCTGTGTAACACTCTATGTAGCTGTCCTGGAACTCACTCTGTAGATCATTTTGGCCTCAGACTCCCAGAGATCCACCTGCCTCTGCCTCCTGCGTGCTGGAATTAAAGACATGTACCATTACCACATGACATACATTTTTATTCTTTTAAAAAGAATTTTAAAAAAAAGTATGTGTATGCATGGGTCTGTGTGTCTAAGCCATGTGTATGGCTGTATTTGCAGAGGCCAGAAGAGGGCAATAGATTCCTAAAACTGGAGTTAAAGGTTGTTGTGAGCTTGCATAACATGAATGCTAGGAGCAGAATTTGGGTCCCTCTGGAATTAAAAGAGTAGCAGGTGTTCTCAACCTTAAACCATTTTCCCAGCTCCCCATTCTTTTTTTTTAGATCCCCCCAGGTTTGGGACCAACTCCAGGGCCTTGCTTCCTAGGCAAGCGCCTCACCACTGAGCTAAATCCCCAACCCAGCTCCCCCATTCTTATTTCTTTGTTTACTTTCTTTTTTGACCCAGGTCTCTCTAGTTCTGGCTATCCTGGAGTGATTTGCTGTGTAAACCACTGTGGCCTCAAGCTCACAGAGATGTTCCTGCCTCTCCCTCCCAGATTGCTGGGTTTAAAGGTGTTCACCACCACATTCCTTTAAATAACCATTGCTTTAATAACTTAAAAATAGATGGGTGGATGGATGGATGGATGGATAGATAGATACATAGATAGATAGATAGATAGAATGAAGAGCCCATGTGAAATATTTAAACTCCCTCAAACTCCATTTCAGAGGGGTCTGTGTCTGTCTCCCATGAAGTTCTACACGAATATACATGCACACACATGTGAAAGAGGCATAGTATTGAAATGTATGATTCTGATCAGTTCTGGTTTATGGAAGAAGAAATCATTACAGTATGTCTGGAAGTTGGCCGTGCTTTTATTTATCTGGAGTGCTAATTGTGTTCTTGTCCAAGGTGTGTAATCCCAGACGGGATTTGGTGGACATGAGTCTTTCCTCTTGTTTGTTTGTTTGTTTTTAAAGAAGGGAATCACTAAGTAGCCTTGGATAGCCTTGAACTTGTTAGGTAGACTAGGCTGACCTTGAACTTGCTGAGATCTGTCTGTCTGTCTCCCAAGTGCTAGGATTAACAGACAGGAGTTACCTCTTTGCTGCCTGGGCTCCTCCTGTCCGTTATGTGCTGGGTAAGTTCCATGGAAGAAGAAGAAGCAGCAGAAAGGGGGTCACCTCCCTCTACTGAGACCTGACTGAGACACGGGATGCTCTCTCTCACAGCCAGGGAAGAGCGGTGGAGAGACTGGAAGAGAGAAATAGTTTTAACCTCTGCTGAAAATGAAAAAGCCAAAACCAACCAGCAGCACTTAGAAGCAGACTCCTGTCTGAGACGAAGCAGATACCTCACATGTGCCCTGACATAGCCTGCTCCTTTCATGTTGAAGTACCTGCTTCAGGATACTGTGCCTTTAAACTGCTTGTCCTGAGGGAAAGGAGAGAACGTGGTTCTGGTTGGAGCAGGCCAACAGTGCCTTTCAGTTCTTTTTAAGGTTAGCAAACGTGGAAGCCTAGCCATGGAGGCCCGGTGTCGAGTTGAGGACGTAATCTCTTGAGATCGGAGTTAGCTGGAAATCGTGCATGAGAGCAAAATTATATAATCGAAAGGGTCCAGAGGCTTGTGACATTGGGACACACTAGGGGACTTAAAAAACATTGAAATACTATGTTGGTTGGGTTTTGGCGTAACTTGCGAGAGTTCAGGTATAGTTTCAGTGATGCTGGTAGTGCACTGCCCTGACTTCACAATCTGTAGAACACACTGGGCACGGCCTTTTGTGTCTAATCTCAGCTCTTGGCAGGCAGAGATGGATTGTGAGTTCAAGGCTAGCCTGGTCTATATAATGAGAGACTTTGTCTCAAAACAAACAAACATAACCGAAAATTATGTTTAAATCTTGCATAGTGATAATGATAAATGTGCACCTGCGAAAAGGTTAGGGTACATTCAGTGCACAGAGTCAGGCTTGCACCGGGTACGCAATGCTGTGCACACACGCTCCTTTGTTTGAAGAGATGAGTTTCTATATCTGAAAATTTGGCTGTGTAGTCTGTTGTCGGCGCCAGCACCGACACGGTACCGAGAATCGAATCGGGCGAAAGCCTGTGGGATGAAAGAAACACACACACACACACTGGTTATTCGTGTCAAGCCAGAAGAGGAAGAGCCTCTGGTTTCTTTATTGACCAACTATATATCCAAAGAACACCACTTAGCAGGTATCTGCCAAGCACAGTGGGGAACCCTGGCTGAGACTTCGGTAACAAAGGACCTAAGTGGCCTGAATAAATTAGGGAAATAACCAGGAAGGCCAGCCTAATTCTTTGACTCTGGTGAGAAGTACCTGGCCAGACTGGGAACAAAAGGCTTCCACATGCATGGGCAGGGCTCAGCAGGGGTCAAACCTTGTTGGAGACCCAGAAGGGTCTTGTTCCTGCTGAAAACATCCCATGAATGCAAACTTCTTGTGCCATAAATTACAGGGAGAGGCTTTTGATCCTACAATCTAAGACTAAGGCCACACAGTGACAAGGCAACCAGGCCCAAATCCAATTCTGCTCCCACCGTCTGTCTTCTTTCTCAGGGTTTTCAAGCATTTTTCATAACCCAGTGTGAACTTTTCAGAAGGCGACAGGACATTACAGGACTACAGGGACGCCGGATGAGGAGAGGGTAGACTGAGGCAGCCAAGGAAATGATTGTTGGGAGGAAATCTCCCACCTAAATATTTGTGACCGTGGCTATGTTGGTGCATGTTAGTCGTCCAGCATAGTGTGTGCATGTTCAGGCTGTCTGTGGATAATTTGTGACATAGTTTTGTGGGCCGAGAACAGCAATTGCTTCACAGCTTGCTGGGACCTCACTGTGGAAGGTCTGCATTTTTATCTCCTTCCCAGGTGATGGTAAGGCCTCTAGTCTGGGACACTGCAAACCACTACCTTAGACTAAACCCCTCATGTTCTCCCAGGTATGAAAATAAAATCGAGTCTGCCAATCATTTTTGTCTAAAACTGTCTTTTTAGACTTGAAAACCAAATTTGTACCAACATTGTGAAGCATCCTTTACTTAGCGCTTTATTTACCAGATTACACGAATAGGTTTACTCGGTAACCTGTCCTTTTTACTGTCTTCAGGTTAAGGACAAGAGTTTATTGGGTAGACTACAGGAGGGTAGTGGGACGCAGTAATTAGAGCATTTGTCACAGGGCAGTGGGCTATAAGTCTGGGAGAGGTAGTAGTGTTTAGGGTGTCTCCAGACACATGATTGAGATTGTGTGAAGGAGAACAGTCCAGATTGGCCAGTGTGAGCCTCTGTGCAATTTCTGCCCTGCGGATGCTAGGAGTGCTAGCCATCGACCTGCGCAGATGTAAGAGAGTTCCTTTTCCTTGTCTGCAGAAAAGCTATGTTTCTGATTTACTTCTTTTACGTGTATGAATGTTTGTCTGTACGTACGTGTATATACCATGTATGTATATATGTGTGCATGGTGTCCTTGGAGATCAGAAGAAAGTGTCCCATCTTCCAGGAGTGGTTATGAATTTACAGTGTGCCTGCTGAGAACCGAACCCAGGTTCTCTGCAGGATCATCAGGAGTTCCTAACCACTGAGCCAACACTCGTGCGGCTCCACCACTGCTCAGACCTGCATCTCTGACGGTAAGACCTGCATTCTTGGTGCTGTTTGGCCTACTTACAAGATTCCTGGAATAAATGTGTATGGTCTACATGTTTGTGTTTTTTTTTTTTTTTTTTTTTTTTTTTTTTTTTTTTTTTTTACGAGCTGGGGACCGAACCCAGGGCCTTGCTTCCTAGGCAAGCGCTCTACCACTGAGTCTGCTAAATCCCAACCCCTATGTTTGTGTTTTAAGTCTTTTGTTTAGAAGGTAATAATCTGTGACTAAACCTCAGAATGGGGACTTAGTGACGTTTCTTCTGTGACATGAGCTGTTCTAGAACAATCTATGATTTTGATAACGCCTTTGAATTTATTATTTGTTGTTGACTACGAAGCTCAGAGTTCTACGAGTTCCTTGGAATTAAGACCAATTGTCTTAGATCAGTGATGTAACTGGGTTGTTAAGAATGGAAAGTCAGCAGAAAAAGCAAAGTATAAGCATCAAAAATTACGTTTTAAGGTGGAACCCGGTCCCCAGGCAGCCCTTCTGTACTTAGGACAGCCTCTTGGTGCGCAAGCAGCTGTGCCTTCTCTGGGAAGCCTAGACCCTTCTGAGTTTAGGAAGGAGACATGGCATCTGTGTTAGGTGGACACAGCCCTGGAACCCAGCACTGTGGAAGTTTAAGTTTGAGGCCAGCCTGGGCTACATGGTTACAGTTTATTCTTACTATGTTGTGAGACCTTTGATTCAAAAATCCCAAATTATAATAAATCAAAAAACATCAACTCCTCAGCTGTTCTCAGATCTTTTGACCATGTTTGACCACAGGGACAACAGAGAAAAAACCAGCAGCAACAAAAATCAAAAACAAAAAAATCTCCAACCCGTAGATAGTCTTTGAGAAAGACCCAGCATTTTTGTCATCGTCGTGCAGAGTGTGACCCCTCTGTGTGCAGTTGTGATTGGCCATGGCAGGATTGACAACCTCTATGTCTGTTTCTTCAGGGCAGTTAGCTCCAAATGGTGAAGGGTGGACTCTCAGCTCAGTTGTCTGGGTTCCTGTCAGCAGTGAAAGGGGAGGTAATCCATGCTGGCTCCTCTGTGCTCTAAGGCTGCCCTGGCCACCCCAGCTGCTCAGGAGTTGCTAAGCTAAATAAATCTTATCCCTAAGTAGCCATATAAAAGGTTTTATGGTTTGTTGAATTGATACACTGTAATAATAGTTATATTTACATGCCCAAGAGGCCACTTGGTGGTGAGCAGGCCACAAGTACTCATTGAGTTTGTCCATGAGGACTGTGTTTGCAGACAGATGATGAGAGCCGCACTGCTGTCGCCATGCAGATCACTATGCTGGGACATAGGACTGCTGTGTGAGTGGGCGTCCTCTGCTCACTCATTGCCTTATGCTGGGCATTTTTATTTTAGAGGAGGGTGGTGGTGAAGGTTTTGCCATGGAGTCTTAGGCTGGCCTCAGTCTGGCCTTGTATCCTAGGCTAGGGTCAAACTTGTGATCATGTCTCTATCTCTATAGTGTGCCCACTGTGACATTGTACATGGGATTTTATAGGCTGGTGTGGAAATTGCCAAGTTCCAAATGCCAAACTTGAAATATGTATTTATTAGAAAAAAACCTGTGTTTAATAGAAATCCAGATTAGAATATAAGGAAGAAAGTGCTGTACCCCTGGCTAACAGGCTGACACCTCCCAGGTTTGTATTTTCCTCCTTGACCTGGCGAGGTTGCTCAGTGGCTAACGGTACAAGTCGGGCAACTTGAATTTGTACCCAGATTCCCATGACTTTTGAAAGTTCTTCTCTGAGTGCCCAGGATGCCAGGCAGTCTGCTCACACACATATCGAATACCTTCCCCTCACCCCCCAAAATCTTACACAATTTAGGTAGACATTCCATATCTGTCTACCTGTGTGTCTGTCCATCTATCCATATACCTATCTAAGGATGTAGTTATTTGTTCCCCCAGGGGACTTGTTTTGTGGTTATTTTACCGTCACAAATGTAGTGGACAAATAGATTTATTTATTTATTTTTTTTGGTTCTTTTTTTTCGGAGCTGGGGACCGAACCCAGGCCTTCCGCTTCCTAGGCAAGCGCTCTACCACTGAGCTAAATCCCCAACCCCGACAAATAGATTTATAATCCTACATTTATTTTCTGATTAAATAGTAACAAAAACATATCAAAACGGAAGAGAACTGAATTTTGATACCAGGAGAAACACTTATATTTTGGAGAGAAGTCTCTTGTTTTTATATTTTTGTAGACATAGAAAATATGTGTGCATATATATATATGTATATAACTTATCTAAACTTATACTTAAGATTTTCTAACTATAAATTGTTTCATGGTGTGTTTGATGGATTCATTGGATACATGCGGACGTGTGTTCATGGCACACTCGAGGTCAGAGGACAGCTTTGTGGACGTGGTTCTCTCCTACTTTCATGTAGGTTCGGGGATTGAACTCAGGTTGCCAGGTGTGTATAGTGAGTGCCTTTACCCACTGAACTGTCTTGGCACCCCCTAGATTCATACTTTCAAACACAACTTACATTTTGTATTTCTCTTAACTTGTCATATATGTTGTATTATATTATATAGAATCATGCCTCACTTTAGTAGACCATGGATGTGCCATAAAATACTGAAATAAGTCATTTCTAGCCTTTGGGATGAGATCAAGGACAAGGTGTAATCTGTGTTCTTGCTGTTCTCCACTGCTTGGCCTCAGTTCTCCAGGCGTGGATTTGGATTAGCTGGCTCCTTTTGGGAGCTGTAAGGTCTCAGGTTGCCTGGCTGGCCTTGAGCTGAGAATACCCTGACCTCCTGACCCTCCTTCCCCTGCCTCTTGAGCATTGGGGTTATAAGCATGAACCATTGCGCCTGGTTTTATGCAGTCTGAGGATTGAACCTAGGGCTCTATGCAGGCCATGTAAGCCATGTCCTCAGCTCTATCTCAGTATCCTTGCATTTGCAAGTTGTTCTGTTGAGCACCCTTGCTCATACGTCTTTGTTGTCTTAACTCCTTATGCTGATCCCTAAATACCTTATTGGCACTTGTATATCTTCTAATGAAAGTGATCAGAACAATGGAATACAGACATTCTTTTGTCTAAATGAAGCCAGTTAGTAGCACTTTTACTTTTGGTGTCTCTGCCTTTACTTTTTGTGGTAGTTTGAATTTGCATGGTTCCCAAAGCCTCTAATCCTAAGGCTAGGGGTTGCCAGGAAGGGATTTGGTCATGAGGTCAGGATGTGTTAGTATGTGGGCTGACACCGTAGTAGCTGGGAATTTTGTGGGTCAAACACTGTATTGGGTACTTGCCAAAATGTATTGTTTTTTACAAGTGTTTTACAGTTTGCTAAGTGTCTCAGCGTGGAGATGAGTGCTCTTCATAGGCATGCTCGTGCCTTAACACAGTTTTCTCTTTTCCAGCTAATTCTCCTCTCATCCCTCTGCACACAGACCCCTGCCTTTCCCAGGACATGCCCTATGCCTTGGCACTCTCCTTTCTTTTTAAAGTCCTGTCTTTACCTGATAGTCTAAACTCAGCTTTTCACTTCCCAGAGACCATGTCGCTTCTACCTGGAGCTGCTGCTGGGTTTTACTAGCAAATTACGCTAGAGTGTAGTGTGGCTCAGTTCTGCTTGCTGTGGCCTCCCTCCTTCCTATTAAGGGTTTGGAAGGTGGGAACCCATCCATAGGTAAGGCTGAGTTTGCTGTGCAGTTTTGTTGACTGGTGGTGTTGTCACAGACCATGCTGTGCCCTCCCATCTTGGGGACAGTTGAGTGATTCCAGTCTCCATATGTTCTGACGTGACAGTTGCTTTACTCTTGGGACAGCTGACATTGTGATAACTCTTTAATCACTTTTGTAACTTTGATGTTTGATTTTAGCAGGCGGCATTATTAGTTTATAATTTTGGTACTTTTTTCTTGTACAATTATAAGTAGAGATACAAAGACATCGATTCCATGGAGTGAACATATGGTCTTAATGACGACATTTAACATTGACCAGATTGATCAGAAATTGTGTCATTTTCAGAAGTCTTCCTTTGCTAGTTTTGATAATTAGTGTCGATGCCATTAGGGGTATTGATAGTAAACCCGCCCCTAGATTGTTTGATCTGACTGCAGCTCCTCTCTCAGCCCAGAGTTATAGACCTAGCAGGCTGCTCATTGCTCCCAATGGACAGCGAGCAACCGCTGTAGGCGGAGTCTTGGTTAGCCATTCCCTTAAGGCTCTTCACTTGTAGCCTCTCATGTCACAGCAGCACTTCCCCAGACCTAGTACTTCAGGCCATCACCTTCAAGAGGATTCCCAGTTTTCACTAAGCTATTATTTTCAATGTAGTGTATAAATGGGACATAGGCTTTAACTGCTGTAAAGTGTGTGAAGGGGCAATGCAGCCAGCCAGCCCCACTCTGTCCTGCTGTACCTCTAGTCATCAACCAAGGAGACTGGCTGACCCTGCCTCTTGCCCCTGTCTTAGAGGTCTATATTGATGTGCTCGCTCTCCCCTCTCTCCTGCTCTGTCTAAACACCTTTTCGTGTTAGAATTTTCTTGCACAGTATTGGGTATATAGATACATAAAATAGCTCTGTAAAGGTTCACTATAATCATGAGGAAATTTTAAAAGAATTCTTTGGTGTGTTGCACACGCACAGTTTCTCTATTTGTAATAAAGACAAAAATCAAATGTGTATGTAAATGAATGGCTGAACTTATTTTTGTATTAGAAACTAAGTCTTGTCTGAATGTTTGAAGTCATAGGACATAGAGAAGATCTTTAGCGTTTTCCAAGAAGTGATTGCTATTTGCTTTTATCCTCTGGTTTCGGTGCCTAGAACACTGCTTCACGTAAACACAAGAGTATTCCTTTTTCATTGTTACTGAGCACATACTTCTGTTGACAGACCCAACAGCTCATGTACTTGATGATAACAGCCTCACAAGTGAACCTTGTTCCGATTCATCATAAAACATGGCATCTGCTTGCTTCAGTGCTTAGTATGACCAGAGGAACTCACAGAATTGCTTCCTTTATAAAAGGTCAAAATGTACTGGGGCACCAGGCATTGCAAGTGGCATAACCTAATAAGGGGAGAACAGAAAAGGGAGGAAGCCTCCTCCCTGTTTCCTCCCATCTGTCTGTCCACTGCACTGGTTCATTTAAAATTACTTCTATGTGTACATAGTCTGCATTCTCTGTCTCTGCTGGTCTGGGTGTGGATGTGCTTCTGCCGTACGGCTCCTAGATAGCAGACTCCGAGTCTCTTGGCTCCGGTGTGCCACGTTCACAGCCCCACACTGCTTCTTGAGTAGATTGGCTTTCATTATTTTCTAGTATTTGTTGGCTTGGAGAAATACATGTTCTGAAGGAAGAGCTAGGATACTACTAGTGATGGCTGTCACATGGGGAAGCAAAGTTCAGGCTTCTGTCTGTCACCCTGGTTAAACGTGGCCATCTTCGTATGGGACCTGCACCTGTTTGAATGTTACTGTTTGGTTTTGCATCTGTTGAGCTGTTTATTTTATTTTATGTGTAGGACATTTTGCTTGCATGCACCTGCATGCACCTTTTGTGTGTGTACTTGATTCCCTCAGAGGTCAGAAAACGATGTTGGATCTCTTAGAATCTATCTGGAGTAATAGATGGTTGTGAGCCACTGTTTGGGTGCTGGGAGCCAAATTTGCGTCCTTTGCAAATGCAGCCAGTGCTCTGAACTGCCCAGCGGTCTCTCCAGCCCGTGGCTTTTGTGTTTTATTTGTTTGGCTTTTGGAAATAAGGTCTAATGTGTTCCAGTGTGACTGGGAATTCCTGATCCTCTTGTCTGGCAATACAAGTGTGTGTGGCCCACCAACTAGGGAAACTATCTTGGAGGGGGGAAAAGTAATGTTAAGGTGCCTTAGACAGAAGCCGCATGCTTTTGCCTTCATAGGAACAGCTTGTTGCTGAGAAAGATTAATTTACTTGATAGGACTCTGGATGATGTCAGAGAGAACTTTAAGTAAAGATTTACTTACTTTGTTAAATATTGTGTTTTCATTGGCCATAAGCACGGGGTGGTGAAGGGGTGCTTGTGGGTCTTTAACAGTGTGTCTGCCTCCGCGTGGTGATCCGGGGGAGGTGACCTCAGCTGCCCTCACCCAGTAACTGCTTCTGTATTTCAGATACAGTGTGCGACTGTTAGCTTAGACTGTGATTGGAAAGTCAAGGGGTTATACACAGAATCCTTAGTTTTGTTTTCTAGTGGAAGTTGAGAGGATTATGTCACTACTCCACAGTCCTGCCTGGCCCCACCCCTAGTAGCCATTCTTCCTGGATCTCTGTTTATGTCTGGTCAGCTAGCCCATGTTGCCTACAAAAGGATTATCATGTTCACCACCCCGCCCCATGCATTGTAGTTCTTATTTGAAAGTGGTAGCATATTGGAGTGATGCTGAATGACTGTATTTGATCGTGTTACTCAAGTCAGTGCTAGACAGAGAGAGGGACGGTGAACCTAATGAACACGTTCATTTCCATATCTTCATGGTTTGCTATCAAGTTACATTGTAGTTTTAGGTAGAGTTCTTAGGTAGGGTAAAACTTCACAACTTTGTGGCTTTCAGTAAGTCCGAGATTTCAGAGTGTCCAGAGGCTAAGGTTTATTAGATTCATGTTCTTGTTCACTCCCCCTCCCCTGTGTGTGTGCGTGATGTATTTGATTCTCTGTGTTTGTAGAGGGCAGTGAAGGGTACAACAGAGATTCTGTGGACAGTGTGTAAAGGGGCAGTTGGATGTGTTAGAGGTTCTGTGTGTGTGTGTGCGCGCGCCAGTATATACTCCTGTGTAAGACTCTGTGGATACCAGAGGCTCATATCAGGTCCTATTCTATGCCTGTCCGCTTTGCCTTTGGAAGCGTCTTACAATGAACACTGGGCTTACCAGTTGACTAAACAGGTGGGTTATTGAGCTCTGGAGACCCCAGTCTCCATGTCCTTCTCTCTCCAGGAGCAAGGTTTACCTTCCTATTTTGTTTTGGTGCTGGGGATCAAATTTGAATCTTGGTGTTTTTGTAACAAGTACTTTTCTCAACGAGTCATTTGAAATGCATTTAATATATGCCTCACCGGTCAACCTACAAGAATAGCGTAGCCTGCCTTCACTGTCCTCCAAACATTTTGATTCGCCTGTCGTCATACAGAACTCTCTCTAGTAGTGCTCACCCCTCCGTCTGTCATCAGCTTGGAGGTGCGCTTTCATGTCATCTAAATTTAGACCAGGGTGACTGGGGAGTACAGAATCCAGGATGGCCTTGAAATCGAGCTTGCTAGCCAGGTAGCCACAGGTGAGCTTGGACTCCTTATCTTTTGTGCCTGTATCTTCCAGGAGCTGGAGGAATGGGCCTGGACCACCAGACTCATGATAGGCTGCCAGGGTTTGACCCCAGGCTTCGTGGCATGCTAGACAAAAGCATTCTTACAACCGTTTCCCTTACTTGAGATAGCCTCTCTGTCTAGCACAGCTATCACTGAGTTTAGGATTCTCCTGCACACTATTCCAGGTGGCTGGGATTATACCGTAGGCAGGAGCCATCACTAGGGGATGTCCTGAGTCTTCTTGACAAATGTATCCTGCGGTTCTCAGAGAAGTTCTGTCAGCTCCAGAGATCTCCCTGGGCTCTGCAGTCCCTCCACGTCCATAGCCCTCTATTTCTTGTTTTTTCTCAAAATGCTTAGTATAGCTTCAAGTTTCATCTCAATTTAGAATGGTTTCTGTTCTAGGATGGGGGGGAAAGGATATTGAGATTATGCTTTAGACATTTATGAGACAGATGGAAATATTTGTGTATTCTGAAATGGTAAGCCCCTGTTTATTCTAGTACTTAATTAAGCTTTACTGTGACTTGGGAGACAGAATCCAATTTTTAAAGTGGTTTTTGTTCTTGTTATTTTGTTTTTTTGAGACAGAGTTTCTCCATGTAGCCCTGGCTGTCCTGGAACTCACTCTGTAGACCAGGCTGGCCTTGAACTCAGATCCCCCTGCCCCTGCTTTCTGGGTGCTGGGATTAAAGGCATGTGTCACCACTGCCGGGCATTAAAATAGTTTAACCAGGTCAGCTGTACTTGTAGATCAGGTCACTAATCTATTGCTGTTTATTTCCTCACAGGTAACACAAGTAGCAAGACAGCCAGGACCCCCGACCCCTTCCCCTTACTCAGCACATGAAATAAACAAGGGGCACCCCAATCTTGCGGCCACGCCCCCGGGACATGCATCGTCCCCTGGACTCTCTCAAGTAAGAACTGCAGGCTTATGTTTTGTTTCTTTTTAAATGACATTTCCTTGTAATCTTTGCCTTTTGGTTTCTCTAAAGGCGACTCTGCTCGCTGGCAGTTAGTACAAGCTCTTAAAGGGCAGGCCACCTTGACCTGTGTGTCTGCTGACCTCAGACACCTCATGCTTTTAGTCTTGGAGTAATTAAAAAAAAATCATATTTAGTTTTTATTATCTACTTAAGAAATGTATCTCTTCCTGGATGTGGTGATGCACACCTTTAATCCCCACACTTGGGAGGCAGAGGCAGGTGGATCTCTGTGAGTTAGAGACCAGGATGGCCAGGTCTACACAGAGAAACCTTTTCTCAAAAAAACAAAACAAACAGAAAAAAGCCAACAACAACCAAAAAAAAAAAAAAAAAGAAAGAAAGGAAGAAAGGAAAAAAAGTTGATCAGTGATTCTAACATTAAGAGAGGACATTTTGCAGTGCCCTCCAGTGCCCTTTCTGTTTCTCTTCGGTGCTTTCGTGCAGGAGACCTTTTCTAGGGACGGTCTTGGTGTTCTTGTTTATTGGTTTCTTTTTTTCCAAGCGTTCCTGGGGCTCGTTAGCTTAATTCATTGGTTTAGCTGGTGTGGACTAGGGATTTCTCTGTGGGTTTTGCTCAGGGCAGGACAGGCATTCATCTGGCTTTAAGGCGTCACTGGATCTCCTGTATCCCAGGCTCTTCCCTAGATACCGTCCCGCTGGTCTGTGCCCTGTGATCTCATTTCCGATTTCCTGGTTAAGAGCTGTCCTGTCCGTGGGAAAGGACCCATGGTCCTCTGGGGCAGTGACAGTCCCTGCAGGTGCTGAGTCATCCCTCCAGCTACTACATTTCAGACTCTTGTTTTCTTATTTTAGGTGCGTTGGCACTTCACCATTATGGAGCTTCTAAAATTAATAAAAAATAATTATAAAATTGGTGATTATTACGTTTGGGATGTTAATCATAGTTTAAACTATAGAATGTTTACAACAGGAATTATAATTTGCTAGACCATAGTCAGTCTGTTGCTGTATTACGGAATATATGAATTGGCTTTTTTTTTTAAATATTTTATTTATTTATTATATATGAGTACACTGTAGCTGTCTTCAGACACACCAGAAGAGGGCATCAGATCCCATTACAGATGGTTGTGAGCCACCATGTGGTTGCTGGGATTTGAACTCAGGACCTCTGCAAGAGCAGTCGGTGTTTTTAACCGCTGAGCCATCTCTCCAGCCCTGGCTTGTTTTTATATATTAGAACTTTTTACATGGTTGTGAGCCACCTTGTGGTTGCTGGGAATTGAACTTAGGACCTCTGGAAGTTCAGACAGTGATCTTAACCGCTGAGCCATCTCCCCAGCCCCTGTGTACATAGGCTCTTGACCAGCACCATTAACCTGTAAGGTGCATTAGTCTGAATCTCATCAAGTGAAAAATGCAGCATCTTGAGGGAACATTGAATATATTGAATTTAGTAAAATGGATTGTGGTAGAGATGTTTTGAATGAAAAGAAAGGACTCAAGTGTGTAAAAATGGCGGATGCATGCGGAAGCCCGTTCATTCCCTGTGCCTGATGTGGAGCTGTGGATCCCTCCTGGTGGAAGGTCTCTGGTGTGACACAATAGCTTTTGTCCTGTGGAGTGTTGGCAAAGCCTGTTCCTCTCATATTGCTCTCTCACAAAGAGCTGGTGCAGTGCCCATGGACCAGGGTTGCAATGACAGTGGGTGGATGGGTTCAACGTTGAGCCCCAAGGTCTTGTCCTTCTGTCATCTAGTGACTTTATAAGTCAGTCACATCCTTGATTTACTGCATAGAAATTACAAGAAGACCTACTAAGCCTTGTGCCATTAAAAAAAAAATGCATTAGTTTGCTTTCAATTGCTTTTACAAAATGCTATCCAAAAGCAGCTTGGGAGGAGAGGGTGTATTTCAATGCACAGACTTCAGCACACCATTGAAGGGAGGGCGGCAGGCCATGGAGGAAGCACTGCTACCGGCTTCTTCCCCATGGCTTGTTCAGCTTGCTTTCTTATAGTACCCAGGACTACCACCCACAGGGAGGTGGGCCACATAAGGAAATGCACCACAGGCTTGCCTTCAAGCCTAATGGGTAGTGGAGGCAGTTGTTTTGAGTAACAGTGTGTCCCACCGGCCCACCTTAAGGCCTTGTTGGAGGAAGTATGTCACCAGTGCAGAAGCTGATGCCTGCCTGCCTGCCTGCCTGCCTGCCTGCTGCCTGCTGCCTGCCTGCCAGCCTGCTGCCTGCTGCCTGCCTGCCAGCCTGCTGCCTGCTGCCTGCCTGTCTGCCTGCCTGTCTGCCTGCCTGCCTGCCTGCCTGCCTGCCTGCCTGCCTGCCTGCCTGCCTGTCTGCCTGCTGCCTGCCTGCTGCCTGCCTGTCTGCCTGCCTGTCTGCCTGCTGCCTGCCTGTCTGCCTGCCTGTCTGCCTGCCTGCCTGCCTGCCTGCCTGCCTGCCTCCTGCCTGCCTGCCTGCCTGTCTGCCTGCTGCCTGCCTGTCTGCCTGCCTGTCTGCCTGCTGCCTGCCTGTCTGCCTGCCTGTCTGCCTGCCTGTCTGCCTGCCTGTCTGCCTCCTGCCTGCCTGCCTGCCTGCCTGTCTGCCTGCTCCTGCCTGCCTGCCTGCCTGTCTGCCTGTCTGCCTGCTGCCTGTCTGCCTGCCTGTCTGCCTGCCTGTCTGCCTGTCTGCCTGCCTGCCTGTCTGCCTGCCTGCCTGCCTGTCTGTCTGCCTGCCTGCCTGCCTGCCTGTCTGCCTGCACTGCCTGCCTGTCTGCCTGCCTGTCCTGCCTGCCTGTCCTGCCTGCCTCCTGCCTGCCTGCCTGCCTGCCTGCCTGTCTGCCTGCTGCCTGCCTGTCTGCCTGCCTGTCTGCCTGCTGCCTGCCTGTCTGCCTGCCTGTCTGCCTGCTGCCTGCCTGCTGCCTGCCTTCCTGAGATCAGGACTTAGCTCTTTGCTACTGCTCTTGTTGCCATGCATGCCACTGTGCTCCCTGCTGTGATGATGTGGGCTGTTCTCTGAAAGTATAAGGCAGCCCCAGTCAACTGCTTTCACTATAAGAGTTGCCTTGGTTATAGTGTCTCTTCACAGCAATAAAACAGTGACTAAGAGGCATTTTCTCAACTGCATTTCTCTATTTTATATTGAGCGAAAATCACCCCCTACTCCAACCCCTCAGACAGATTTCTTTGTAGCCCTGGCTGTCCTGGAACTTTGTAGCCTCAAACTCTGAGATCTGCCTGCCTTTGCCTCCTGAGTGCTGGTACAGAAACTTATCTAGCACAAGTAGATAGTGTTCCCTTCCTGGTTCTCTGGGTGTCTCTGGGCCTTCTCTAAAGGGAGTGGTGTGGCCTGCTGAGTGGCTCTACCCTTTGGTGCCTGGTGCAATTTTCTCTCTGTGCTGTTGAGGGAAGACTGTTCTCAGGAAGGGTCTCCAGTACAAATCTGCCAGACTAGGTAGCTGTTGGCTGATGGGCGTTCTTCTCTCCTTTAGCCTTTCAACCCCATAACACTAGATAAGAGAGAGGAAGGATAGAGAGGAAAGAGGAGATCCCTGAATACAGTCAGGGTCCAAAATGGAGCAGATATGTTAGACTACTTCCTACTGATAGAGGCTTGTCAAGTTCCTTGGCACGTTTGACCTTTGCTGTCAGAATATCTCATTTCTGCTCTCTGTTCCTTCTCTGAGCAGAACTACTTAAGAGATGGGAACCAACAACCTACCCAGCTCTGGGCTCTGGGATTTGTACACGTTCTGAAGTCTCCAGAGTCCCAAGTGTCACACAGTCACCAGCGCAGAAGCTACCTGCAGCCGGCACAACCACGCCTCTGATAGAGCACGGGGCCAATCAGTCGGCTGCCGATAGAACAGGAAGCAAATCAGTCAGCTTCTGTGGTGGACGCTCTGATAGCCCCATATCCCACACCTAGGGTTAAAATGAAAACATATTCCTATAATATTCCTATATTTTAAAGAGAAACCAAGATTTCCAGATTTTCCCTACAGCTATTACCCATATCTGGACAGAACAAAGTGTGCCTGTCAGGGGATCTGGGTAGGAGAGAGGCCGGGGTTTGGCACCACTGTGAGGACCACAGGAGCCACAAGGCAAAGTCTCCTGCCGTGTTGCCTATGTAGCATCCTTCGTGGACAGCAGTGTGCCAGCTGAGATGCTGAAAGATTATAGAGCCAGATCCTTTTTCCCATCAGAGGCAAATAGGGTGACTTTTGATCTGAGGCAAGCACCTGGTATTGGTAAATAAGGAGAGACCTCCACAGCTGGTCCAAAGCTAGGACTGCACAGTTTGCATTTAAGAAAGGACGTCGTCTCGCCCATGTCAGTTGGAAGGCCGTCAGAACCATTTTTTTGGCTGTTCCTTCAGCTCTCTTTAGATGCTAGAACACATGAATAGCCAGGAAAGGGCTGCCAGTTATTATCGTGATGTTTTTATTGTCTGTCTGTGAGATTGTGACATTGCACCTGATTTGGTGAGTTACTCAGTAAGAGAGAGAGAGAGGAGAGAGAGACAGAGAGACAGAGACAGAGATCTCTTGGGCGCTTGCATGTGCCATCGTGTGCACATTTGCTCCAGGCAAGTGTGTCTGCTAAGCCAGGCTGCCAGTCCTCTGTCACGCACTGTCGAGGCAGGGTCTCACTGAGCTCCTCAGCAGGCGTGAGAGCCACAGTCCTCCTGCTCCCATCTCTCCAGAGCAGAATTAGAGGCCTGTGCCACTAGGCCAGACATTTTATTTTTTATTATTAACACAACTAATGATTTTTCTTAGTGGGAACTTTTGTATATTTAGAATTTTCCATTTTTATGAGGAAAACAGAATTGTAATTTCATGACTTTGAAAAGAAGCTTTTTCCCCCAATCATATCTTGTCAAAATAGATGAGTGTTAAATTTTCTTTAAAAAGGAAAATAAAGTAAAATTTGCAGTTTTTCTATTTCCTTTCCATCTTTCTAAAGAGAGTTGTAAATTTATGTGTGTGGGTGTTTGCCCACGTGTGTGCATTTCTGTGTGTGTGCACCACCTGTATAACTGGTGCCCAGGAGTTCAGAAGAGGGGCTCAGATCCCCTGTAAATAGAGTTAGTGATGAGTTAGTGACTATGAACCACCTGATGGGGTGCTGGTCACTTGCGTCATTTTCCAGAGCACCGAGCGCTCCTAGCTCGTCTCTAGTCCTTCCTCCCCTGTCTCTTGAAGTTCATTCTTTGTGCAGGGCCCTTGGAGGAAGTGCCGTGTGGAAACCAACCTGGGCATCTTAGACTTCTTGCTTTTGTAGTGCTGATGGCATGCATGCTCTTTTGGTGCTAGCTGCTGTTGGCTTGTTTTTGATAATATGTTTGTTGACAAATTTTTCAAAAACTATTGCCTTTTTTGTTCTTGTTGTTTGAGCCTGGGTCTTGTGTAGCTCAGGCTTGCTTGGAATTTACCATTTAACTGGGGGGGCCTTGGAATTTACCATTTAATTGAGGGACCTTGATTCTCCTGCCTTGGTCTCTGATATGCTGGAATTACAGTATATCATCATGTTTAGCTAGAACAAATACTGTCAGCTGTCTTTGCAATTGTCATTGAATAAGTAAATAGTGTCCTGCTGTCTTGGCTCCTGACTAACCCTGGTCCTTGGGGGCTGAGTTGGCAGGATCAGACTAAGTTCCTAAAAGAGAAGGAAAAAAACTGAATAGGCTATAAATACCTGAACAACCAAATGGTTTGTTCATGGTAGGTGCAGAATCGTGGTGTTATTTCTATTCATGGTGGCTTTATGTGACAGGACTGGGAATTTCCACAGCCTGTCACCTCTTGACTTTGTTGGCAGGGCAGCTGCAGTTTATGAAGGACTTGCCAGTGAGTCTCTTAGTGCTGCTTCCTAGCAGGCTTCTCACTAACCTTCAACCGAGGGAGAGCAACTTTTGGATGCTGATTTCATTGTGCTTTTCCTTGTCTTGCACACAGCTGCAAAAATAGCCCAGGGATTTAAAAAAAAAAAAAAAAAAGCCATGCTTGTTTTTAAGTGCTGTTGTTAGAGTAGTGACTAAGTTGTCATTACCCTGGTTACACCCAGAGAGACCAAAGGTTGAGGTTCTTCTTGGGAAACCTACACCATCTACACTGGTAGACCCACATTAGAAGTCTCAAAGTCTCTCGTCAGTGTTGCCAGGGAATGAAAGGACTTCACCAGAATCAAACTGATGGTGGCTCCTGGGCCTTCCTCATTGTGATTTGGGTGCTTTTGATCGGCCCTCCTCATTTCACTGAAATTCTGCCAGGGCAAAGAGCAGGCTCTTCTGGACACGACTGGGCACTCTGCTTGCTGCTGCTTGGTGTTTTGAGTAAGTTTTTTAAGAACAGCCCTCCTCCCTTCCCCTGCAGGTTTTCCTCGGTGGACACTCGTACTTCCGCAGATCTGAGCAGCAGCTCGGCTTGAGCTGCCACTTTCTAGAACTCCAGTGAGGCATTCAAATGCTTTATACGTTTATTCTTGGTTTCTTTTTTCGTTTTTGTTTTTATACTTCCAGGCCTTGCTATTTCCTCAGAGAAATCAGCACGTACAGGTGAATCTTGGGAAGGAGAAATAAAAGTAGAGTTGTCTCTGTTTGTCCCTGAGTGCCATGCTGGGGCTCAGTCAGCTGCAGGTGCTCTGCCACGGAACTAGAAAGCCACCGCCCTGGAATGGAGTACATACATAGAGACTTGGAACACAGTTGCAGCTCTCCAAGTACTGGCACTATTTCTGACAGAAACACCCTCTGCACCTATGTGTTTCAGCAGGCTGTGGGGGTGGACCAGTAGGACCATGGAGGAGAATTCAGCAGAGGGAGTGTGGACCACAGTCACACACAATAATGGCCCGAGTTGAGTCCGCATATCAGGTTTTTTGGCAAAGGAGTGAGTGTGCAGGAGTGTTGGAAGGGTTGAGGCAACTCAGTAGAGGACTGTTGCCTTTATAAGGGGACAGATGGAAAGCTATTTGAAAGCTTGTGAACAGAATAGAGCAGTAGATACATCCTCCTTTCCCTTCTTTTTGTTTTTCAAAACAGTGTCTCTGTGTAGCCCTGGCTGTCCTAGAACAGGCTGTGTAGAGGAGGCCACTACAGAGATCCTCCTGCCTCTGCCTCCTGAGTCGTGGGATTGGAGGTGTATGCCGCCACTGCCCAGCTTCCTTCCTTCCTTTTGAGACAGGTTCTTAGATAACTTAGGGTTTTATCGCCACAAAGAGACGCCATGACCAAGGCACCTCTTAGACGGGACAACATTTAATGGGGCTGCTGATGAGTTCCGGTTCAGTCTGTTACCCTCATGGTGAGAAGCACAGCAGCGTTCATTCAGGCAGGCATGGTGCTGGAGAAGTCCTGCATCTGGACCCGAAGGCAGGCCACTGGCTTCTGCAGGCGGCCAGGAGGGCACTACTATACTAGGCGGGGCTTGACCTCAGCGCCCATCCCCACAGCAACATACTTCCTCCAGCAAGGTTGCCCCTGTGGGCCAAAGCTATACAAACCACCGTGGACAGCTTCTTAATCCTCTCAAGTGCAAGGGTCATTTCTAAACTGTCCACCAGTTGATGGACCGCACTTGCTTTTCTTACATAGAGTACGTCTCAGGCTATTCTTTTTCTGTCTACTCAATGGATTTTTTTCCTACACATGACCACTAATTAATATATATAGCCAATATTTTGTCATATTTCATAGGTAAAATAAGTTTCTTTGCTGTTGGTTGTCCACAGTGCTGCAATTCCAGGCAGCACACTATCTTACCAAGCCCTGTTACTTCTGATCACATCTGGGATTGCCCACCTTCTGAAAGACAGGCCTCCTTATAGTTGATGTAGGCCTTTACCAGCTGTTAAGAGTTATGGAGTTAACAAGACAGCATCAGTTCGGCGTATCAGCCAATGATTTAGATGAGGCTGGTGTAATCTAGAGAGTAATGCTGCCGGAAGCACCTAGGGAAGCAGAGTGGACACGGTGCCAGTGCAAAAACCAGAATGCTTGGAAGATGGTCAGGACGCAGTTCAGAACCAAGGTGCTAGGCCCAGTGTGTCCTTTCCTGTAAACTCCGGAGTTTGTATGCATTCCCTAGTACCTTTGCCTGTAACCCCACGTTATTCCATAATGTGGAACGTCCACTTTGTACTTGTTATTTTTCCTGATGTTGTTTTCTTAGTCTCAGAAATTTAGTGACGTCTAAAAGGAAATGGCGTCTGGGCTGTAGTTCCCTGTGTTCAGGGTGTCATCACTGGACTCTCTGTTCTTAGGGCTTCTGCTTAGGGAATGTGGTTGCTCAAGAGGCTTTGGCAGCAGATTTTGTTTTTGTTTGCTTGCTTGCTTGAGAGTTTTGCAGTACAACCTAAGCTGGCTTGCCTTCTCCATCCTCCTGCCTCACCCTTGGTAAGGCTGGGGTTACGTGTGTGTGCCATTGTGCCTGTTCCTGCAAAGCCCTCACATTGCACGTTCCTGAAGATTTTCTTCTTTTAGTAAGCGTGAGCAGGTTTACTGAGAAGTGTTTTGGGTTACCAAGCAGACAATTTATAGAAACGAGTATTGAACAACAGTTGTTAGTAGCCTCCCTGGCATTAGGAAGGTCAGCTGTCCAGTTGCCATGTTTAGGAAGTGACTAAAAATTCTGACTGCTGTTAAGGGTTCAGAGAGTACTTCAAGGCTCACACTGGAAATGGAGAAGCTGGAAACAGAATTGGTGACTCAGAAGCCAGCCGGCTCATTTACATAACCATTTGGCAACCGTTAGAAGGGGAGGAGGTAGCTGAGGCCTGGAAGCTAGCCCAGGAGGATCTGAGTAGGAAGGGCCAACCTGCAGGTATCACTCTTGTTTCTTGTACTTTGAGAATGGTTATGACAGCTTCAACTTCAATAAAGGCAGGAGGTTAAATAAACCATTTGAAGACAAATGCCAGAGTAATAGAAAGAGGGCTTATAAAGCTTCTTACTATTTATATAAAAATGAAATATCAAAGAGTTAGGTACATGTACAAGGGGATTTTGTCTTCCACTTAGCTGGTTCTAACTCATAGAAGCCGTAAGAAATGAAGCCGTGTTGAAGAGTGGCTGGCCCTTCGAGAAGGCTAACATCACACTGAACAGGGCTCCTAAGGCTTTCTAAGTGTTGTGTCGTTAAGAGTCAGGAGGAAAACTCTGCAACACAGGAGTCTTGTTCACAATACAGATGGTGGTAGGCATATGGGACTCTGCAAAGATTAAAGTAATTTTAACTGAAAGCTGTTCCTCCCAGACCCCAGAGCTCGGGTTGTTCACGGCGAGCACAGGCCAGCGTGTATGGGCGGCCATGTCCAGGTTACCATTTCCAAGGTACTTGCTCGTTGCTCACACTGTAGGCTTCTAGGCTCCCACACCGCCGGAGTGGTTGTTTGTATTGTGGAGATTGAGAAGGATATCAATCCTTCGTAGGTGGGAGAGCATCTTTGAGAAGCAGCCAGGTTTCAGTTGCCAGCTTGTGTTTTTTCTGACGCTGAGAATTGAACTCAGTGTCCTCACCCTTGTGAAGTAAGTGCTCCACCACCAAGCCACATTCTGTACTGTAGTTCCCAGCTTCTCCTCTCTTCCTCACAGTCTCAGAGCTCACTAGCACACTTCCGTTCAGGTTCATTTTTAGATTAGCCAGACTTTTAAAACTCATACTGGAAACACAAGTACCGTTCATAGTATTCTCTTTGAAATACCATTTCCAGGCTGGAGAAGATGGCTCGGCAGTTAAGGACACTTGTTGCTCTTCCTGAAGGTCAAAGTTCATGTCTCAGCACCCATGTCAGGTGTTTCACACCATTTGTAAGTCAAGCTGCAGGCAATTAACATCTTCTTTCGGCCTGTGGGCTAAAGTGTACACATTGTACCCATGTATGTGCATACACATACACACAAACTTTAAAAAAGAAAAATGTTTCATAATGTTTTAGCATTGGGAGATGGCTCCATAGATAATCACTTGCTGTGCAAGCCATGAGGATGCAACTCTAACCCTTCTAGCACTTGCATTAAAAGCTGGGTGTAACGGTATCAGATTTTAAGCTCTGGGAAGCAGGAACAGTTGGATCCTGGGGCTAATTGGCTAGAGATGTCTAACCATTCGGTGAAGTCTGTTTGGTGAGAGACCCCATCTGAAGAAACCAGACAGAGAGAGATTGAGGATGATTGCCTGATGTCTCTGTCTTCTGTTCAGGTGTGCATGGACACACACCTGCACATGCACACAAAAGAAACAGTTTGTCTTAATTTTTAAGCAGTTAACATTGAAACATCTTTGCTAAAGAATAGGCTTTTATAGAAACTTACCCACACATGGATGGTGGTGGCTCATGTCCTTTAATTCCATGGAGGTGGAGGTAGGCATATTTTTGAGTTCAAGGCCAGCCTGGTCTACAGAAGTTCAGGACAGACAAGGTAACACAGAGAAACCTTGATTGGAAACTAAAAACAAAAATATTTAAAAACGAAGAAGAGTTCTGGAACTCACAGAAGATCATGTCTACTGTGATGAATGAGAGAGCCCTAGCTGCAGATAATTTTTGGTGAAAATCATCTAGAGCCTGGATAAAGATGGGCTACAGGAAGACAGCACAGATGAGAGAGAGGGTGTCAGAGAAGGTGTAGGCAGTGTTGGGTCTAGCCCAGGCCCTGTCAAACTGACGCTGTCAGCATCTGAGTCCCTGCGGGCTCAGTGAACCAACAGGCTTGTCTGCTTGCACCTGATGTTTCCTGGTGCGAAGGAACTGTATTGCTGTGCTTGTGGGGTGCGCTAACCCTTTAACACTGGCTAGTTACTATTCTGAGACTATGAAGTCCCTTAGTCATAAATACGGGCATCCACTGTGGCCAGGGAAAACCGTGGCATGTTACCCTTGGACTATACTGTAATGAGCGGTGCTCCACGGAGCTCCTTGGCATGTCACTGAGACATCCCACTCGGGCTTTTCTTCCACTGGAATCAACTAACTGATACCTGAGGCCCATCCCCTACAGAGTCCCATCCCCCACAGAGTCCCATCCCCCACAGATGCTTGTTTCATGGCCTGGGTGACTGTGATCGGTAGGAAGTGCCTTTTGCTCCTCTCTGGAGCTCCCTGGAGACAAAACAGTCCCTGTCCTAGAACACACCCAGTCAGTTTCCAGAATACTGTCAACAGATAGGCACCATGGGAGCATGGGCGACATTTAGATACAGAGACTGCTGTTCCACTAGCTAATCAGAGGATTTAGGGAAATGCAACACTAGAGATTAAGGGTTTTTGTTTGCATTATTATTATTATTAATTATTTTTCTATGTTACTAGTATTTCAGTTTTTAAGAGTATGGTGTGAAATCAGTTTGCTTTCAAAATTGTCACATTCTAGGATTCTGTTGATAATGGTACAGACGTGGGTAGCTGAAGGTGACAAGTAGAGCTGTTGAGATGGGTGGTGATGATGACTAGAACTGTGTCACTGTGCCGAGGACAGTGCTCAGTCGCTATCGGAAGGTCACAGGAAGAGTGACTGGGTGGCTAATGTGGACTAAACACATGCTGTGTCAAATAAGGGGTTGAATTGCCTCAATCCCTCAAAACTCGCACCAGCCACCATTAAGGAGAGTAGCATCTGTGCTGGGTAACAGTTAAGACACAGCCCTTCCCGTTTGTACAGTGTCCCTGGTGTTGCAAAGCAGCTTTGAGTAACAGCCAACCTCTCCTGGGGCACTGTGGAGAGGCCTGCAGAGAAGCAGAGTGTGGCAGTTTGTAAAAGTTGTGGGAAGAACTTCTTCAGTTAGATACCTAACACCATGTTGGTTGCACATCTTGCTGAGTTAATTCTCTGTGGGCTGGGGAGCCCTCCAGCACAGCCAGGGTGGAAGGGCACCTAGGCACCTTGTGTGCTAGTGTGTGCTTATAATGCCAGCTCTTGAAACAGTTGTCCTGAGTTTGAGACCAGGTGGGGCTAACTAGTGAGTCCCTGCCTTCAAACAGAGAGCTGTACATCTGAAAGGAAGGCTCAGTTAACATTTTGCTAAGTCATTTCTCCAGCACCTCATAAAAAATACAGAATTGGGCCAGGTCCGGTGGTGCTCACCTTTAATCCCAGTACTTGGGAGGCAGAGAGAGTCCAGATCTTTGTGAGTTCAAGATCAGTTTGAGTGCTGGGATTAGAGCCAGTGATACTGAATTTCAACAGCAGATTTTTGGGCCTTTTTAAAAAAATCTTTTTAATTTCAGTTTTAAGGCACTTGGCTGTCAGTCTGTTAGTGTGGCTCTCACTGTAATTGCTACGTATAATCTGTTTTGTAGTACACTTTTTAAGTGTGTGCATGCAAGCATGGTGTGTGCATGTTTATGGTCATCAGAGGTCAGAGAAAACTTCATGGAGTTAGTTCTGCCTTTGTGTGGGCTCTGGGGATAGAACCCAGCATGTCAGCCTTTGATGGGAGCCTCTTTCCCACTGCGGCTGTGATTTTGTTTAAAAAGATCACAAAAACTCATTCTTCAGGAAATACTATGTACATATAGTGCATTAAAAAAATCCATAAGATTTTTATGGAACTAGAGAGATGGCTCAGTGGTTAAGAGTACTTACTGGCTGCTCTCCCAGAGGTTCTGAGTTCAAATCCCAGCAACCACATGGTGGCTCACAACCACCTGTAATGGAATCTGATGCCCTTTTATGGTGTGTCTGAAGACAGCGACAGTGTACTCATATACATGAAATAAATAAATAAAATTTTTAAAAATTCACAAAGTCCCTCAGAAGGTCATAAAGTGAGTGACTTTGTCATGTCTTGAAACACAAGGCGGTTAATCGGTGAGCATTCCCTAGAACCACTTAGCTGCCTTTCCCTTGGGGAAACCAGAGTCTGAATGACCGGAAGTCTGGCTAGTGGCACCTCTGCTCCCTGCCTCTCTGCCAGTCAGTCCTAGACTGCTCTGTGGATTTGCAATTAGTCCATAGCTAAGCAGGTAATCAGCTTCTGCAGATAAATATAGGCTTCTCTTTTCTGAGGTGTGGGGGTGCACAGGGGAGACCAGAGGTTGTCTGTGGAGTTGGTTCTGAACTGAAGGGCAACAACAAGGTTGTCAAGGCTGAACAAGTGCCTGCCACTCAGAGCCATGTTGCCATCCTCGGTTGAATTAGTTACTTTTTGGTGTTTGAAATTGTGAGTTCTTTATATTGGGGACTATTATGAATGCTTATGAATGCCTGGTAGATTTTCTCCAGGGCTGTGGGTTGGCTTTCCACAGATCATTGCTTCCTGAGTGCAGAGGCCTTTTCCTCAGTGCTCTGGGGTCTTGCTGTTACTTTTGGAGCAGTGACGGGTTTTTTCAGAGAGTTTGCTCTTTACCAATGTCTGGAAGTGGCTTTGCCCCTGTAGTTTCAGAGTTGTAGATCTTGCAGTGGCATTTCACTCATTTTGACTGTGCTTCTGTGTGTGGTCTGAGGTAGAGGTAGATGCCCGTACTCACCCTTTCTGGGTTGGTCATGGTAGTAGTGGGGCCTGCTCCAAGGCTCAGCGTGGCTCCCCACTGAGCGGCACAGACACTGCTCGGCCTGCGCATTTCTAGGTCGTCAGTACAGGTTTTGAAGACACTGCCCTTTCCTCCTTGAATGTCCTTGGTACACTTTTCAGAGTCATTTCCCGTGGATTTGGTTTTTCTGGGCATCTCACCTCAGTCTCTGTCAGTGGGCTTGTTATTACAACAGCACTGCCCTGACTTGGCGTTTGTAGAGCCGGGACAATGTGTGAAGGTTGAGCTCCCCAGCTTAGTTCTTTTAATGGCTCTTTTTGCTGTTTGGAGTCCTTGAAGGCCCCACAGCACTCAGACGAGCTTTCTGTTTCCAGAGAGCGTGTCGTTGGCTTTGGTAACCGAGTGCTGAACCTGTAGCTCATGCGGGTCGGGCTGGTATTGCAGTCTGTTCATGGATAGCATTTTCTGCTTTCTGTGGCTTCCATTGCCACCTTTGTAGTTTTCCTTGTGAGCTTTTCACTGAGTTTGGTCACCACTTCAGCACCTTATCTTTGTAAATACTTTGTAAATGAAACTTTCTGTTTTTCTCTTCAGATACTTGGATCTCTACAGTGGTTTCATATGTTGACTTCGTATCCTACTCTGCTGAAGTCTTCGTTCTGAGATTTTGTGTGGAGCTTGTATGTGGAGGTGGGATAGGGAGAGACACCCTGGGTAGGCCTTTACCCCACCTGTCAACGTTGGGCACCAAACCCAGGGTCTTGTAATAAACTGCAGGTGCTGAGATGTAGCCGAGCCTTCCCCAGGTTTTCTGTATCACTGGGAAGATACATTTATGTTGGCTTGTTTTTCTATGAGATTTTAAAAATTTCCTTTTCTTTCATGTTTGCTGGACCCTCCTTTCCATGGACAGGGTTGTTCTTGCTTTTCCTGATATTCAGGAAAATTGCCTGGACTTCCTGGGAGTGTGGTGTCTGTCGTGCTTATGTGGCTTTAGTTTGCTGAGGCGGTCTCTAACCCTGGGCAGTCTCTAACCCTGGGCAGTCTCTAACCCTGGGCAGTCTCTAACCCTGGGCAGTCTCTAACCCTGGGCAGTCTCTAATGGGCAGTCTCTAATCAACCCTGGGCAGTCTCTAACCCTGGGCAGTCTCTAACCCTGGGCAGTCTCTAACCCTGGGCAGTCTCTAACCCTGGGCAGTCTCTAACCCTGGGCAGTCTCTAACCCTGGGCAGTCTCTAATCCTGGGCAGTCTCTAATCCTGGGGCAGTCTGTAACCCTGGGCAGTCTCTAATCCTGGGCAGTCTCTAACCCTGGGCAGTCTCTAACCCTGGGCAGTCTCTAACCCTGGGCAGTCTCTAACCCTGGGCAGTCTCTAACCCTGGGCAGTCTCTAATCCTGAGGCAGTCTCTAATCCTGGCTTCCTGCGCTTTTTAAAACTGTGAAAATGTGTGCTACTTTGAAGGGTTTTGGTCTGAGTCAGTTTGTGCACACGAGTGCAGGTCCTGTATAAACCAGAATAGGGAGGGATCAAATCCTCTGGAGCTGACGTTACAGGCGGCTGTGAGCCACCATATCTCAGTGCTGGGGACTGAATATAGGTCCTCGAAAAGAGAGTAGTGGTTTTCCAGCCCTGTAAAGTGAGTTCTGTACACTGTATTATAAGATTTACCACCATTACATGGGATTTATTTCTGGACTACAAGGATGACTCAATATTGAAACTGATCATTGCAGCTTGTCCCCCGAGCATAAAGAGTGACAGACAGTGATAAGTTCAGCTGACACAAACACTTCCCAACACTCAATACCCTGTTCTAACAGGAACACCCAGTTAACCAAAAGTAGAAGGAAGCTACCTCAACAGAAGTGAAGCTTCATTCGGAAAATCCACAGTGAGTGTCTCCCTTAATGATGAACTTGACACAAGCTAGAGTCATCAGAGGAGGAGGAGCCTCAGTTGAGGAGACCTTCCATGAGATCCAGCTGTGGGGCATCTTCTCAGCGATCAGTGCGGGAGGGCCCAGCCTTTTGCGGGTGGGGCCATCCCTGGGCTGGTGGTCCTGGGTTCTATAAGAAAGCAGGCTGGGCAAGCCATGGTGAAGCAAAGCAGTAAGGAGTGCCCTCCATGGTCCCTGCATCAACTCTTGCTTCCAGAATCCTGCCCTCCTTTGGTTCCTTTCCTGACTTCCTTCAGTGGTCATGCCATGGAAGTGTAAGCTGAACTAACCCTTTCCTCCCCAACTTGCTTGTTGGTCAATGTTTCACCACAGCAACAGAAACCCTAATTAAGCACCTAAAGATTAGGAACAAGATGTCTACAGTCACCTCATATTTTCTCTCTAAAATTAATTCCTAGACTGGATGTGATTACATTTGTCTTTAATCTCAGCACTGGAGAGGCAGAAACAGGCAGACAGAGCTCAGTGAGCTCAAGGTCAGCCTAGTTTATGTAGTGAGTTCTAGGAGAGCTACATAAAAAAACCTTGACTCAAAAAAGAAACAAAAGGGGTTGGGGATTTAGCTCAGTGGTAGAGCGCTTGCCTAGCAAGCGCAAGGCCCTGGGTTCGGTCCCCAGCTCCGAAAAAAAAGAATAAAAAACAAAACAAAAACAAAAATTCACAGAGATTTTTGTATAATTAAAGTAGATGTGTTCCCAACAGGAAGTAAACTCAGTAGTCGAGGAATTTATGCCTCATTCTTTGACATGATCTGTCTTTCTGCTTCATTGTAATGTTTCAGTGAGTATGTGTGCACGCGTCCCATAGCCTGTGTCTGGAGATCAGAGGAGGACAGTTTGTGGGGCAGTACTGTCCAGTGTCCGCCCCCAACCTTACTTTAAAGATTCTTTTTCTTTTGCTTTAAGTGATCCCCTACCCCCCTAATATATAGTTATTTGGTCTTGATCTAAAGTGATGTTTTCTCTCCCAGAAAAGACCGGTTTTGTGTTGCCAATGGTAGCTTGCTCTGGCTGACTTGTCTCTGTGGTTCCTATTTAGTTTTTGTGTTGGGGGGGGCAGTTACAGTTTAACATAATACGAATAAATTTATTTCTTACATTTTAAAAATGCAGCTCAGAGAAGGTGTCTGTTGAGAAGGACTCAAGCAAGAATAAATGTATATTCTGGAGAAACAAACTAGTGTGGCTGGGTGGCACCAAGGTGACAGTCTGCAGGGTCCTGGGCCCAGTGCTTTATTCTTGGCCGTTCAGTCACGTGTTCCCCTCAGGAGTGTTAGGGTGTTTTTTGATTTCCTGCTGCCTTAGTTTTTGGTGCATGAGTGTGTTTATGTGTGTATGCACACTTTGGGAGTCGGTTCTCTCCTTCCACTCTGGGTCCTGGAGTCCGAACCCAAGCTGTCAGCAAGCACTTTTACCTGCTCAGCCATCCTGTTCGCCCTCCTTGGTGTATTATTTATTCTGTTCACCCTCTTTCTCCAGGTTCACTGCAGGGGCCACACTGGAACTCTTCCTGTAGCCTTTCAGCTGGTCCTCACTGCTTCTTTGTAACAGTTGCCTTCCTGAAACACAACATACACTGCCCTGTTGAGCATCTTATGTTTGCCTTGACACAGGATATTAGTCTGGTCCTAAAACTTCATTTTTCTACCTCACCTCGCTCTGACGTGTGTAGTGTCCTGTCCAGTTCCTATTCATGCCCTGTGCACCCTGCAAACCCCCAACCCCCAATTACTTCCGGCTTAGGCGACCTGTTCTCTTGTTTTAGAACTCTATGTTCTGTGATGTTCCTTGTTGTGTCTCCCCATGATGCTGCTCTCCTTTCCCTGGGACTAGATACCACTTTTCCACATGCCTTCCACAATCTAGTGACCTGTGAATCACTCGTGCACCTGATGGACCCTGCCCCTCTGTCTCACTGCTTCCAACAACCAACCAGAATTCTGTACTGGATTGCTTGCTTCTCTGACTCTGACTCGAGGAAAAAGACTTTGGGAACCAGATGCTGATTACTGGCGATGCAGTGAGCACCCTCAGCAGAAAGGGGGGCAGCTTTGCTCTTCAGGATGTGCTACAACAGTGCCTTAGGGATGTTGCACAAGCCCGGTACTTGCCACCCTGTGGATAGATAGGGTGTGGCTGTGTTGAGGTGTATAGTCAGCTTTAAGGGCTGCTAGGTAGCTTGCTTTTGTTTCTGTATCACTAAGAACTTGATGAATAGATTAGACTGTTGTATATGATGGGTATCTCTTTGGACATGGTAGGAAACTGACTTACTGGTTGGAATGGGAAAAGCAGCTGAAAGTTATGGTAGTTGTGGAGAGCCAGGGGTGGGTGACTCAGCTCTTCTCTGAACCTGTCCATGTGATGTCTGTTTATCCTCAGGGTGAGTTCTCTGGGAGTCAGATTACACAGCAGGCAATGTTGACTTAGCCTGCTCAGCCATGATCTAAATATAACTGTGTGGTTATTGTTTTGTTTTTATATTTTGTTTAGCATTGCAAGATGGACGTCATATTGGAGACCTAGTATTGATTGTTTTCTAAATGATTGTATCTTCCTCTTGTACTGTTGCTCTCCTGTTCACATTATGATGGGACGTTTAAATACAGAAGAGTAGTGGAAGATATTCCTTTTATCCTCCGGAAGGCAATTCAGTGCCCTGTCATGTGTTTTCTACTCAGACTGCCTGTTAGTTCACTCCCTGATGCAGTTGTTAAAATTTATATAGGAACTCTTTTCCTCGAGAGGTGCTGTTGTTGCTGGATGTCCTTGCCACTGAATTCTGTGAGTCTCTTCTCTGTGCAGAGTTTCCACCCCATGAGCTGAGTGTCCACATGCTGTGAGGGCAGGAGCCCTGAGAAGCCTGAGCTCATAATCACACTTGCTCATTCATCTGGGGGACGAGGAGTCCTTACGGTTGACTTCTCTTTGACCCTTGGGAGTTCCTCCTGCTCTTCGAGGTTCAGCATGGGTCCCCCATTAACATGAGTTCCTCCTGCTCTTGGAGGTTCAGCATGGGTCCCCACTAACATGAGTTCTATATCTCTTGAAAGGCAGAGGAGACCTGGATTCATAGGAAGGAAGTGGAGTATTGTGGTTGCCTAGAGCTTGACTCAGTGGGGTGTTGGCTCACCGTGCTGGGCTGCTCACCTACACTGTGCACACTGCCCGATGCTGTGTGAAAAGACAGCACACCGTGCACCGAGCAGTGCGTTTCATGAGTTATTATTGTTTTACTCTGAGACAGGAGTCTATGTATCCCCGCTGTCCTGGAACTCATTGTGTATACCAGGCTGGCCTTGAATTCACAGAGATCTGCCTGCCTCTGCCTCCTTAGATCTGGGACTAGAGGTGTGTGCCACCACACCCAGGTCATTTCCTGTTTTAGGAGAATGTTAGTCAAACCTGAGAAGCTATTTTCCAGCGTCACATGGTTACACTGTCCAAAGTGACTTCTATTACAGCACTCTTCAGTTAATGCAGTCCTTAGGAATTTTGTGCTAACTTAGAATGGCATTTTTCTTGCTTGTCTTGGGATTGGTTTCACACCCATGGAACCTGATTTGGACACATTTGAAAGGTGCCTCTAGGTTAGATGTGGTCCCATATACACTCCTTTCTTAATTGATGGATCACATATTGGTCCTATTGGATTATTAAAACGTCTGAGCCTGGGGAAATAAGATGGTGGCTCAGTAGGTAAAGTGCTTGCTGCCAAGCCTGATATCTTACCTTGCATCCCACACCTACATAGGAGACGGAAGGAACTGACAGCCACAGCTTGCTCTGACCTCCTAGTGTGCCATGGTGTACACAGGGCACACGTGTAATACACAATGTGCTTTTTAAAAGCTTCTAAAAAACGTCTCAAGGTTAAACGTTGTGCTGAATTAATGCTTTGTTTCAAATAACAAACAATGAAGCTTTAGGTCGACCCAGGCACTGCACACTTACATTCAGATTTGATGACAGGAAGAGAGGTGGCTGTTGCTCTGGCTTCAGCAAACTTCCCTGGCCACACCGACTGCCATGTGAAGACTGTGGACCTCTTCTGGAGTCCGTTAAGTGCCTGTGCTGTTCCTGTTGGCAGTTGGGGCACTTTGGTTTTGTTTTTAAGTGATACCTCTTTGTTTGTAAAATGAGAAAAGATTTGCTTGCTTTCTTTCTTTTAATGATTTTATTTATTTATGTATGTGAGTACACTGTAGCTGTCTTCAGACACACCAGAAGAGGGCATCGGATCCCATTACAGATGGTTGTGAGCCACCATGTGGTTGCTGGGATTTGAACTCAGGACCTCTAGAAGAGCAGTCAGTGCTCTTAACTACTGAGCCATCTCTCCAGCCCAAAGATTTGCTTTCTAAAATGGGAAAATAGTGTCTCTTGCCTTACTTCTCAGTCCATCCTTGCAAATGAAAGCTACGAGCTGTTCCTCATAGCCCTCTGTAGTTTTGATAGTTAAAGTGATTGTTTCTGTGGTGTTGTCATGGAACCCAAGGCGTTAGGTGTCTGGCAGATCTCTGCCATTAGATATAGACCCAGTGTCTTTCTTCCACACTCTGCCTTGCTAGTTTCTTTTTTCTTTTTCTTTTCTTTTCTTTTTTTTTTTTTTTTGAAAATTTTTTTAGATATATTTCTTTATTTACATTTCAAATGTTTTTCCCTTTCCCAATTTCCTGTTCATAAACCCCCCCATCCCTCTCCCACTCCCCTGCTTTGCTAATTTCTAAATTCAGACAAGATACCAGTAAGTTGCTAAGACTAGCTTGAAGTTATTTCATAGCCTTGAACTTGGACTCACATTTCCGTAACACATTTCTGTTGCCCTGGTGCTGATATATATGTACATTTAGCTAATTCTTTGAAGATTAACCATCTCCCCAGGCATGGTGGTGCACACCTTTAATCCCTGCACTTGGAAGGCAAGAGGCAGGCGGATCTCTGTGAGTTTGAAGCTGGCCTGGTACGTTCCAGGACAGACAAGGTACACTAAAAAACAAAACAAGACAAAGCAAAAACGAAAAAACAACAAAAACTAACCCTTCAGAAGTGTAGAATGTTCCGTTTGAGGTTGTTGGAAATGTGGATTTTGTCTGTAGACTGCATTCCTGGACACGCAGTTTTGAGGTCAGGAGGTCAGTGTTGTGAAGATTGGGTGTTACCCAGCAGCTCTTGGGAAGTCAGCAGTGAGACTGCTCAGTCCCGTAGTGACCGTTCTCGTGCATAGCAGTAGTGCGTTTTGTCCTCTTGGTATTATTTACTTAATTGCCTTAAAAACGAGAAATGTTTTACTTCCAAGCTAAGTGCAGCAGGGGCTGTCTGAGGGATTTCGGTCATCCTGGTTTTTGTCACCTGAATGTGTTGTTTTCATTGTAAAGGCAGAAAGTCGAGCCGGGCAGTGGCAGTGCACACCTTTGGTTGCAGCACTCAGGAGGCCAAGGCAGGTGGATGTCTGAGTCTGAGCCAGCCTGGGCTACACAGAGAGACCATGTAGGGGGGTGGACGTGGAAAATCCATCTTAGTCCCATGTGTGGGTTCCGTGTGTCTGTCAGAAGTCGTGGTAACTCATGTGTGGTTTCCCTTTTTTCTCATCTGCCAGTGGACCCCCTCTCCCCCAAACCTCAGATTCTGTTTGTCATAATCACTGTTTAGAAATAATTACGACAGGCTTGAAAGGCCTACGTAAGCGACTGAGGAGCTGTGCGGTCGGCCCGTCCTTTTCAGCCTGCCCTTGTCTAGCAGTTATCTAGGCCCGCACCCAAGCTCATTGAAACATAACGCTGAGGGAAGTCTGAGCATTCCTTCCTCTATGACAACAGCAGACTAGCCTCACTGGCCATAGGAAGTACGCCTGGGCACTCCTTGGAGTCCTTTTTCTTTTCTGTATTGTAGTACCAGGTAATACATCTGAGGGCCTCGTAAGTGCTAGGCTGTTGTCCTACACTGAATTCCACCTTGTGTATACCCATGTTGACTTCGAAAGTCATTATAAAGGGAGAGTTCTCAAAACTGTTAGTAATTCTTAAAATGATACTTCACCGATCTATCCCCAGCCAGGTCAAAGATGGTTTCCACTGGTACTGGCAAGATAGCTCAGTGTGTAAAGGGATCTGCTGCCAAGCCTCATGAACCAAAAGTTCCATTCCCAAGATATACACGGAGGAAAGAGAACCAAGCCCTAAGCCCCTCCCTCGTGTCCGCAGCGACACAGGACTACATTGGGAGGAGTGCTCCCACCCTAGAATACTGGAACATGATGTAAAATCCAGAAGAGGATGTTTGCAGAGGAGTGAGAGGTCGGTGGTTAAGGGCAAGCATTACTCTTGCATAGCGCCCATGACCCAGGACCCACACTGGGTGGCGCACCACTGTCCATAACTCCAGCTCCAGGGAGTGCAACACCCTCTTTTAGATTCTGCAGTTCCTAGACTCAAACATTGCATGTGCCACACACAGACACAAACTCACACAGTGAAAAAAAAAATGACTGTTGAAAAGGGTCCTTTGTTGAGTCGTTCAGATACTTTTTAGTAAAACACAGTAGTGAGTTGAGTCAGTGAAGAAACTGGATTAATCATTCATGGACAGGAAGTAAATAAGGGCTACGGAGGCTTCTTTTCCTTCTACTGCTCAAAGCACAGCAGGGGGATAAATGGCCAGGGAGATAGAGGTTGGCAGAACTCCCTCACCCTGTGCCATTGACAAACACCACCCTGTTGCTGAAGGCACGGTAGCTTATGTTGAAAGAGAACAGTTTATGTGCCTGCCCCAGATATTGCGTTGTATATGGGTGTATGCCTGCACCAGACTAAGCTTTGTATGTGAGTGTGCGTGCCTGCATCACACACTGCTTTGTGTGCGTGTGCGTGCACACGGCATGCCTTTTCTAGATGTCGTGTGTCACGTCTGTTTGTATTTGTGTGCCTGCACCAGACACGGCTATAGACAAGCCTGGCTTGTATGCGGTATGAATTGACTCTGTACATACATTCACTGTAAATATTTAAAAGGAAAAGGATTTGGGTTTTTTTTTTTTAAGATATGTTTAGAGCAGGAGCCTAAACTACAGGAAAAATGAAAAAGTATTAGTGTAATTGTTGTGATAAGAAATATGCAGTGGGGTGGTAGGTACCTGTGATTGCTATGTGCCAAGATGGACCCTGAGAAATGACACCATGCAACATATCTGGTGCCACCTCTGAGGGAGGGAAGAGGTGTGGGAACCTGGGGAAGGGACAGGAAGACAAGTGGATATGGAGATGGGCAGACAGACAGGGAGCAGAGAGAGCTGGGGCAACCTGCGGTGGCACATTAAAAACAACATGGACAGTTCCTTTGGCTAGATGGGTGAATGCCATTACCCGTCCCCGAATGTTAATCCATGCTCCCCTCTTCTGATGACTACGTGTGTGTGGCCTTTGTTGGCTGCTGTGTTGAAGACATTATTAAAATCTTGACTGGTCGTCACTGTGGCTGTCGAGCATCTCTCCAGCATGGTCCATGAAGAGGCAGTGGCTTCCTTTTCTGTTGTGAAAGCACAGAGAACTTGGAGAGTCCGAGGTTGAGCAGGAGAGCCTCTCTGCCTTTGTTCACACACGGCACCTCAGTCTGCTGAGACAGCCTTTGCTGTCTGTCTAGGCTGGCCTCAAACTTCCAGTTGTTTTACCTATGCCCTTCATGTGCAGGATTTCAGGTTTCACCTCCATGCCAGCTTTGATACTGTGTTTTCAGACATGTGAGGAAATACTTTTTGATCAGTATTAGCCAAAATTGATATAAAAAAAAATCCACATGTATTTTTAAAAAGTTGATGTTCAGTGTAATGATGCAAAGAATTTTTGGTAAGATAAAAAATAAACCTGAACCAGCTCAGTTTCATCTAATTATTAACTAAATATTCATGACCAGGTAACTGCTCTGTAGTTGAGTTTGTGGCTAGACTTCGTAGACTTCCAATAAGGAAAGAATGGAAGGTGGTTTAGCCTTCTGTCTCTTAGGGAACTGGCTGGGGAGAGGGCCACTGTGTTGAAGCATTGCCTAGCACCCTTTGGCCTCAGTTCCCCTCCTGCACAACATGCACACACACACACACGCTCACACACACATATATACCCGAAGTTGATATAAGTCCCAGCAGACCCTTTGCACTCCTCATGTGACAAAATTGTACCTAGATGTGGGTTGCTGATAGCTGTCAGGAGGCGTCCACTACTACTTACCTTTAGTTGTTGAACGTTATGATAACGTTAAAACTTGAAAACAGAGCTACAGACCACAGTGCAGACCACTCTGCAAGCTTTTAAAAAGTGTTGGATTTGAGTTGCTGTGTCATATTTTTAAAAAATATGCTGTTGTTTTGCCGTTCTGACAGACCCCTTATCCCTCTGGACAGAATGCAGGTCCAGCCACATTGGTCTATCCTCAAGCCCCTCAGACAATGAATTCACAACCTCAGGCCCGGTCTCCGGTAAGTAAGCAGAGGTGGTTCTCACGCCTCCGTGTAGCTGCTGTGATCTTTTAGTGAATGCTCACTTTGCTCTGGGGAGGACTTACCATCACCATCATCATTAGCGCCTCTACACTGTCCCTGCTGTGACTGCTTAACATTTGCCTTGGCAACAACTTGGCCAGTGCTAGTTCACGTTTCTTAGAGAGGAGAAAGCAGAGCTGGTTCATTCAGGTTTTCCTCCTTAAGTTCTGAATGTTTTACTTGTACTGTTCAGAATTCAGAAAAGTAGACTATGATGCTGTTAGCAGCAAACTGGGTTTGATTGGTCAGCCTCAGACTTGAGTGCTGTGGGAAGAAGGGTTTCTGAAGCTGTGTCACCAGAGGGTCTAACCATTCGACAGTGTGACCACGTGCATGCTGTCCACCCCAGCCTGTTCCTCTCTTCAGTGGTGCCATACAGATGTGAGTGCAGTCATCCCTGCTCACCCTCATGTGGATTGCAACACGTCTAAGATGGACTGCAGGCCATCCTCCTGTCTCACAGTGCACAGTGGCTTCTGCTCTCCAACCCTGAGCGTCGTCTCCTTCCCTGCATGAGTAGCTTTGGGCAGAAGGTGTCTCTGTATCATCTCATGGTCCCTCACGTCCCCCTTGTACTTGAGTTCTGTGGATCTTGGATACAGGGATCTTCTTTTTGCACCCCCAACCCTGCTTTGTGCTTGTAGCACAGGAAGGCCATCGCATTAGCTCCTGCTCATTGGATTTCATGCATGAAGTTTGAATTGTTGAAATGTTCCAGAGACTTGCTTAAAGAGCTAGGAGAGTCTAGGCTGCACAGAGTGGCCTGTCTTTCTCACCTCTTCCTGCCTTCCTCTCCCTTGGTGCCTTCTTCTCCAACATCCTGTTCTTAGATCCTGGTTCTCCCCAGTGGTTGGACGAACCATTTTTAGAGTTGTGGAACATTAGACATTGTTGCCTGTTTGCTTGTCTCCTTTTTTGCTGAAATGGTGAACCCCCCATGTCTGGTGCAAGTTTTGTTCTGAGAGTGGTTTGGGAATGTGGATACTTGGCTACTGGAGTGGGCCTGAGACCACAGCAGGCCCCACCCCATCCTAATTTTTAAGCATGGATGTCATGGTGAGCTCTTACTGTAGAGAACTCTGTGGCCCTCTCCCCTAGCCCCATTTAAATGATGGGGAAAGCCAGTCAGAGTGACATTACATGGTTAGAGCTTGGCGCAAAACCCGAGTGAAGAGCTGCATCTCTAAACCAGTTTTCTCGACAGCCCAGCAGAGCAGTGCCAGTACACTGCCCAGACCACTGGAAGAGGAGGAAGGTTTTGGAACAGACCCCCGTTTACAGGTCCCTGGCTGGAAGAGGCTGGATAAAATACTGCATTGTAAGCAATATGACAAACTGTACTTCTTGCCGGCAGCGGTGCCGTGGGCACATTATTTCTGACCACATCCACCTTGGCTGATGAACAGATGTACTGACCGCTTCTTCTCTGCAACTCCATCCTGGCACGCTAGTTCCTGCCAGGCACTGTGGGAAAACCGTTACAAATTGGGTGGGTTGTTGTCCATTGGGAATTAGACAGGAATGATTGGGCTTCATTCCCCCCTCATTTTAAATGTAAAGTGAAATGCCCCTTCAGATTTGAATCTAAAAGATAAGTTGAATCTAAAAGAAGAGTTTTAAGGCCTTTTGTCTACCCTTTCTATTTTATAATTGGTTATCAGGGGGACAATTGTCTGTCGTTATCAGCCATTTTTTCCCTGTGGTCATAAACTCCTCAGCTACTATCCTGTTTGCATTTTTTTTTTCCCATCTCCTCTGGTAGTGACCATTATCACCCACATTACTAAAACCCACACATGGCACATTCCATTCCATGCCCCAAAGCAAGGGCAAGACTAGCAGAGGCCAGACTATTCTTGCTTATTGTTTTGGGTCTAATAGCTTTTATTTCATTTGTGTTGGAGCCGGGAGGGTAGACTTGGGGGTGAAGCTTGGCAGGGTGGCATTTTCTGTTTCCATCCCAAGCTGCCATGGTCTCGTCTCCTTCATTCTCCAGTTGCTGGGACCGGCAAGGAGAGGAGTGGGACTGCACTGAGGGGCCTGCAGCTTATTGAGCAATGGCAAACTAATACCATCCTGTTCCTGCTGTAACCGGCCACTGGCCATGCATAGTGTGCCTTGTGCTCTTCTCCCGTCATCTGCTTTTTCAGTCCTACTTCCTGGCTTCAAGTGCCCCTCTCTCCTTCAGGTTCCCTTGCCGTCTGAATTTCCAGTTGATCCATCCTCTCAGAGTTAGGTTCATGACATGGAGAGTCTTGTTCCTCATTTAAATGATGACAAGCTTCCCATCTGCTCCATGTTCTTGATGGACCTCTTCATACTGCAGTTTATTTTTAAAAGGTCTGAGAAAAACAGTGAAGCTATTGGAATCTAATTTCGGTTGGGAACAATTTGGCTTTTGTAGTAATCTGTAACTGTTCCATTGACCATACTCAGTTACCGACTGTGTGCAGCAGGGGAAGGCCATGGGTGGGTGGCGTTAGCCCTGGATCTCAGTTCACTGGGCTGCTTTCCTTTGGAGCTACAGCCTCACCATCTGAAAGTCCTACCTTTTAAAAGAACAAGTTTCTATTTTAATACAGGCCAGCGGTGACTACAGTTTGTTCTGTTGCTTACAGCCATCCAGAGACTGGTAACAGTCCAAAAGACCTCGGGGCCAATGCAAGTAGTCCAGGGATCTTCCAGGGCCTTCGCACGGGCGTGGGGATGGTGTGCTTACGACGGGTGTCTTTTGACTGGAACTCTGTGGTTGTTTAAGTTGGGCTCCTTTAGTAGATCCTTGGAAATGGGGCCTTTCTGCAGAATACTGATGAGACGGGCCCCTGTGTGCACAGCTCCATGTTTGAAGTGGCCTTCTCTCCAGTTTCTTCACATGAGTCACCAGAGATCCTTCCTGCTGCTCTCTACTCTCGTGGCACATTGATGGTATTGCCTCATCTTGAAACTTGATGTCCACAGTGGAGGAGTTAGCTACTCTGTTCTCATAAATAAATAAATAAATAAAATTTCAAAACCTTATGTTCTTTACAGAGGACTCCTAGCTGCCATCTTCTGTCATTCTGAAAAGCCAGTTTGCTAGATTTGTCGGCTTTTCTCACATACCGTGACCAAGCACATAGCATCAAAGCACTCTTGTAAACACTTGATGACCTCGTAGCCTCTGGGGGAGGGTTTCATGTCAGAAATGTGTGGCGTGGGCTCCCACACTGGGATGGGGTGCTCCATGGTCCTGCTGAACATTTTCAGGATAGAATAGCGTAGCAGGGCAGTTAGAAGCTGGAAGCTGCTCCTGTAGGCAAGTGAAGTGCCCAGCAGAGAACAGCTCTCAGTTCTCTGTAGCCTGGCTCCTTGGGGTTATGAAGGCATAGGGGCTTCCACGACACATTTGCTTAGACCATGACGACTATAAATAACGCCGAGTGGTCTGTGCTCAGAACTGTGTTTGTGACATTCTCACTGCTAAAGGAGGGGAGGGGGCTTAATCTTTAGTTGGCTTTGTGTGCTGTATTTTCTCTTGTCTTTTGTAGTTAAAATTATTATTAGGGGCCAGCTTTTGCTCTGATAAATTATTTAGTTCCAGAGGATTTTTGTTTGTTTTGTTTTTGTTTTTCTTTAATCCTGAGAAATTGTTGTGAGAGGTGGAGTGGAAGTGCATGTCACCTGCTGGAAAGGACCGAGGACTCAGCTTTCCTTCTCTCCTGCCCAGTGTGGGGCATAGGCAAGCCCTCCTCAGTGGGGCTTCCAGTGTTTGCTCCTAGTTGCAAATAGAGTTGAAATTTCGTACTTCTTTCCCGTTATCCTCCATCTTAAAATAATGCTATTTTGACTAATCACGTTGGAAATAGATCACCGTTGTTTACTGGCTGTTTGCTTTAGCATGCCTGGTATGCAGCTTTACTAGTTAACTGCATCTCTCTCTCTCTCTCTCTCTCTCTCTCTCTCTCTCTCTCTCTCTCTCTCTCTCTCTCACACACACACACACACACACACACACACACACACACACACACACACACACACACACATACTCTCTCACACTCACACACACCTGTTAGACACCCATTTAAGGGAAACTTCAGTCTTCTTTGCTGTACATTTCCTGTGGGTCTAAGCATCTACCGTGCTTTAGTAATGTAAACCCTTTTTGGTGTCCTCCCGCGGTACACACTTTGTTTCATACAACATATTTGATTTTCATATTCGTTTTAATACAACCAACCACCTAGTGTTTCAAACTTCCCTTTACATCGGGTTTTTCTTTTTGTTTTAAGGCTTTATTTATTCACGCTGTTCTCATGAGGGAGCTCCCAGGCGCTGATAGCTCACCAGCTTTTTCCCAGCTTCTGAATGACAGGGTATCTGGGCGGGCTGTTAACTGTTGGGTCCTGGTGCCTGTCTGTCACTGTCGTGCAGCAAAGCCTGTACTGTTTCGTGTTTTTATTTTCCCGTGTGGGTCTTTACCCTTTAGTTTGTTGGATACTGTAATGTTGGTTTCTGTTGCGTTTCTGACTCTTTGTGCCTTTCCTTTTGTGTCTGTTCCCTTCTCTTGTCAGTTTGCAGCGGGGCCTCGACCTGCTCATCATCAGGTACTGTACCCTTGTCCCTCACGGTCCCCCTGACTAACGTGGGGCTTAGTAGCTGTTGACCCTTAGAATGCTGCCCCGCTGTGTGACCACCCAGTGACTTCCCAGGCAGCCTCTGTCCAGCCAGGCTAGCTTGGCTTTACTTCTCATTGGCTTCGCCATATTTTCTTTTTAACAAGTCCATTAGCCTCTGTTCAGAGCAAGTTTAAGATATTTTTTTCTTTCCTTGAAAAGATACTTTGAATTTAAATAATTGTGAAATGTTAGGTGTGTTAAGTCTTCATAAAATTTTATTAATAAACTTAATTTGGTGGAGCAGGCACCATTCTAAGGGTTGTTGTTAACATTCTCCTGTAACTGATACAGATGTATAGAATAGCATTAATGTTTCTTTTCTTTTTTTTTCCGGAGCTGGGGACCAAACCCACTGAGTTAAATCCCCAACCCTCCGCATTAATGTTTCTAAAACCAGCTGTGAATTACTAACTTAGGCCTTAGAACGGATTGATTAACAACGAGGTGCATTCATTTGCTGTATAGAACTCTTCATATAACTTCCTTAATTTGAATGTTTTAACCTGTTATTCTATAAGGCAAGAATGTTCCAGGAAATAAAGTTAAAAAAGTCAGACACAAGTTCTGCGTTTGCAGATGTCACCTGATGCGAGAAATAAGACTCCGCTCGTGGCCTTGTCCCCAGTCAACACTCATGGCGTCTTCTGAGACATTTTCTCTTTGGTGGAGTAGGAAGAGCCGAAGTTAATATTAGGGTTCATATTCACCAGCTCTTCTGCATGTAGCCAACTGCACGAGGCAGCTCTTTGTAAGCCTCAGTTCGCTGCTGTGTAAACAGCTGAAACAGGGCTGTGTAGATACACAGCATCCGACACGGTGTGCGCAGTCAGTCAGCTCGTAATGATGCTGTACTCAGCGTTGTGCCCTGAGAAACGGGAGACGGACCCCCTGGCACTTGCCCACCCCCTGGCACTTGCCCACCCCCTGGCACTTGCCCACCCCCTGGCATTTGCCCACCCCCTGGCATTTGCCCGTGTTGCTTTGTTCAGGATTTCCATTACTCGTTCAGTGTGTGTTGCCTCACTGTAAATCATTGCCTATCCTGAGTGATGGGACACAGAGCTCCATTTCTTAGGATGTAGTTTTAACAATGGGGAGGAGGGGCTAGGGCCACCAAATGCTGAGGTATTTTAAGCATGGTTATGGCATGGATGGTTATTCTTTGGTTTTTCTGGGGATGGGCGGCAGGGGAAGTTCAACATTTATTTCAGTTTGCTGATACACTACTACAAAGACTTTGGAGTGTGGCACTAGGTAGACGTGGGCGTCATTCCCACTCGTTAACTGAGGGTTCTGGGTAAGTTACTCACTGCGCTCAGCTTCAGTTTTCTCATCTCTAAAATGGGGTTGAAAAAGGAAGAATAAGAAGATAATGCACATGAAGTGGTCAGCAGGATGTGTCAGACATGTGCTCGGTACTGCCTGCAAGGTAACCCTTCAGGATTCGTGTAAGCAGTACAGTTGTTTTTTGATTTTGTGTGTGTGTGTGTGTGTGTGTGTGTGTGTGTTTGCCTGCGTGCGTGCGTGATGTGTGTGTGTGTTCACGTGTGTGTGTGTGTGTGTGTGTGTGTGTGTGTGTGTGTGTGTTTTTACTTATATGTATATGGCTATACCGCATGAGTACTTTGCTCTTGAAGGCCAGAAGAGGGCATTGGATTCCCTGGAACTGGAATTACTGATGGCTGTGAGCCACCATGTGGCTGGGAATCAAACCTGAGTCCTCTTTCTGCAGCAGCAGTCAGTGCTCTTAACCACTGAGCCATCTCTCTAGCCCGCCTTTCTGTTGCTTTGTGTTTGGTTTTTCTTAGGGAAGGTTGCCAGTAGCCTTTGCGACTCTCCTCTCCTTCTGATAGGTGGTCTGAAATACAGATTACACATGAAAGAAAGGGGAATTCTGGAACCAAAGCGTCTTACTACCCTGGCCTCACTTACTGGAGTGACAGGCCATTTAAGCTGGTTTCTCTAAGTAGGTTTCTGTTATGGGATGAATGGAGCAGAAACTGACAGGTTTCGTATTTGTGCTACCTGGGGCCAGCTGCAGTGGCCTTGATGCTAGGATATGGCATTAAACACTCTAAACACTGGTTCTGGACAGTCCTCTTCTGTCACTTAGGTATGCTTTCAGAAAGGTTGTTTTCCATAAAGTTTTGACATAAGGTTGATTTGAGTGGCTATGTCCTTGTATAAAATACGTCTCAGGAAAGTGGTTGGCCTTCTTTCTCTTAAAATAATGCTTATCTTACAAGAACACATCCTTTTTTGATTGTTTTCGGTTCTCAAAGTTCTCAAAGAATAAGCTAAAAATAATTTACAAGATAAATAACTATTAAAATATTAATATTCTGCAGCTAATAAGAGAAGTGGACATGTATGCTGCATTCCTTAGCAAGAAAGGTCTTTGCTAGCTTTGGTCAGATGTGGCGTCGGGTGGCTGGCATGCAGCTTCCTAATAGCTGAGGGTGTTTGTTTGTTCTTTAAGTTGTTATTTGTGGATGTGTGTGCCACAGTGCACATATGAGTCCCCAGGACACTTAACGTCTATCTTTTCTTCTCCAGAGGTAACTCGAACTACCTATGTTTGAGACTCAAACTCGGGTCTTCAGTCCTCACTGCAAGTGCTACACATGCTGAGCCAACTTCCTAGCCCAGGACTTGAACTTCTGGATCCTTCTGCCTATACTTTCTTGGTGCTGGGCTCATAGGCAGGTTCCCCACACCTCAACCTCGAACCAGTATTGGGAAAGTCTTTTCTGGTGGTTGTTTCTGGAGATGAGTCCCTGGCATGCTGCATAGAAACTGAGAGCTTTACCTTTGAGCAAAGAAAGTAAGTGTGGCTGTTGTTCTAGTTTAATGCCATTCAATTAGCAGCTTTTTCATTATAACCCATAGACTTCAGTGGATAATGAAGTCTAAGCCAGGTGTAGCTATTGAAATGGAGGTTTGTAGAGTCAAGGCCTATCTGATGAGACTGTAAACAGAGAGTGGGACAGGCCCCTAGCTCCCATAGCAGCATAGTTACTGTGGCGAGATGGAGGGACTGAAGCAGCAGTTCCAAGCAGGAGGTACCCACAGCAGTGTTGTGGCAGTGTAAGTCAGCTGGAAGGAAGAGTTTGCTGTCTTGCCTGGGCAGGGATTCTTTTTCACTGTAGAGAATGTGTGTGAGGTAATCAGTTGTAGAAAACCATCATGTACAAGCAGTGTGTTTAGCAATCTTTGGCCTCTGCCTGCCAGTCAGTTCCACCCTACCTGTTTCCAGACACTTCCATGGAGATGACGCTGTTTCATACCCTCTGAGACTGCTGCGTCTAGGCCCCTTCTCCCTGCAAAACCAGGTAGACACAGTTCTGAGGAGTTGGTTATACGGAACAGCACACTGGCAGCTTGGGCGTAGTGAAGCTCTTGAGGGACAAAGTGCGTACATACACATTTAAACAAAAGTGCCCGCCCATCTTTGTGGGTCTGGAGGCTGCTGTGCTTCAGCTGAGGTTGGAGACACAAATCACCCATCACGTTTGGTTGTTTGCTTTGCCCAGGCTAGGATTAAAGCAAGAATTAGAAGTAGCTTCAAAGCTGGGCATAGCATAGTGGTGTTTGTCTTTGGAGACCGGTGCAGGTGGATGGATCTTTGTGAGTTTGAAGATAACCTGGTCCACATAGTTCCAGGACGGTCAGGGATGCAGAGTGAAACCCTGTCTCAGCCTCTACTTCCCGGCCTCCAGAAAAAGACAGGCGTTCCGTGTAGTTAGTCCTCATGCTTAGGGTGCAGACCAACCCGACTGACTGCCCAGTGCTATTGGTTACTCATCACGGCTCCCAAAGCCTCCCACACTAAGGTTTTGAGACTAGCAGCTAGATTTCTTGTCTCTCTTTCATCAGTGGCTACGTTTTTGTCATCTCTACCCTGTTACATTTTGTAAAGAAACGTAATTAGGGATTATCCCCTCCTACTGGGTGACACGTGTACCTGCCGTGCTGTGGCTTAGCAAGTGTTTCAGCAGACATGACAAGCGACAGGTGAGCTGTGGGACTATTTGGAGAGACCCTTGTGAAAAGAATACACTGTTCGTTTAGTTAGAAACTGTACTTTTTTCCTGTGTAAAATGGAGTTATGTAAATTGCAGCAAATTCTAATATTATAAATATTGAATATTTTTGTTCTTAATAGAGCCAATAACCTGCTGTTGGATCAGCTTCTTGGATTTATTTTTGTTTGCAAGATGCTTAACTGTATTTGACAGGGCAGACAGAGTTAACTTTATAGCCCTCTCCATTGAGGTGTTCATTTTGTAACACAGAACCTTTAACACTTTTCTTCCAAGAGAGATGTATACTGAACCCTATCTATCCTTCTTGCCTGAAAATCCCAGGGTGACTAGAAGAAGCTTAGAGATCAGGAGTGCCCTGCCCCCCATGAGCAGAGTCTGATAGGTTCTCTGTAACCCTGCCTGCCGTAGTGCTTTGATGTATTTAATTATTGAAATTGGTGTCGTTGCGATTTGCAGTTCCCTGTTTTGCCATCTTTATCTTTGGAGCTTTGGAGTTTCACAGTGAGATCAAGTGTTAACTTTTTATAGTTTACGTTTTTGTTTTTTCTGGTAAAAGACAGGGTCTTGTTGTATAGCCTTGTGTGGTCTGCAGCTTCACCCATTCTCTATTCTGAGTGCTGGAAGTGAGGGCGTACACTACCATGCCTGCCCTGCGTGTATCCTGATTAAGAAAACCAAAGAGGTGATGCCTCAGTGTGTTCACAGCAGA